>NW_015548246.1:788393-804551 GCF_001515605.1 Sinocyclocheilus anshuiensis | reverse complement strand
TCTCTTTATATATATATATATATATATATATATATATATATATGTGTGTATAAAAGTAACTGATCCTTCAAATATTAGATATTAACTATCAAGTTAACAAAAGTTGTTCTCAGGCAATGGAAAACGTGGCTAGTAATGCTAGTTAATGTTTCTACTATTCGTAAACCTTTTGATATGATCTTTTATGAATAGCAAAAAAAATGTGCAATGAGGAACAACACGCAAATAAACAACAGAATAAACAACGTGCATGCGAATAATTAATTCTATTTTCAAATTGGAAAATTCCTAAATTCAATTACACGCCCAACAATATTCTTCTTGGATTCATTTATAGTTCAAGGTGGCCTCCTGCAATATTTGGTGTACTATCCCAGTAATTATGACTTTTTAGCTTAATTTTTATGTTCTGTTGCTGCACAAATGCAAACATTTACCATTGTTCGGCGAACTTTCACGGGCTATATCCAGTCTGGAGTTTCCTCATGGAGATATCGCATTGGGTTTAGTTGAGCACACGGATTCACCAACAGAAAACTGCTTGGTTCAAAAATGATTTCTGTGTAAGTTGTGCTTCACACATCGCCACACTATTTACAGTAGACGGCGGACCCTTTTGCCCAAGAAATTTCGCTAATATGGCCACAACTTTTAGAGAGGACGCCATATTTTTACGTGAATGAAAACGAGATGTTGATACAGTGCGCACAATGGTACTACTGTATAACCTAGACCAAGTAACTCTCAACTCACAATGTCCAAAACTGTTTTATGGTGTTTTTGTCTATTGAAAGTTTTCAGCATGTTGTTAAATTACAGTAGAATCAGGGTTACCCGCCCAATTGCTACTCAAAACTAGCCAATCGCTTTCAAGGGGGTCCCCCATTAAAAATTGCATTCCGGGGGGTAAAATACACGTTTTTTGGTGGGATTCCCCAGTAGAATTCGCATTTCAGGGGCTAAATATCACGTTATTGGGGTCGCTTCAACCTGCGGACATGAAAAACAAACCGCGGCAACAGTGTTAAAGTAGCCCAATTGACCTATCGGTAAGCCCCGCCCCCCTTAGTTACTGTTGCTCCCTCGGAAAAACAAACTGAGCTGCTCACTGTTTTACAATGACAGCTGACGATGTTCTTGAACAATTTTGGACACAGAAGGACCACCATTCAAGTGGGATATGCCATGGAGGGATATATAAAAGATTTTAAAGTGCCCCTATTATGGAACAGAGGTAAGTCTGCTGTGTATATATACACACCTCTTATCTTGTTGATTGGGTTGATTACTGATTGTGCTCCTCTCATGTTAATTAGGTTAATTATCTGAACATGCTCCTCCCGAACTTTGTTAATAAAACATCATGACGTGAGAACAGTCTATTTAGGTTTGTACGTTAGCATTGACTCACTAACTTCAACATTAGTTAGTTTTAGCCAGAGATACCTTGCTGAAGCAAAAGATGATAT
Organism: Sinocyclocheilus anshuiensis; assembly: GCF_001515605.1. Taxonomy (NCBI): domain Eukaryota; kingdom Metazoa; phylum Chordata; class Actinopteri; order Cypriniformes; family Cyprinidae; genus Sinocyclocheilus; species Sinocyclocheilus anshuiensis. Next base: position 803,082 of record NW_015548246.1, on the reverse strand, counting down.
TAATGTTCTGCTTGAGCAGATGAAAATTGTAACTTAATGAGAGTATGACAACCAGAAAATTAACGTTTTCGTCTTCATTGGGATTAGAGTTGAATGCTTACGGACATTTTGCTCTGTTTTATTCGGTTTCAGGAAATGGAATAAAAGAAATTCCATTGCCCATCCTCTCAAGATACCTGGAATCAGTGTTACAAGTACCCCAGGCACACTGTTTTTCCATTTTTGTAGCATAAACACCATCAAACCGATGCGAGTTTTGGATCTTCCAATGTTTCTCCAAGATGTCCGAGCTCCGCTCCCCGTGCAGCTGATACTCGACTGCCATTGGCTCCTCTGCGTTCGATGGGAGTATGGGATTACATCTCTGCCACAATTATGCGCGCGAAAGATCATATTTTGAGTGCGCAAAAGTGCGTTTTGTACGCGCGCGAACTGAGTTTTGTGGAGAAAATGTTTGTCTCGCAAAGAAGAAAGTATTTTGAGCACACGAAAATCAATTTTGCATTTAAAATAAGTTTTTGGATGTGTGCAGACGTTGCGTGCAACGTTTTACTAGATTGCTCACCTGATACCCGCCCTCAGTGCTCTCTAAATGACAACAGCTCGCATAATAGATTATGTGATTAAATACAAAATTAATAGTAGGTATTAAGATTGATGATGTTTGGAATTGGTAAAATGTGCTTGGAAAAAAATATGATCAGAATATCAACTTGCATAATAATTATGCATGCACTGTATTTTTCCTCTTCTGCTGTCCTGGTAATGCAAGAAATGTTGTGAGTGGTTGTCAAGGCGGCCAATCAGAATTTAGCAGCCTCGGTCTCTGATTGGCTGGAATTATGGCATATTGTAGCTGGGTTGTGTTTCGTGCGCTCTTTTTCATTCCTGTCAAATATTAAATATAGCGCTACCCTGACTGAGGTCTATTCATATCCATTATGATATCTCTGACGCATTTATGAGATACTCACTGATAAAACTGATGAAGTTTACCTTGGTGAAATGCACAAGCGCGACTCCTATGCTTGACCTCACAGCCCCAACAAACATGGCGACGGTCGCCTGACACGTTACAGTTACGTTTCTATAGCAACGCTGCAACTCTCGCGATAACAGCGACCGCGAGACTGACTGACTGCGGCGCCCTATTTCCTTTCCTCGCTGTAAGTGCGAGGGCTCCGGCAGAAATCGAGTCATCAACCATCACAAACTTTAGTCACAAACAGCGTTTAACTTTCATTTGTAGGCGAGCACCACACCAGCGGTTCATAAGTTAGGCCAGGGTGTTGTTTCTGAAGCGCCTCGGCGTGTTTTAGGCGTTAGTTTGAGGCGTAAACAGTGTAAAAGAGGAGTTGTGGGTGGGTTTGACGGTTATGGCAGCACCGCGACCCATTAAAGGGATTCTGAAGAACAAATCCAGTATCAAAGCCCGACCAGAAGAGCCAGTCCAGGACACCCCAGAACCAGGAGACCCTATCAACTCTGAAGACGACCAACAGTGAGTAGCTAGTCTGTAAAACAGTTTAAATCAGTCAGACAGGGCGGCTGTAGCGCCTGTCAATCAAACTCTGACATGATGTTGACAGCGACCTGAACTAGTACACTTAACCAGTCCTCTAGGCTGAGTTTAACTGGTTTGCTCCAGTTAGATTACTGGGTTAGTAGCTTGGGCTGCTAATAGGTTAGCCACTGACCTGTCATGTCAAGCAGAACCATCCTGCTGGATTGAACACAAGACCAGCCTCTTTACTAAACAGCTGTATTACAGTCAGTCTCTGAGCCTGTTATGTACATGCACAGCTCAACGGTGTGTTTGAAATATGGATTCACAAGCAGCAAAAGTGTTGTTGTTTTTTTAATTGGCAAACGTATACATTACGTAACAATGACGTTAAAAACTATTTAAAAGTTTTATTAAGAGTATTATTATATGCAGACATTTAAATTAAATATGAATAGGACACTCAAGAAAACTTCCAAGAGCATTCGTGAGACTTACTTCACCCCAAACTTTTGCTTGCTTTTAAGCCAAAATTCTGGTTAAATTTCTTGTTTTTATTGCCTCTCTCTCTCTCTCTCTCTCTCTCTCTCCCTCTCTCTCTCCGGTCAGTACATTTTTTATTTTCTTTTTTTGAAAGAAATTAAAACTTTTATTCAGCAAGGATGTGTTAAATTGATAAGAAGTGATAGCAAAGATTTATAGTGTTAGAAAAGATTTATATTTTTAATAAACGCTGTTCTTTTTAACTTTTTATTCATCAAAGAATCCTGAAAAAAAGTATCGCAGTTTCCCAAAAAATATTTGGCAGCACAACAATTTGCAGCACTGATAATAAATTAGCATATTAGAATGATTTCTGAAGATATATCATATAATATAAACATACTTATACTTGACAATATTACATAATATAATATTTATAACGAATGTAGGAATATATATAAAAAAAAAATAATAATAAAAAGGAAGTAAACACTGTAACCAACAGGGCACTCAGTAATCTGGGAAGTTTGTGTGCATTGGGAATCATATAAAAAAAAAAAAAGACAAGGTAACACGCATTTTACGTACAGCACACAGTGGAAATGACATGAATATGGCAGAGAACACGCGATCACGCAGGATACAAACACACACTTCACAAGATCTCACAGCTGGATTCGACTAAGTCGGCAAGGTTTGTGAAATTTAATGTTTATTAGACATTAAAGATTTGTTTAAACGATATAAATGTATATTTGCTGAATAAATAAAGTATTATAGTGTTTGCCTTTCTAATACTAATTATATAAAAGCAGTCGTTATAATACTTTTTTGTGTAGGCCTACCTCCTTTGTTTAACAGTTCTGTCTGATTATTAGACCGACTTCTATCCGTATTAGAACCGTTAAAAGGCGACAGCAAACAATGAAGAGGGAGAATGTGAGCACTGTGTGTGCAGGCGCTGCCGTCAAAATAGAAGTCCCGCCTCGAACGCATCGGCCAAACAGGAAAACTTATCGGCCGATGCCGATAATATCGGTCGACAACTATATATATATATATATATATACCTACAATACAGTAAAATGTAGTGATCAGAATATTTTTCTATCTACATACTTCAAATTCATGATTATAATAATACAAAAAATATAACTACAAAAATCTTAATGTTCTAAACAGTTCATTAAAACTGAAACTAAAATTAAAACCATAAAAAGCACTTTAAACTAAAATAAAATAAAAAGCTTTTTTATTTCAACAACATTTTTTACATTTTAATTTAACTTAACATAAAAAAAATATATATATATATATATATATATATATAACAGGAAAAATGTAAATAACTTTAGCTACAACTTGAACTAAAATGAAAACCGAAATATACAAATAAAAAACAGATTCAAAATAAGTAAAAAAAAAGTGTATCAATGATACTAAAATAACACTGGTTTTTAAAAATAGGCTTATTGTTATGCATGATATTTTCTTTCTTTCTTTTGGATTTTGGGTGAAACGACATTCCCAGCATTGACATCTTTAAAGTATTTCTTTAGTAATTAAAGAAAATCTGAAAATATTAACCATGTTCATGTTAAGTTGGTTAAGTCAAACCAAAACATGTCAACACAAAGGTGGAATAACAACACTTGTCCCGTCAGTCTGGCTATCATGAAACACAGCAGTCACAGCAGATTTGTAAAATTAGAAGAGTGATTTTCTGCCTGAGGGGCAGCGCTTGTATAAATTGATCTCATTCGTTTTGACATTCACTCGTCCAGAGACACTCTTAGGAGTCGTGGATGTGTGACTCTCTGCTGATGCACTTTCTTTCCTGGAGGTCAGAGAAGTTGTCAATGTCAAGGATGCGACCGAAATAATGCCGATCCCATTTCCTTGTTAACTGAGCCGACTGGCTTTATCAATACTCGGCACATGTATCGATTTGTGCTTTTAGGTCGACCAAAATTTGATGTTCAGAAACATCGATAAAGGAAGTCCTAAACCTCCTGGTTCTGGAGAGCTTGTGTTGTCCATATGGCTCGTGTCGATGTATGTAGGTGTGCTTTTTGGGTTGCCAGCTTCCTCTGCCTCCTATTAAATAAAAAATAAAAAATATATATATATATATATATATATTCAATGATGCACCTAACTACTCGATAACTAAAATATTGTTAATTGTAGTATAATATTATAATATTTCTCTTGTCCCACAACAAACAAAGAATGAAATGATGTCAAAGTGTTAATTTAAAATTTATAATGAAATAAATAATCTAATAATAGTGTATTAGAGAAAACTGTTGAACAGAGGCAGTAAAGTAATGTAGACAAAGAATGGGATTTGTCATTTACATTGCTGTCAAAATAAAAGTCCCACTTCTGAGACATCGGACAAACAGTAACTTAGCGGCTGATGCCGACAATTTAAAAAATGCCAAATTTTGTCCAATATATTGATTGGCCTTTGTCAAAAAAAAGTTGGAAAGTTTCCATCATTTCTGGAATGTTTACGAAATTTACTGGGAATTTTCCACCTTTTTGCAACCCTAGGTTTGCTACAGAATACTACAGTATATTTTTCAATCCCGTTAAGTTTAAATGAGTTACTGCAGAGTGAGAGAAACTAAAACACAGATGTTCATGTCTTTTTTTTTTTTCTTCAGTCAAAAAGAAATTAAGGTTTTTGAGGAAAGCATTCCAGGATTTTTCTCCATATAGTGGACGTCAACAGGGACCAATGATTTGAAGGTCCAAATTGCAGTTTCAGTGCAGCTTCAAATAGGGCTGTGTATTGGCAAGAATCTGGCGATACGATAAGTATCACGGGGGGTGCGATACGATATGTTGCAATGCATTGCGATACTGTAAGCAAGGCGCTATATTGGGATATTTCTTATTGTAGGAATAGGATAATAATTTCAAAGGGTTTTTACAGTAACTTACTGGCAACACTGTTGCCAGTAAGTTACTGTAATTAAGATTTACAGTAGCAAACTGTATTTGGTTTACAGTTGCAAACTATACTTTTTACAGTAAATTACTGTAAAAATCCAATTCATCAGTATGCTACTGTAATTAATTCATTTAAAAAAATGAATAAATAAATTTTAATATGTTTCATTAGATTTTATAATGTATTTATATAGAATTCATTTTATTTTTTACCCTACATAGGTACTTGCGGGGTAAGCGATTTCTGGTTGCCAATGTTGACATTTGAAATCACCAAAACAAACACGCCCCCCTACCCCAAAAGGGTCTTTAAACCGCTGTTCGCAGTCAAACATGAATGAAACTAATCTCTTGATTATTTAGCGAGGGGACATGAACATCCATTCTAAAGAGATTAGCATTAATCGATTGGTCCTTGGTCTTGCTTTGTTCATCTTTCTGTCAGTAAATCTTGCACTGATTTCATCCAAGACTCACTTCATCCAAGACCTCTATAAAAGAGACCTAAAAATACCGTCAAAACAATGGTTCTTTGAAATGCTATAGTTAAAAATTGCCATTTTAAATCAGGTTTGAGTGGATTTCCACACTGGCTCTGTAACACAGCACCTCATCCAAACACTGCTGACAAGATGCGCATTAAATATCGCATGCGATTTATCGTGCAGCCCTACATCAGACCATAGAACACCGAAGGAATAGATTTGGACTACGAAAGTCATTGGTTTAGTTATGGTTCTGTAGTATTTATGAGTTTAACCTGCTTGAAGTGTTGTAAAGTGGCACAGTCATTGCGTTGAGTAGGTGTTGATTGCAGCTGCTAAGACTATTGATTGATTGAGGTCATACTTTAGCTTTGCTGTAACACTTTGACTTATTGATGGTCCATATGGTCAAATACGAAGATCTCACCGCTCTGTCTGTGCATTAGATGCGCATCCTTGTATGGACCATTAAGAAATGAATCACTTTTGGAAGGAATTTGGTGCCAAGAGTGTTAAGTATTAAAGTGTTTATTAAAATTTGAATGAGGTTTTTACATTTTCTGTTTTCATTTTAACTTTATATTAAGTTTTATTAATTTGGTGAGCCTTTGTCATTGTTATTAGTTTTTTATTTTTATTTAAACATTTCTGTTTAGCACTTATTTTTCATTTTAATAATTTTGGTACTTTTATTTCAGTGAGTTGTTTTTTTTTTTTTAAGTTCAGCTAATATTTATATTTTATTTAAATTATTTAAAAAAAGTTTTGTTTAGGTGTAACAACACTGAATAATTTATTATACAACCAAAATGTGAAAGATCGTATTGATTTACCTATTCTTCAATTCAAAATGAATTTGAAATTTGAAATCGATTCCATTTACTTCTAATTCCTGATCATACAGAAAACAGATTATCAGTACTTGATATTCTATAAAAAAAAATTATATATATATATATTAATCTTATCTAAATTAAATGATCCTGCCTCTAAAACAACTTTTCTCAAATAAAGCCATCCCACTCTGACTCTTCATGCTGGTATTGGCCACATAATTATGCATCAAATGCATTGCCCACTGGTTTGAAAGGCAGTCGGTTGAAATTAATTGTACTTTGTGGTTTGCATTACAAAACTGCACTAGGTGTAGCGCTGTACCATAACTATAGCGTTCAATGCATTGGGAAACATTTACTTGAGATATGAATGAGGGCCTTGTCTGCCAGTCTTTTCAATTATGTCACTAAAGGCTCGGTATATTTGGCAATGTATGCCACTTGGTGCTATTTTGTGTGTCCGCTGTTTCCAAGGTACTTCTTAAAGTTTCAAAGTGGGGCAGAGTCCTTCGTTTAAAGTAGCAGATCTCAGTGGGAATATTTGCATCAGGGCTAATAACTAATCTATAATTGTGTGCTAAGCTTTGTGTTTCTGTCTGTTCTTATAGGAAGAAATCACAGAAATGGGATGAAATGAACATTTTGGCCACATATCACCCGGCAGATAAGGACTATGGGCTGATGAAGATAGACGAGCCCAGCACGCCATACCACAGGTAAGCAGCACACAAAAATTGACATTAATGCTGTTTAGACTATATCTGTATAAATATATGAATTCTAATGTGGTTGTGCTACGGCGTGGATTCAGGAGTGAAGCTGCCGCCACCCTAATAAATGTAATAAGAAAATAAAAATGTGCTTGTTAGAACAAATTGGATTGAGTGAATTTTCTAAGGAGTGATTAAATGAACAAAACGGTAATTTAGAAAAATAAAATAAACTATAAATTACTTTTTCGAGTAGTCAGGACTTTGCTCTGTGCAGAGAAAATGTCCAGAAGGGAGTCCAGTTTAAATTAGGGATGCACTGATATGGACGATAAGCCATAATTACACTGCATTCATTTAAGCTACAGTTTGAAGAACAGTAATTGTTAAAGATTTGATCTCTTGCTGAGGCTCTATGGATTGTGAATATGTGTAGTTCAAAGCTTTGCTCTACTCTCTGGATATGTTACTGCCCTGTCTGCAAAATACAAGAGCAGCACTGAGGGTGCAACTCAATATGACAGGGCAAATTTGCGGAAAAGGTCATGCTGTCTTTCTCCCTTCGGGCTATCGGCCAAAAATCTCCTGTCCCTCTTAGGATGGTCGGCGATGACGAGGATGAGGGGGCGCTCAGTGATTCGGAGGGGAACACAGTCCTACCCGGAGATGACCTTGCTAAGAAGTAAGTGATGCATGATTGCTATCTCTGATATGGATGGAAGGGTAGTGGAGGGATTTTCAAAATGTTTTGGGTTCCAAAATTTGTGTGACACCCCACCTATACTCCATCCATATCACAGAATCTCACAGCAAACTACTTTCTTAATAATAACAAAACACTCGCCTTTACTATTTTGTTTCTTTTATTGTTATTGACCAGAACCATAACAAATCATTTGGACACTCCCTCATTGGCACCCTGTCTTATTCAAGTGTTTCGGGCTGCAGTGTGTCAGAGTAGTTCAAAGCATGCATCTTTAGGATTGGTATTCTGTCTTTATGCAAATGAAAATTTGATCTTTTTGTAAAAAAAAAGAAAAGAAAATTAAACCCTACTGGGATTATAAAAGGACCCAAGTTTGCATTCTAAGCGCAGTAGTACTTTTGGAAAAAGGTGGCAAGATGGTAGTAGTGGTGAATAGTCATAATTTGTATGAAACCACATATAATAGAAATGCTTTTGTAATTTTTACTATGGGTTTTCTTAGTTTAAGATCAAAAATCTGTGTTTGGGCCAAGGAAAATCTATGCATTGAAAGGAAATTAAAAATAAATAAATACATAAATAAATAAAGGCATGAAAAACAACTTCTAAAATCATTTTAATTTGAAATAATAAAAAAAAGTAACAAAATATCAACAAAATGCAGAGTCATTTATTCAAAACCAATTTCTGGGACATAAAAGTGCCTTTAATTGAAGAAACGCACATCACTTTTTTTATTATTGTTATTGTAATACTGATAACTGGACAACTGTGGTTTGTACTTTCAAAGTGCTGAAATATATCCCATTTTAATTTTATGTGTGTTAAAACACTGCGATAGTGGTGCTTTCTTTTTTCTATTTACATTGCACTGGATGAAACGGAGTCTGTGCACAGAGCCCTCTTTTCTGAAAAAAGGAAATGTTGTTCATGCAAAGATTAGGCTGCTTGCACACTAGATAAAGCTTTGACAGGGCATTTGATGGGTAAAAAATGCACGATATCCATTGAAAGCTATAAAAAGAGTCAATTTGAAAATCAAGCAGAAATGCAGCAAAATCGATTTCTAAAAGCGATGTTTGGTAACATGATGGATCACAACTGTCCCAAACCTTTGCATTTTTCCTGCCACGTTCTTGTGACGTCAGTCAAGTCTGCCTTGACATCAGTGGATTCACAGTGATGGAGTGCGTTTAAGTAACCTATGTAAGGAAAGCTCATTAAGATACAACAGCTGTGAGAACAGAGTATTTCTATTATTTTTGGTTTCCTGCCGCCTTGTTAGTTTAATGTAGTTAACAATACACGAACAACCAGAAGTCCGAACAGATGTCACGTCACAGCCTACAGGCGAATCAACGGTCACATCAACTCAAGCAGAGCTGCTAACCGCTTTCACAGTAGTGTCTGCCTAGCGTCTTCTGTCTGACTGCTTCTGTTTGGAGTTCGACTCAAACACGCTGCTTTCCTGGCATTTCAGTGTTTCCAAAAAAGCCGCCATGTGCTTCTGATATACAGAGAAACATGTCAGTACAGAGCCCTGCACATGGAGCCCCTAAAATTTACGCAACGGGTGGAATAATATGTGTGTCCCATGGTTGTTCACGCTCTGTATGAAGACCGTTTAAAGGCCTTTTCACACGGGAAGTGGCAAGCGGTGGAAACCGCAGTCGAGGCCGTGTTTGCGACTCGATCATGGGGCGGACGTTGCCATAGTTGCAAACAACAAGGTCACATTTGATTTTACTAAAAACGAAATAAACAAAAGATAACGACAATTTTGTATATGTGTTATTTGCTATTTATTTCCAAAAAAGCCGCCATGTGCTTCTGATATACAGAGAAACATGTCAGTACAGAGCCCTGCACATGGAGCCCCTAAAATTTACGCAACGGGTGGAATAATATGTGTGTCCCATGGTTGTTCACGCTCTGTATGAAGACCGTTTAAAGGCCTTTTCACACGGGAAGTGGCAAGCGGTGGAAACCGCAGTCGAGGCCGTGTTTGCGACTCGATCATGGGGCGGACGTTGCCATAGTTGCAAACAACAAGGTCACATTTGATTTGACTAAAAACGAAATAAAAGATAACGACAATTTTGTATATGTGTTATTTGCTATTTATCATTTTATGGGACTATGTCTAGCATAGTTTTCGTGTCAGACACGGTTGACTATGACATTTTACACTTTATTGTATTTTTACGTGGTAAAGCAACGCGTACACGTGATATTCACAATTTTCACTATTATTCAAATATTCACAATTTTGTCGATTCCTATTGAGAATGTATTTCACACAAAAAAAAGTTTAGTTTTTTAACATTTAATGTTATTGCATTCCCTCTACGCTGCTTTTTAAACTTTGCAGATGAAGATCTTTAAACATTGCATTGTATCTTGTTTTTCATGATGTTTTGCAACACATCATGAATGTCACATTTTTTAAATTGCCTTTCTTAAAATATGTTACAGACAGACTAGGCGGCTTGCTATTAAAGAAAAAGGAAGTCTTCTGAAAAGATCTAGGCCTATTCATTTTGAATGATAAACTAAACAAAATTTAAGTGGTTATAAAGTACAACATTTTAGCAGTGCTCGCTTTCAAACCAAGCAGCTTTCTGTTGGTCAACATGGCAAATTCACAAAAAACCTTGAACCCAGTGCGATATGTATCTTTGTAGAATTTTTTTAATAGGCTGCTCAATATTTTATTTAAATTTCATAGATCAATAGTATATGTGGCCACACATTTAAATCAACCAACCTAATTTATACAGAACCCAACTGAACCTTCACAGGAAGTTTGATTGACAGGCGATCTAACCAATCATAACACAGAATCCGCCATTTTGTCCGATAAACAAACCAACCAGGAGAGTACATTAACTTTGGTGGACTTGAACTTGAAAAATTTTGTGTATTGACATCTTTCCGCAGTTAAAACAAGATACCTTCTGATATTCATTCATGTTTATTTAGTGCTGTAATAGAGCTGCACGATTAATCGTTAAAAGATCATAATCTTGATTCAAACACCCATGCGATCCCATTTTTAAATGACGATTTGCTCGTTACCATTAAACCTTTGAAAAAGTCATACAAATCTGCATTCAGATCTGTTTGTGCTGCCGCTGACACAGAGCAGAAGGTTACCATGTTTAGGTAAGAAACAGCTTCAGTCTTTTCAACTACACAGTATTATTTCTGTCTTACAGTCATTCATATTATCACAGAAATACTGGGATGGAAGTTTATAGTTCAGATATAAACATTGATGTCTAGTGATCAAAATATCCTAATATTTTGTGATCTAGTAAATATCCTTTTGAAAGTAACTGGCGCTTCAAATAACGCTTGTCGATTGCATTGTTTCGCCACTAGGTGGCAACAAGTGACTGACAAAAATGTATTTGTCATTGAATCATTCATTCAAGAGATTAGTTCAAAAACGCTGATTCATCCAGTAATGAAACAATCCAAAAATACATATATATTAAAATGTTTAATTTATTCAAATTAATTAAACGCTTATAAATAGACTGCAGCAATAATATTTTGTCTCACACTATTTTGTTTAGTTCAGAATCGTGGGAGAATCGTGATCTCTATTTGCAATGTATTTTTCATTTTGTGAGAGCATGACGTGTGGCATGAGAGCACCATGGCTTGTCGGACGTAGCAACAGTAACGAAGGGGGGCGGGTCTTTGCGAAGGGTCAATTTACAGGCACCTCAATAAAACCTCATTGGAGCAGTGCTGGGAAAAGTTACTTTCAAAAGTAATGCATTATGATATCGCGATTCTCCATAAAGTAACTAATTGCATTACTTAGTTACGTTTCCTGGAAAGTAATGCATTGTTACTTTTACGTTACTTTTTGTCACCTAGGCTGGGCTTGCTTAACGAAAAAATCAAAAAGTCAGTGAATAAATGGGAAAACAAAGTAACTTGCATTACTTATTTGAAAAAAGTAGCTCAGATATTTTTGTTGCAAATTAAAACGTAATGTTACTTTATTAGTTACTTGAAAAAAGTAATCTGATTACGTAACTCGTGTTACTTGTAATGTGTTATACACAACACTGCACTGGAGCTTGTCATGACATAAACACAAAAACAAGTGTGCTTCGATGTCATTGATCTTGCACTGTTTGATTTAGAATTTTTATTATTAGGTGACCTATTCCTTTTAAAACAACGCAGCCACTATTTGATTTTATGTAAGAATTCCCACCAGAATGTTTATAGATTTTCTTGCCCTGAGAGAAAGGCACTTAAAGTCTTTGAATGAATAGAATAGGTCCATTTTAATGCAGGATTTGGATGTTAAATCTAGATCCGTGTCTTTAAAAGCTCTGAGATGGATGTGAGTGAGTGGTTTGTCTGCCGCAGGCCTGTAACTGAATCTGAAGCTGATGTTAGCTGCCAGGAAGAGCATCCCAAACCTCCTAGTAATACAACTGCTCTGCTTTAGTCCCGCTCACCTTCACTTTCTTTCTCCGGCTGTATCTCTGCTGTCTCTTTTGTCATCGTCCTCCTCCTACTGTGTCGTTCTTTCACCACTCTATCTTGTGTTTCCCTCAGGCACATGTATTTTATGCTCTCCTACCCAGCATTTACTGGGGCCACTGTGTGTGTGTGTGTGTGTGTGTGTGTGTCAGCAGAAGTTAAAAGCAGCTTGTAAGTGTATTTATTTCTTGTCTCAGTGTTTAGCGCAGTTGTCGTTGCTAGGAAAGGCTTGTTTTTTTTACTGTGGAGACGTGCTGAAATCGCGTTTGGTCTCGTACTGTATCGCGTACCTTGTTAGTGTCGTGCGGTTGCTTAGCCCTTTGTTGTGATAAACAGTAAATTGTGTCCAGCTGAATTCAATTTCCGTTTTGTCAGACGGGTATAAAAAAGATTAGTATACTGCGACAGCCCTCGTGTGAAGACCGAAGCGTGTAAAGACCATCAACTCTACCGTGCGACTCCACCGTGCAGGGACACAGACAAGGGACATAAGTATCGCTTTTGATTCATCCTCTTTTCTATACCTTGCTTCACTTCTGTTTCAGTGTTTTTTTGTTTTGTGACCAACTCTTACTGTGTGTTTCATATCTCTACTATTACTACCACTCGCTAACCACGCATCACACACTGTAGGCAGCGCAATCCTAACAACCTGCACTTCTCTGACCACATTTGCAGACCTGCCAACCTGTACGCATTTTGCGTAGCGGGTACGCATTTTGACCTTAAAGTACGCTGGTACGATTTGTCACTCAAACTACGCAAAAACCTGGTGACCTGTCCTCACGCAGTAAACAAGCAACAGAAAAAATTAGGAGTTCAACAAATCAGAGCGTTTTTTTCCGGTTTTGCATTTAAATAATTTCCGTCTGTTTTATTTCTCTCCAAACTGGCTCTGTTTGTGTGTCCATGAGTCGCGCGCTGAGATGAGGAAACACGTGCATGGTGCATCTGAAAAAGAAACATAAGCCTAGCATGACTTGTAATGCGGAGCGTTTCTAAACCTGTTGTCCAACAGAGAACACTATAACGTTTTTACTCCACAACTGCTTCCTTTTGTGATCTGATGTGGCTTCTGGTCACAGAATTATCAGACAAATGTTACGGTTTTTGAGCCACGGATTGGATAGTTTTTCAGATCAGCAAGAAAATTTAAAATATTTCAATGTAACTTTGCTTTCCATTTATTACTTAAAGATAAGTACTTAATCATTAAGTGTAAAATAACACTGCATAGTGTTCACATAAATGAAATGTAGATTAATCTTTGTAAAAAAAAATGTTTTGTTGTTTGATGAGCATAATGACAGCACCAAGGTATTATTAGGCTGCTGCCCCTTTAAGACCTGATGCACGGATCCAACATAATGATACACATCCGATTTATTTCTCAGCTGTTCTCGTTCACTTAAGACACAACCGACTGCATTTGCCACAATCATTGTCGAGATGGGTATTTTGACAATTTTATGTGTATAATGCAAGGAGTGAAGGAGATACGAAAGAGGGTTCAGTTCGGTGTTCGCACGCAGTCAAACATGCCTCTCTGCGTGTGTGCGCTTCATGTGTGTGCAGCTGTAAACATAGAAAACAGCAAGCAAAGTAATGAATAGAGTTTTTGCTCTATGCCCATATTCTCAGTAAAGTTTATTTGGAAGTATGAATATTTGTTTGCAATCCTCATTCCTCGACAACCCCTGACAGAATAACCGACCGCATAAAAACAAACAGAAAAGATGGACTTACCAGCGTTACATCTCCTCCTCAGACCAGAAAGCCAAAGGTGGCTGGGGTATTTGGGCTGGATGCTCCAGAACGGCGGCATCTCCCTCACAGTCAGCGAGCCCGAGACACCAACAGGGCTCGTCCAGGAACCAGAACCGGATGCCACCAAAGCCCTGGAGGCTAAGCACGCTGATCAGTCCACCCTAGAGCCAGAGGCAGACATAAACCTCATAGATCTGTGGTCCGCAGATCCAGTTCCCACCCAAGTACCCAAATTCAAACCTATGTCTTCTTCGCCGGTCCTGTCCGGATTTTTAAAGGCTCCTGTCCCGTCCGGAGACCTTCCTCCTCCGATGTCCCTGTCGGATTTCCTGGTCCCATCTCCTCCGCTGGTTTCAGCCAGTCCCCTGGATTCGTCGGCCCCACTGGTGTCGTCCAGCTCCTCTGCTCTGCCTCCGCTGCTAGCACCGTGCGGCTCGTCAGCCTCTCGTCTCCACCGAGGCCTGTCTGCCCTAGGACTCCTCTGGGCTCCCTCGTACATCCGGACAAACCTCGGTTGGTCATCGCTCAGCTTCTGCCACGGACTTTCGGGTCTCCGGCTGCGCCTCGACCCTCCACCCCTTCGGCTTCACCGGGCTCCTCCCTTCCTCTGGTTTCCCTGTCGTCCTCGCTCCCTGGTCAGCCGAATCCCCAGCTCTGCCTCAGTCACGCGAGCCAGCCGCTCCACCTTGGGCTTCCAGGCCTTCGATGTCGCCCTGGTCCGTCGC
>NW_015548246.1:778321-788383 GCF_001515605.1 Sinocyclocheilus anshuiensis | reverse complement strand
GCGCGCAGCTTCCGCCACGGACTTCCGGGTCTCCGGCTGCGCCTCGACCCTCCACCCCTTCGGCTACACCTCAGTAACGCGAGCCAGCCGCTCCACCTTGGGCTTCCAGGCCTTCGATGTCGCCCGGGTCCGTCGGCCTCTCTGCTCCGCCGGTTCCTCCACTCACCATGGTTCCGCCTCTGTTGATCGGTTTCTGGGTGCCTCCCAGTCCTTCGGCCAAAGCTCCACCCTGGTTCCTCCCACCGTCGGCTCCACCATGGTGTTGGTTTCGTCCGACTTCTCCAGGTTCCTGTACTTCACCAGCACCACGCCCTCCACCTAAGCCTCCACCCTTTTTCCTCTTTTCTATCATCTACTCTTGTGGCGTGAGGTCACGCCTTCCGAGAGGGGGAGCTAATGTCACAATTATGGTCAGTTTAGTTCAGTTCCTGTCATGTCTGTTTTGAGCTCTCATTAGTTACCATGGTTTCTGATTAGTTAATCCTTGTCCAGCTGTTCCGGTTTAATTCCCTCATTTACCATGTGTGTATTTATAGTCCTGATTCTGTTCTATCCTTTGTCGGTCATTATCTTGTGGTATGTGTTGTTCTACGCCCGTATTCTCAGTAAAGTCTATTTGGAAGTATGCATCTTCGTTTGCAGTCCTCATTCCTCGACAACCCCTGACAGCTGTGTGTTTAATTAAAATTAATTTTAATTAAAAGTGTTTAATTTGCCCGAGTTATTAGAAATCTAAATGTGTAATATATATTTAAAATATTATGTATTTAATACACCAATTTTTAAATTAAAAATATGAAAAAGTGGTTTAAATGAATGAAAGTTCAGTTCCTGTCATGTCTGTTTTGAGCTCTCATTAGTTACCATGGTTTCTGATTAGTTAATCCTTGTCCAGCTGTTCCGGTTTAATTCCCTCATTTACCATGTGTGTATTTATAGTCCTGATTCTGTTCTATCCTTTGTCGGTCATTATCTTGTGGTATGTGTTGTTCTACGCCCGTATTCTCAGTAAAGTCTATTTGGAAGTATGCATCTTCGTTTGCAGTCCTCATTCCTCGACAACCCCTGACAGCTGTGTGTTTAATTAAAATTAATTTTAATTAAAAGTGTTTAATTTGCCCGAGTTATTAGAAATCTAAATGTGTAATATATATTTAAAATATTATGTATTTAATACACCAATTTTTAAATTAAAAATATGAAAAAGTGGTTTAAATGAATGAAAGTTCAGTTCCTGTCATGTCTGTTTTGAGCTCTCATTAGTTACCATGGTTTCTGATTAGTTAATCCTTGTCCAGCTGTTCCGGTTTAATTCCCTCATTTACCATGTGTGTATTTATAGTCCTGATTCTGTTCTATCCTTTGTCGGTCATTATCTTGTGGTATGTGTTGTTCTACGCCCGTATTCTCAGTAAAGTCTATTTGGAAGTATGCATCTTCGTTTGCAGTCCTCATTCCTCGACAACCCCTGACAGCTGTGTGTTTAATTAAAATTAATTTTAATTAAAAGTGTTTAATTTGCCCGAGTTATTAGAAATCTAAATGTGTAATATATATTTAAAATATTATGTATTTAATACACCAATTTTTAAATTAAAAATATGAAAAAGTGGTTTAAATGAATGAAAGTTCAGTTCCTGTCATGTCTGTTTTGAGCTCTCATTAGTTACCATGGTTTCTGATTAGTTAATCCTTGTCCAGCTGTTCCGGTTTAATTCCCTCATTTACCATGTGTGTATTTATAGTCCTGATTCTGTTCTATCCTTTGTCGGTCATTATCTTGTGGTATGTGTTGTTCTACGCCCGTATTCTCAGTAAAGTCTATTTGGAAGTATGCATCTTCGTTTGCAGTCCTCATTCCTCGACAACCCCTGACAGCTGTGTGTTTAATTAAAATTAATTTTAATTAAAAGTGTTTAATTTGCCCGAGTTATTAGAAATCTAAATGTGTAATATATATTTAAAATATTATGTATTTAATACACCAATTTTTAAATTAAAAATATGAAAAAGTGGTTTAAATGAATGAAAGTTCAGTTCCTGTCATGTCTGTTTTGAGCTCTCATTAGTTACCATGGTTTCTGATTAGTTAATCCTTGTCCAGCTGTTCCGGTTTAATTCCCTCATTTACCATGTGTGTATTTATAGTCCTGATTCTGTTCTATCCTTTGTCGGTCATTATCTTGTGGTATGTGTTGTTCTACGCCCGTATTCTCAGTAAAGTCTATTTGGAAGTATGCATCTTCGTTTGCAGTCCTCATTCCTCGACAACCCCTGACAGCTGTGTGTTTAATTAAAATTAATTTTAATTAAAAGTGTTTAATTTGCCCGAGTTATTAGAAATCTAAATGTGTAATATATATTTAAAATATTATGTATTTAATACACCAATTTTTAAATTAAAAATATGAAAAAGTGGTTTAAATGAATGAAAGTTCAGTTCCTGTCATGTCTGTTTTGAGCTCTCATTAGTTACCATGGTTTCTGATTAGTTAATCCTTGTCCAGCTGTTCCGGTTTAATTCCCTCATTTACCATGTGTGTATTTATAGTCCTGATTCTGTTCTATCCTTTGTCGGTCATTATCTTGTGGTATGTGTTGTTCTACGCCCGTATTCTCAGTAAAGTCTATTTGGAAGTATGCATCTTCGTTTGCAGTCCTCATTCCTCGACAACCCCTGACAGCTGTGTGTTTAATTAAAATTAATTTTAATTAAAAGTGTTTAATTTGCCCGAGTTATTAGAAATCTAAATGTGTAATATATATTTAAAATATTATGTATTTAATACACCAATTTTTAAATTAAAAATATGAAAAAGTGGTTTAAATGAATGAAAGTTCAGTTCCTGTCATGTCTGTTTTGAGCTCTCATTAGTTACCATGGTTTCTGATTAGTTAATCCTTGTCCAGCTGTTCCGGTTTAATTCCCTCATTTACCATGTGTGTATTTATAGTCCTGATTCTGTTCTATCCTTTGTCGGTCATTATCTTGTGGTATGTGTTGTTCTACGCCCGTATTCTCAGTAAAGTCTATTTGGAAGTATGCATCTTCGTTTGCAGTCCTCATTCCTCGACAACCCCTGACAGCTGTGTGTTTAATTAAAATTAATTTTAATTAAAAGTGTTTAATTTGCCCGAGTTATTAGAAATCTAAATGTGTAATATATATTTAAAATATTATGTATTTAATACACCAATTTTTAAATTAAAAATATGAAAAAGTGGTTTAAATGAATGAAAGTTCAGTTCCTGTCATGTCTGTTTTGAGCTCTCATTAGTTACCATGGTTTCTGATTAGTTAATCCTTGTCCAGCTGTTCCGGTTTAATTCCCTCATTTACCATGTGTGTATTTATAGTCCTGATTCTGTTCTATCCTTTGTCGGTCATTATCTTGTGGTATGTGTTGTTCTACGCCCGTATTCTCAGTAAAGTCTATTTGGAAGTATGCATCTTCGTTTGCAGTCCTCATTCCTCGACAACCCCTGACAGCTGTGTGTTTAATTAAAATTAATTTTAATTAAAAGTGTTTAATTTGCCCGAGTTATTAGAAATCTAAATGTGTAATATATATTTAAAATATTATGTATTTAATACACCAATTTTTAAATTAAAAATATGAAAAAGTGGTTTAAATGAATGAAAGTTCAGTTCCTGTCATGTCTGTTTTGAGCTCTCATTAGTTACCATGGTTTCTGATTAGTTAATCCTTGTCCAGCTGTTCCGGTTTAATTCCCTCATTTACCATGTGTGTATTTATAGTCCTGATTCTGTTCTATCCTTTGTCGGTCATTATCTTGTGGTATGTGTTGTTCTACGCCCGTATTCTCAGTAAAGTCTATTTGGAAGTATGCATCTTCGTTTGCAGTCCTCATTCCTCGACAACCCCTGACAGCTGTGTGTTTAATTAAAATTAATTTTAATTAAAAGTGTTTAATTTGCCCGAGTTATTAGAAATCTAAATGTGTAATATATATTTAAAATATTATGTATTTAATACACCAATTTTTAAATTAAAAATATGAAAAAGTGGTTTAAATGAATGAAAGTTCAGTTCCTGTCATGTCTGTTTTGAGCTCTCATTAGTTACCATGGTTTCTGATTAGTTAATCCTTGTCCAGCTGTTCCGGTTTAATTCCCTCATTTACCATGTGTGTATTTATAGTCCTGATTCTGTTCTATCCTTTGTCGGTCATTATCTTGTGGTATGTGTTGTTCTACGCCCGTATTCTCAGTAAAGTCTATTTGGAAGTATGCATCTTCGTTTGCAGTCCTCATTCCTCGACAACCCCTGACAGCTGTGTGTTTAATTAAAATTAATTTTAATTAAAAGTGTTTAATTTGCCCGAGTTATTAGAAATCTAAATGTGTAATATATATTTAAAATATTATGTATTTAATACACCAATTTTTAAATTAAAAATATGAAAAAGTGGTTTAAATGAATGAAAGTTCAGTTCCTGTCATGTCTGTTTTGAGCTCTCATTAGTTACCATGGTTTCTGATTAGTTAATCCTTGTCCAGCTGTTCCGGTTTAATTCCCTCATTTACCATGTGTGTATTTATAGTCCTGATTCTGTTCTATCCTTTGTCGGTCATTATCTTGTGGTATGTGTTGTTCTACGCCCGTATTCTCAGTAAAGTCTATTTGGAAGTATGCATCTTCGTTTGCAGTCCTCATTCCTCGACAACCCCTGACAGCTGTGTGTTTAATTAAAATTAATTTTAATTAAAAGTGTTTAATTTGCCCGAGTTATTAGAAATCTAAATGTGTAATATATATTTAAAATATTATGTATTTAATACACCAATTTTTAAATTAAAAATATGAAAAAGTGGTTTAAATGAATGAAAGTTCAGTTCCTGTCATGTCTGTTTTGAGCTCTCATTAGTTACCATGGTTTCTGATTAGTTAATCCTTGTCCAGCTGTTCCGGTTTAATTCCCTCATTTACCATGTGTGTATTTATAGTCCTGATTCTGTTCTATCCTTTGTCGGTCATTATCTTGTGGTATGTGTTGTTCTACGCCCGTATTCTCAGTAAAGTCTATTTGGAAGTATGCATCTTCGTTTGCAGTCCTCATTCCTCGACAACCCCTGACAGCTGTGTGTTTAATTAAAATTAATTTTAATTAAAAGTGTTTAATTTGCCCGAGTTATTAGAAATCTAAATGTGTAATATATATTTAAAATATTATGTATTTAATACACCAATTTTTAAATTAAAAATATGAAAAAGTGGTTTAAATGAATGAAAGTTCAGTTCCTGTCATGTCTGTTTTGAGCTCTCATTAGTTACCATGGTTTCTGATTAGTTAATCCTTGTCCAGCTGTTCCGGTTTAATTCCCTCATTTACCATGTGTGTATTTATAGTCCTGATTCTGTTCTATCCTTTGTCGGTCATTATCTTGTGGTATGTGTTGTTCTACGCCCGTATTCTCAGTAAAGTCTATTTGGAAGTATGCATCTTCGTTTGCAGTCCTCATTCCTCGACAACCCCTGACAGCTGTGTGTTTAATTAAAATTAATTTTAATTAAAAGTGTTTAATTTGCCCGAGTTATTAGAAATCTAAATGTGTAATATATATTTAAAATATTATGTATTTAATACACCAATTTTTAAATTAAAAATATGAAAAAGTGGTTTAAATGAATGAAAGTTCAGTTCCTGTCATGTCTGTTTTGAGCTCTCATTAGTTACCATGGTTTCTGATTAGTTAATCCTTGTCCAGCTGTTCCGGTTTAATTCCCTCATTTACCATGTGTGTATTTATAGTCCTGATTCTGTTCTATCCTTTGTCGGTCATTATCTTGTGGTATGTGTTGTTCTACGCCCGTATTCTCAGTAAAGTCTATTTGGAAGTATGCATCTTCGTTTGCAGTCCTCATTCCTCGACAACCCCTGACAGCTGTGTGTTTAATTAAAATTAATTTTAATTAAAAGTGTTTAATTTGCCCGAGTTATTAGAAATCTAAATGTGTAATATATATTTAAAATATTATGTATTTAATACACCAATTTTTAAATTAAAAATATGAAAAAGTGGTTTAAATGAATGAAAGTTCAGTTCCTGTCATGTCTGTTTTGAGCTCTCATTAGTTACCATGGTTTCTGATTAGTTAATCCTTGTCCAGCTGTTCCGGTTTAATTCCCTCATTTACCATGTGTGTATTTATAGTCCTGATTCTGTTCTATCCTTTGTCGGTCATTATCTTGTGGTATGTGTTGTTCTACGCCCGTATTCTCAGTAAAGTCTATTTGGAAGTATGCATCTTCGTTTGCAGTCCTCATTCCTCGACAACCCCTGACAGCTGTGTGTTTAATTAAAATTAATTTTAATTAAAAGTGTTTAATTTGCCCGAGTTATTAGAAATCTAAATGTGTAATATATATTTAAAATATTATGTATTTAATACACCAATTTTTAAATTAAAAATATGAAAAAGTGGTTTAAATGAATGAAAGTTCAGTTCCTGTCATGTCTGTTTTGAGCTCTCATTAGTTACCATGGTTTCTGATTAGTTAATCCTTGTCCAGCTGTTCCGGTTTAATTCCCTCATTTACCATGTGTGTATTTATAGTCCTGATTCTGTTCTATCCTTTGTCGGTCATTATCTTGTGGTATGTGTTGTTCTACGCCCGTATTCTCAGTAAAGTCTATTTGGAAGTATGCATCTTCGTTTGCAGTCCTCATTCCTCGACAACCCCTGACAGCTGTGTGTTTAATTAAAATTAATTTTAATTAAAAGTGTTTAATTTGCCCGAGTTATTAGAAATCTAAATGTGTAATATATATTTAAAATATTATGTATTTAATACACCAATTTTTAAATTAAAAATATGAAAAAGTGGTTTAAATGAATGAAAGTTCAGTTCCTGTCATGTCTGTTTTGAGCTCTCATTAGTTACCATGGTTTCTGATTAGTTAATCCTTGTCCAGCTGTTCCGGTTTAATTCCCTCATTTACCATGTGTGTATTTATAGTCCTGATTCTGTTCTATCCTTTGTCGGTCATTATCTTGTGGTATGTGTTGTTCTACGCCCGTATTCTCAGTAAAGTCTATTTGGAAGTATGCATCTTCGTTTGCAGTCCTCATTCCTCGACAACCCCTGACAGCTGTGTGTTTAATTAAAATTAATTTTAATTAAAAGTGTTTAATTTGCCCGAGTTATTAGAAATCTAAATGTGTAATATATATTTAAAATATTATGTATTTAATACACCAATTTTTAAATTAAAAATATGAAAAAGTGGTTTAAATGAATGAAAGTTCAGTTCCTGTCATGTCTGTTTTGAGCTCTCATTAGTTACCATGGTTTCTGATTAGTTAATCCTTGTCCAGCTGTTCCGGTTTAATTCCCTCATTTACCATGTGTGTATTTATAGTCCTGATTCTGTTCTATCCTTTGTCGGTCATTATCTTGTGGTATGTGTTGTTCTACGCCCGTATTCTCAGTAAAGTCTATTTGGAAGTATGCATCTTCGTTTGCAGTCCTCATTCCTCGACAACCCCTGACAGCTGTGTGTTTAATTAAAATTAATTTTAATTAAAAGTGTTTAATTTGCCCGAGTTATTAGAAATCTAAATGTGTAATATATATTTAAAATATTATGTATTTAATACACCAATTTTTAAATTAAAAATATGAAAAAGTGGTTTAAATGAATGAAAGTTCAGTTCCTGTCATGTCTGTTTTGAGCTCTCATTAGTTACCATGGTTTCTGATTAGTTAATCCTTGTCCAGCTGTTCCGGTTTAATTCCCTCATTTACCATGTGTGTATTTATAGTCCTGATTCTGTTCTATCCTTTGTCGGTCATTATCTTGTGGTATGTGTTGTTCTACGCCCGTATTCTCAGTAAAGTCTATTTGGAAGTATGCATCTTCGTTTGCAGTCCTCATTCCTCGACAACCCCTGACAGCTGTGTGTTTAATTAAAATTAATTTTAATTAAAAGTGTTTAATTTGCCCGAGTTATTAGAAATCTAAATGTGTAATATATATTTAAAATATTATGTATTTAATACACCAATTTTTAAATTAAAAATATGAAAAAGTGGTTTAAATGAATGAAAGTTCAGTTCCTGTCATGTCTGTTTTGAGCTCTCATTAGTTACCATGGTTTCTGATTAGTTAATCCTTGTCCAGCTGTTCCGGTTTAATTCCCTCATTTACCATGTGTGTATTTATAGTCCTGATTCTGTTCTATCCTTTGTCGGTCATTATCTTGTGGTATGTGTTGTTCTACGCCCGTATTCTCAGTAAAGTCTATTTGGAAGTATGCATCTTCGTTTGCAGTCCTCATTCCTCGACAACCCCTGACAGCTGTGTGTTTAATTAAAATTAATTTTAATTAAAAGTGTTTAATTTGCCCGAGTTATTAGAAATCTAAATGTGTAATATATATTTAAAATATTATGTATTTAATACACCAATTTTTAAATTAAAAATATGAAAAAGTGGTTTAAATGAATGAAAGTTCAGTTCCTGTCATGTCTGTTTTGAGCTCTCATTAGTTACCATGGTTTCTGATTAGTTAATCCTTGTCCAGCTGTTCCGGTTTAATTCCCTCATTTACCATGTGTGTATTTATAGTCCTGATTCTGTTCTATCCTTTGTCGGTCATTATCTTGTGGTATGTGTTGTTCTACGCCCGTATTCTCAGTAAAGTCTATTTGGAAGTATGCATCTTCGTTTGCAGTCCTCATTCCTCGACAACCCCTGACAGCTGTGTGTTTAATTAAAATTAATTTTAATTAAAAGTGTTTAATTTGCCCGAGTTATTAGAAATCTAAATGTGTAATATATATTTAAAATATTATGTATTTAATACACCAATTTTTAAATTAAAAATATGAAAAAGTGGTTTAAATGAATGAAAGTTCAGTTCCTGTCATGTCTGTTTTGAGCTCTCATTAGTTACCATGGTTTCTGATTAGTTAATCCTTGTCCAGCTGTTCCGGTTTAATTCCCTCATTTACCATGTGTGTATTTATAGTCCTGATTCTGTTCTATCCTTTGTCGGTCATTATCTTGTGGTATGTGTTGTTCTACGCCCGTATTCTCAGTAAAGTCTATTTGGAAGTATGCATCTTCGTTTGCAGTCCTCATTCCTCGACAACCCCTGACAGCTGTGTGTTTAATTAAAATTAATTTTAATTAAAAGTGTTTAATTTGCCCGAGTTATTAGAAATCTAAATGTGTAATATATATTTAAAATATAATACACCAAATACACCAATTTTTAAATTAAAAATATGAAAAAGTGGTTTAAATGAATGAAAGTTCAGTGTCTGTTTTGTACCATGGTTTCTGATTAGTTAATCCTTGTCCAGCTGTTCCGGTTTAATTCCCTCATTTACCATGTGTGTATTTATAGTCCTGATTCTGTTCTATCCTTTGTCGGTCATTATCTTGTGGTATGTGTTGTTCTACGCCCGTATTCTCAGTAAAGTCTATTTGGAAGTATGCATCTTCGTTTGCAGTCCTCATTCCTCGACAACCCCTGACAGCTGTGTGTTTAATTAAAATTAATTTTAATTAAAAGTGTTTAATTTGCCCGAGTTATTAGAAATCTAAATGTGTAATATATATTTAAAATATTATATATTTAATACACCAATTTTTTAATTAAAAATATGAAAAAGTGGTTTAAATGAATGATTCAATGGCTCACTCATAAATACTTCCCTTGTTTCATTACTGGATGAATTAGTGTTTTTGAACGAATCTCTTGAATGAATGATTCAATGACAAATAAATTTAAAACAGTCACTTGTTGCCACCTAGTGGCGAAACAATGCAATAGACACAAGCATTATTTGAAGTGCCAGTTACTTTGAAAAGGGGATTTGCTCTACTTTGATCGCTAGTTTATATCTGAACTATAAACTTTCATCCCAGTATTTCTCTGATAATAGGAATGACTGTAAGACAGAAATAATACTGTGTAGTTGAAAAGACTGTGTGTGAAGCTGTTTCTTACCCAAACACGTTAACTGTCTGCTCTGTGTCAGCGGCAGCACAAACATCTTTGAATGCTCCAGTATGACTTTTTCAAA
>NW_015548246.1:752370-778268 GCF_001515605.1 Sinocyclocheilus anshuiensis | reverse complement strand
CCTCTAGCTCCGTGTGGCTCGTCAGCCTCGCCTCAAGCTTCCCCTCCACCAGCTTGCTATTGAGCCGAGTCCCCAGCTGCACTTCGGCCATCCAGGCCCATGTCTCCACCTTGGTCTGTCAGCCCGCCGACTCCGCTCCGGCTCTGCATTCCTTCGTCTCCACCAATGCCCATCTGCCCTAGGACTCCTCTGGGCTCCCTTGTACATCCGGACAAACCTCGGTCGGTCGTTGCTCAGCTTCCGCCACGGACTTCCGGGTCTCCGGCTGCGCCTCGACCCTCCACCCCTTCGGCTACACCTCAGTAACGCGAGCCAGCCGCTCCACCTTGGGCTTCCAGGCCTTCGATGTCGCCCGGGTCCGTCGGCCTCTCTGCTCCGCCGGTTCCTCCACTCACCATGGTTCCGCCTCTGTTGATCGGTTTCTGGGTGCCTCCCAGTCCTTCGGCCAAAGCTCCACCCTGGTTCCTCCCACCGTCGGCTCCACCATGGTGTTGGTTTCCTCCGACTTCTCCAGGTTCCTGTCCTTCACCAGCACCACGCCCTCCACCTAAGCCTCCGCCCTTTTTCCTCTTTTCTATCATCTACTCTTGTGGCGTGAGGTCACGCCTTCCGAGAGGGGGAGCTAATGTCACAATTATGGTCAGTTTAGTTCAGTTCCTGTCATGTCTGTTTTGAGCTCTCATTAGTTACCATGGTTTCTGATTAGTTAATCCTTGTCCAGCTGTTCCGGTTTAATTCCCTCATTTACCATGTGTGTATTTATAGTCCTGATTCTGTTCTATCCTTTGTCGGTCATTATCTTGTGGTATGTGTTGTTCTACGCCCGTATTCTCAGTAAAGTCTATTTGGAAGTATGCATCTTCGTTTGCAGTCCTCATTCCTCGACAACCCCTGACAGCTGTGTGTTTAATTAAAATTAATTTTAATTAAAAGTGTTTAATTTGCCCGAGTTATTAGAAATCTAAATGTGTAATATATATTTAAAATATTATATATTTAATACACCAATTTTTTAATTAAAAATATGAAAAAGTGGTTTAAATGAATGATTCAATGGCTCACTCATAAATACTTCCCTTGTTTCATTACTGGATGAATTTAAACTTTCATCCCAGTATTTCTCTGATAATAGGAATGACTGTAAGACAGAAATAATACTGTGTAGTTGAAAAGACTGTGTGTGAAGCTGTTTCTTACCCAAACACGTTAACTGTCTGCTCTGTGTCAGCGGCAGCACAAACATCTTTGAATGCTCCAGTATGACTTTTTCAAAGGTTTAATGGTCACGAGCGAATCGTTGTCATTTACAAATGGGATCGCATGGGTGTTTGAATCGAGATCGCGATCTTTTAACGATTAATCATGCAGCTCTAATATATACTTACAATTACTTACAAATTGTAATCCGTTACTGATTCCAGATTACATGACAAAAGTTGCAGTTAGTAACATAATTCATTACATTACACATTTCAAGTAATGTAATCAGACTGCTGTTTGATTACTTTTACATTACTTTTGACCTAAGTCATTTATCACATTGATTTAAATCAGATAACCATGTACCATATTGATATAAAGATGCAAACAAAGCACTGTATGTTTTTTTAATCAATATCATTTTACTAAAGATTTGATTATTTTTGTTAATCCAGTGTTTATTGCTAGAGAAAAACAGAAACATGCGTGAAATTTCGATGACGGGGTTGTAAGCCTGTATTCTAATGTGAAATAAAAGCACATGCAGTATTGAGTTTGATGTACTGATGTAGCACTGCTTTCCTCTGGCTTTGTGTAGAAGGAGAACAGTGGATTCTTGTGTTTAGAGCTGTACGTGCTTTGTCTTTCCTCAGCCAGAAAGAAGCAGTTTCAGATGATGAGGAAGATGCATTATAATGAAGGTATGAACATTAAACTAGCTCGACAACTCATCGCCAGTGAGCTGGAAGAGGAGGAAGACGAGGACGAAGAGATGAAGGATGACACAGAGACCGAGGACATCACCGTCGACCCCCCACAAGATGGTAAATGAACAGTAGTTTAATCAGCCGTATATGATTCAAGCCGCGGTCACACTAGACTTTGAGCATGCGAAATTGTTAAAAACTTAAATTCAACACATAACAAATTATAATACATCTAAAATGTAAAAACATACAATCTACTCCACTTTCCTGCAGCGCTGCAGTTTAAAATGTATGTTCTTTTAATTCAGATAGGAGGTCATGCTGTGACGCATCAATCTGCCGTTGGTCACACGGTGTCACATGATGCGAATTCGCTAAAAACTTGAACTTTGGAACGCAGCGAAATGCGAAACTTTTCACACAGGCTTGTGTTTCCGGTCTGACGCATTCACAGCACATGAATGGAAGTCAATGGAGCGAAAAGTGCCGTGTGACCGCCCCTTAACTCTATTGCCCTGCGTTGTACTGTACATGTAGTTTAATGGTTTTTTGAAAATCTGCACACAAACAGAAACTTTCACATGCTCTGAGTGAACTATGGTGCATCGATTGCATGTTGTGTGAAGATTTTTTCACTTTGTCTTCCAGCACGGTCTGTTGACCACTAGAGGTCCCTTGAGATGCTGGAAGGGTTTCCAGATGCTCTCTTAAGATCAGTTTAGGACAAAATACTTCAAAATAGGGCAGAAACTTTGCTTGTTAGCGGAGCTTGATAGGTCGGGCATTGCTATTGCTATTGCTCATTTTTGGGGTTAGCGATTTGAATAAACGCTTAACCCGACATATTTACCCTGTTTAACCCTGGTGAGCTTGACATATGAAATAATAGTCAAAAAAGTATTTTCAATCAAACGGTTTATTGAACCTTCAGACAAGATATGTTAAAAATTGCATTTTTATGTATCATATTTGATGAATATTAGGCTTTTATGGCCCAATTGATTGGTCACAAAAAAGGATCAAATTTATTTTTCATTGCATTTATGATCTGGGAATCATTTCAATTAATTGAATAATAGTAATTCTTTTATTTTCATAAAGGAAGTTTCTAGTTCTGTTTTTAGGTGGTCAAATACAGAGTTTTAGTGCCAACAAAAGATCACACAAAATTCTAAATTCCAAATCTGTAATATAAATATATGTATATTAACTCTTTCCCCGCCAGCATTTTTGAAAAATGCGATTTTGATGATTTTCACTAAAATTTGATGGCCTCCAGTATATTTTGCTGTATGGATATTTGAATATGCAATACACCAAAATAAAAATCAAAGCCTCTACTTTTAAACAAAAGAAAAATCTGTTTTATTCTAGCGTAAAGCATTCTTTTTTATCAACACCTGAATATAAGGTTTGCTAAAAAATGCATAATTGTGAGCAAAAAGGTGAGAAAATCTAATTTTTATCAAAAACTACATCTGGGTAATATTCAGTATGATTATCAAAGCATAATCCAGTAAATCGCTTCCATCAACACCTCCAAAGCTTGCACAGACATATACCACTTCCTGGATCAACATTTTACTCCGTAACATTTAATGTTTGTTGTAATGTTTACTCCGTAACGTTTTCATTTATATGTTGTCTATTGCTGATGATCGCATTATTTTTTCATATGCATCTGTTTACATAAGAGATTGCTCGTTTCTCCGTCCTGTTCACGTGTGTTTTTGTTCGGGATGTTTTGTTCTCGTTCAGAAGATGCGTAATAGCGCCCCCAAGTGTATAACAGTGAAAACACGAAAAGCCATAAAAACTCGTCTTTGGCGGGGAAGCGTTTTCTTTTAAAAGACGAAATAACTCGTCAACGGCGGGGAACGAGTTAAACGTGTAATAAATTACACACATCACTTCAAAAGTGTGGAGAAAAAAAAAATTAAAGGATCATGTGACACTGAAGCCGAAAATCAGCTTTGAGTATTTCTGATATAATGAAATACATTTTAAATGAAAAAAAAAAAAAAAAAAAACAATTGAAAAGAATCAATTTTTCAAAAATCTAAATGTATTTGTTTATAATGAAATAAATTGTAACTTCTCCATCCATTACAGCAGATTGCTTGGATTCATAAAGATGTCAAGATTTGTCCATCAGCTCCTGCCTTGTCCCATGAACGTCTGGAAGACGGTTCAGCTCCGGGATTCCCCTCCACCCCGTGTTTCCCACCGACACCGCAATGCCACGCATATCATCCAGCTCCCTCATTTGCCAGAGGTTCACTGTCATACCGCTAGAAACGAGACTGTTATCAAAGCGCTCCAGACCTGGACTCCACCCTCTTCCTGTGGCGAGAGCGTGGGAGGCCACTGACCAGCAACTTCCACACTGAAGCGTACGCTCTCTCTGATTCCCCACTCGCCGCTATTGGTTTAATGCGATCTGAACAGAATGCTCTGGTAAAGGGGCACAGATGTGGTCTTGGGCTTTGACACACACCGCTCACATGAGCTCTACTGTATGCATGGCTTCTGAAAACCATGTTTAATTACACTGGCACTAATAATATATAACAGGTGAGTATTACAGAACTAGATAGAAAACTACTGATCAGTAGACTGAACCCTTTGGTTGTCTCTGTTGCTTTAATAGAGGCTGAAGAGTTCTGGCGGTTTTTGACCTGGCATCCTTACTGTGCTTTGTTTGTTTTGATTGCCTTTTTTTTTTTCTAAACGCCATTATAATGGGGTTATTTGGTTCTATGAGTACTGAAGAATATAATTATCCTGTAGTACCAAATCAAAGAAAAAAATAATAATTTTGATATATTGACCCAGCTTGAAATCGCAGTTGTTATTCTGGTGTATTTATCAATTTATAGTCATGAATACTCACACAATATATGTAGGTTGTATTAAAAAAATGCTAAATAGGTGAATACTGCAAAACCTGACAAGAACTTGTCTAGGTCATATTTTGGCTTCAAAATCAAAAGGGAGAATATATATGATGAAATTTATTTTGCTCATTACTTTAATCCAAAATTATCATTACTTGAATGCAAAATGACTCATTACTGTAATAAAAAAAAAAAATCAGACTCATTGCTGTAATATATATATATATATATATATATATATATATTCAGACTCGTTACTGTAATCGGGAAAATAAATAAATATAAACTCTTATTAAATAAATAAAAATATATATTCAGGCTCGTTACAGTAATGCAAAAATAAATACTCAAATATATTCTGACTAATGTACTGTAAAGAATATTATGACTCATTACCAAGATGCAAATAATAGTAATTCTGACTAATTACCAAAATGCAAAAAAACACCTCTCTTTACTGTAATATGAAAACTGAGAATAAAATTTACAATCTCAAATAAAACATCCAGATGCATTACATTAATGAATAAATAATAAAATATTTGAAAACATTATTTCATATAAACTTTATCTACTTAATTTGTGTATAATGTTAACGAAATAACCAAATAATAAAACATTTTTTGTTCTTTTGATTTACTGAAAACAAATTAATAAATAATAATAACAATAATAAAGAAGTTCTTGACAGGTTTTATGAAATTCACCCAAATATCTCGACGCAGTGTTTCTGCCTGAATGCATTTGAGACCCTTTTCTGGCGACTGTGTTTATTCTCCACGTAAAGACTACAATCATTAGTTTAAGAGGTCTGTTTTTGAGATGTTCCTGTCATTGTGAATGTGTTTTCACTCGGCCTGCCCTCGACTGAGGGATGTCAGGAAATGTGTCGAGTTCTTGTAATCTTTCAAAAACAGTGCTGGACACATTGAACATATAAGCACTTAGCATATTTCTTAATTGGTTACCAATATTTAATGAAAAAGATGAACGGTCTGGTTTGGTCCTGCAGTGTCCCATCAGTCTTCGACATGGATTGCACTCATATTTGACTCACTGGCTTCTTATGATCAAGTCAGATTTAGTTTAATCCTACATTTATACATTCTCAAGCACAAGTGCTTTGATTTTATCGTTGTGTTGAACTTTCTTTTTTTCTTCTTCACACGGTTTGAGTAATTTGACTATTTCTGTGTCCATTGTATTCCTCCCCAAGATTTTTTGTTTCTTTTCCTAAATAGATGTACATGTTCTTCAGATGAAAGTGTGCATATTTGTCAGTCATTAAAATGTTGGTATGAGCTTGTTCTTTTGAGTTTGTTTTTAAGTAAAGAAAGCCACATGCTCTTACAAAATATACCGTGATAATTACTGTGAAATTGCTATATAATAATGGTAATATATAATGTTAATAGCACACAAACAACTATAACTATTTTCACATCCGCAACAACAACGGCCGACACCCAGGGTTGCCAGGTTTTCACAACAAAACCCGCCCAGTCGCTACTCAAAACTAGCCCAATCGCGTTTCAAGGGGGGTTCCCCAGTAAATATCTTGTTCTGGGGGTAAAATACACGTTTTTTGGTGGGGTTCCCCGGCAAAATTCGCATTTCAGGGGCTAAATATCATGGTTTTTAGGGTTGCTTCAACCCGCGGACATGAAAAGCAACCCGCAGCAACAGTGATAAAGTAGCCCAAATCCACGGGAAAACCGCGGACTTGGCAACACTGTGACAGTAACGTCTACAACGGCCACGAGCGCTGTCTCGGAGTGACCACAACAGCTTGAAGTTGTCTAATTTGTCTCCCTGCTGCACTAATAGTAGTAAGGCTTTCCTCTGTGTGTACATATCTTTATAAGTACAATTTTAGCTGGATTATTTGTGTCCCCTTCAAAAATTGCTTTTGAGAAATTTTATGTTTATTGTCCCCCCCAACTGTTAGACGAAAGTTACGCCCCTGGCTATCAGGGAACTGTATTTGTTTTAAAATACAAAACAAACAGGCTACCATCTTTATGTATAGTCATTATGTTTCATTACACCAAATACACAAAATAATGTTCTTTTTAGCAGCATCATATGACCCCTTTAAAGTAGCCCAATTCTGCGGGAAAACCGCGACCTTGGCAATGCTGATATACCGTTCTGATATCTGTCGGCCGTTTTAGATGCGCGCGCTTTTTAAAGTCAGCTGGATTCTGATTGGTTGTCAGTGTTTTTATAATTTAAAAATTCAAAAGCGATTCTAACGACATAATTTCTTGTCACTGTTATAGCTGTGGTGTGTAGGATTCAATAGACCAATTTCAGTGTTTGCAAACAGTGATGATGTTTTTTTGTGGGCGGAGCCTATCTGGTGGCAGAAAATGACAGTTTTAAAGTAGCAGTCTATGGAAGCCATGGAATAAAAGAATAAGAAAAGGTAATTTTAAGGTTTATATTTCAAAACTCTGACTTTTTTCTCACAATTCCGAGATTAGATCTCACAATTCTAATAAGAAAAGTCAACTTAAAGTTGGGCATTTTAACATGGGGAGTCTATGGGACTGACTCCCTTTTGCAGCCAGCCTCTAGCGGCCAGTTGATGAATTACAGTTTAAATCGCTTCCTTGTTGGCTTCATGAGAGAGAGCGGGAGGTTGCCGCTTGGTTTTAAGGTAGCAGTCTATCCAAGCCACGGAATAAAAGAATAAAAAATGTCATTTTGAGTTTATATTTCAAAATTCTGACTTTTTTATTGCAATTCCGAGATTATATCTCACAATTCTGGTAAGAAAAGTCATTCTTTCTGTTTAGTTTATAATCCCACACTTCAGTTTTTTTTTCCTCAGAATGGACAAACTCGCAATTGTTGAGTTTAATCAAGTTATAAAGTCCGAACTAGGAGATATAAACTTGCATTTGCAAGAAAAAAAGTCAGAATTGTGAGATAAAATAGTTAAATGTTATGTAAAATGTTATAGGTTTAAATAGTATTTCATGCATGTATTTCAACTGTAGGGCTAATACAATATGTCCCCTATATGAATATTATGTAGACCTATTGTTTAAATCAAATGTATGCTTTAAAAGTAGAGTAATCATAGCAGGTTTCATCCATAGTCTGTCCATTTAAAGGTCTGCGTTTAGCTTCAAATGGCGTCTTTGACGACAGTATTATATCAAAATTATTTGCATTCCGATTCTGACATCCAAAGGCACAAACAATACATTTTTTCCTCTTATTCCATGGTTTTTACCCGTTTCCCTGCACTTGCTTCCCATTGTTTTTATGCCACCACTATGCACACGCAGCTGCAACTGTGACGTCTACTCCAAATTGGTCTATTCCCATGGAAATAAAACGGTTTATAAAAACGTTATTGTTGTCGTTGTTATGAACGCCCCTTTTAGGCACGTGCTTTTAATAAACAGAGCGTTATCTTATGTGGGTTAGCATGCTAATTTATAATTTAAATATTTTTAAATGTTGTTTTCTGTAAATAGTCTAGGAAGTATTGAGCATAAATCAGTTTTTAATGCTATTCCGGTGATACGTTTCGCCCTGCTTTTTCTTTAGAAATTTTAAAATAAATAAAAATGATAATACATTTTAAAAGATAAAATATTTTTATAGAAAAATAATTGTAAATAAATAAATAAAAATGATAAAAATTAAAATAAATGAAAAAAATCGAAATATTTTTGATATCATGAAATAAATTAAGTAAAAATTATAAAATTTAAAAGAATTAATAAAATACAAATCTAAATATTTTTGATATAATGAAATACATTTTAAGTAAGAATTATAAAATTTTAAATGATTAATAAAAAAAAAAATCGAAATGTTTTTGTTAATAATGAAATAAATGGTAACTTCTCCATCCATTACAGCAGATTGCTTGGATTCATAAAGATGTCAAGATGTGTCCATCAGCTCCTGCCTTGTCCCATGAACGTCTGGAAGACGCAGTTGTCTAATTTATACTTACCCTTTATTGTTGTAAGCGGATATTTACACTGGCAGAGCCTCCAAAATAAAATAAAACAATTATTTTACAGTAATAAGTGTAACTGTGGCAGAAAATAGTGTTGTTTTTATTTTTTGAGAAGGTTTTAGCAGATTGTAGTATTATCAGTACATGCACAGCAGGAGTTTGAAGCACACATGACTCGCCTAAAGCAAAGTGCAGGTCAGAAATCTACCACTAGATGGAAGTACAATGAATACACGCAGCGACCACAAACTTGATCCAATCAGCAGATTCGCAGGAAAGAAGGAACTCCTCGAGCTTGAAAATCACACAGCGATATCTGCGTGGTCGATATGTACATGCATCATTTTAAACGATTGGTGTAGACTAGCGTGTCAGGCAGGACTTGGAAGGAGGGGAAGTGAGCATTGGACTCGCTGGCCTGTTTCTGGCCGTGTCTCAAATAGGAGTTTTTTAATGTATTTATTTATTTTCCCTCTAGGGGGCGCTTGACGGCTCAAACGACCATTCCACCATTCAGCCGCATTCAAATCTCAAGAGTATTTTGATCTAACCAAACACATTTGCACACTACGAAGTATAATTATTTCTATATGTTACATTCAATGAGTGAAACCTAAAACGGAGATGGATGCAAACCCTCCCACAAGCTTTAAAGAAACAGCTGAGGCTTTAATCGCAAACGGCTGTGATTGGTCAATCCTGACCAGCGCTGAGAAAAGTAACGGGTGGCATCGCTAACCGCTGGACGATAAATAATACCGAGCACCGTTAACTTGCAGATATATACAAGATAGATCATTGTAATAATAATTAGACTTGTTATAAATAAACACGCCCTCTCCCCACATGAAAAAAATGCTGTAGTAATTTATATTTATAGTGAACCATGCTGTATTATACTGTATATATTATAGTGTTTACAACACTGTTAATGAATGTTACAGCATACTGTATAGTGAACTGATAAACGGTAATAAATACTGTAGTTTACTTTAGTTTTACTACAGTAAACTGTAGTGTATTGTAGTATAATATACCCTATAGTTGTAGAAAACGCAGGGTGAAGTAATTTGTTTATATTACTATAGTTGTTATATTACCACAGCAACTATAGAATTACCACAACAAATTAATTCAAGTACTTTACTATAGTATGGTTCACAAACACTATAGTATTGTTTCTTGTGGGTACAAAGCCCCGCCTTACAAAGACACGTCAGCCAACCCGATGTGAGGCTCAAGATGATTGACAGGCGAACTAAAACTAAGCCCCGCCCACTATTAAAGTACGGTTGTATTCAAAATGTCTTTCTACTCAACTGATTCCGTTTCTGTTCTTCAGGACGAAACCCATGGCCAAACCTGCAGTCTAGATAGATAGGCAGCGCACTTGGATTCGAGCCACTGCCTCATTTACTCTCCTCAGATCAGTCCACTCGCTAATGCTGGAGGAACTAACGTTACAGCTCTTACAAACCCATTTCCACAGCTTCATGTCCCTCTGACACGAGCAGCGCTCGTATGTGGAGTTTATTCGGGATTCTGGAGTGATTTGAGCTGAAGTTTGAGCTGCTTGTGTTTGTACAGGAGCTAACGCTAGCCTGTTAGCTCTTAATCTGTGTTTATAAACCTGATCAAGTCAAGATGAAGATTACTGTGGATTTCGAGGAATGTCTCAAGGATTCTCCCAGATTCAGGTGAGAAAGACGTTCAACTTAAGCTCATTTAATATGGATGTGTTTGTTTTGGAGTTATATATATATATATATATGTGTGTATGAGATGATAGAAGTGTGTTTCATTCCATGTAAACAATTTAAACTTGTCAGTTTTCCTATTGTCTTCCTGATTTATTGCCAAATGTTAATATTTTTGGCTTTAATTTTTAATTTATGTTGTATCTGGTTGTGGTGGGTCCTGTTATTAGGTAGAAATTTGGGCTGCTGACTGAAAGATTGTAGATTCAACAAACAAACAAACAAAAAAAGATTAATGACTTATCAGGTCTGGGCCTTTGAGCAAGACAGTTAAAGGGACAGTTCACCAAAAAAAAAACAAATCTGTCATTAATTATTAATTCACCCTTAATTTGTATCAAATGTATT
Organism: Sinocyclocheilus anshuiensis; assembly: GCF_001515605.1. NCBI lineage: Eukaryota > Metazoa > Chordata > Actinopteri > Cypriniformes > Cyprinidae > Sinocyclocheilus > Sinocyclocheilus anshuiensis. The sequence continues at coordinate 767,374 of NW_015548246.1, read as the reverse complement.
TCTTTTGTGGAAAACAAAAAGAGATGTTTAGCAGAATGTTTCATGCTTCTCTTTTCCATACAATGCGAGTGGATGGGGACTGGAGCCATCAAGGTCTAAAAATGGCAAAGCATACCGAAAACCTGCCGTAATTAATAGTCCGTACTATTGCAAATATGCTACAAAAGTTATAGAAAGCTTAGACTATAGTACGCAAGTTAAATTTAGCTGTTTTTTGAGCTTGACGGCCTCATTCTCCATTCACTTTCATTGTATGTAAAACAGCAGTGTGAAGATATTTCCCAAATCCCTTGTTTTCCACAGAAGAAAATCGTACTTTAGAAAGACACGAGGGTGAGTAAAACTGACTGTTGTAGAATACATCATTTTTACTTCAGGTTATTCCAGAAATACTAAACATGTATTAAGTGAACTTGTAAATGACTGATTAGTAAGCGTCCTTATATCTACAGGGTGGCCGCGGGTCCTTAAAATGTCTTAAATAAAGTTTTCCTGAAAAATGGCTTGAGAATTGTACTTGCCCGACAGGACTAATAGCCTGATTAAAACTTAAGTGACAAAATATATTAAATTTCTTGATCAATTGTAAGAATTTGACATGAAAGATATACATTTAATAAGGTAAAAAAAAATATTGGCCTTTATAAAGGTAAATGACATCCTGTGGTAAATATTAAAATCATGCAGATTTAAGTATGCAAAAGCTGACAGAAAACTGATGAAAATATTGCTTCTCGGTGACGCGACACTTTTGTTTTGTGGGAATATTTTGTATGGGATATTGTCTGCTGATATGAAAAGTTCACTGTATATCGTAATAACAAATAGCATTTTTGACAGCGATGATATTTTGTTTTCTTTTTACATTTAAACGCGTTAAATATTACGTATACGTATGTAATATAATGTGTATTTCCATCACAGGCTTGGTCTTAAATTTCACATAAGGTGGTATTAAAAAGGTCTTAAGAAGTCTTAAATTTAACTTGTTCATATCTGTAGACATCCTGTGTCTAGTGTAGCTCGAGTGAATCTCTGTGGAAGAATTATTTATGCTTTCTGCTCCTTCATCTCCCCCTCCTCTCTCATAACAACATCCTCTCAGAAATAAGGAGCAGATGTTCATGGAAAACATGGAAAAAGACGTTTAAATCTCTTCATTTCTCGGTCAAAGAGACGCCCTGGGTTTAACTGAGAGGATGTGAAACCGCTGGACGGTTGCACTGAATCATGCTATTTCTTACGCAAAGTGAAAAAGTACTTTGTTAACCACTGATGTTTACATTTTCTGAAAAAAATATGTAAAACTCCATAGTGATCATTTCCTCAATCCCTGACTGAAATGGCTCTCATCGGGACTGTTTTCTATAAAGACTGTGATCATGAAGGAAAACGTTTCCAAAGTTATGAATTATTATAAGACAGGCTGCACCATTTTAATGAGTGCGGTGTGTTTTTTTTGTACTTTAGTGTGCACTTTTCTCCTATCTATGATCTGAAGGTTATCTTTCAGCACAGAAGTCATCATTTCACACGCTACAGTTGCAAAGTTTCCACTGCTGCTCATACTAATTTTTCCATTTTCTGTGTTTAACTTGGCATTGTGAGGGCGATGGATAAAAACGGGCCTCTCGGTCCACGTGGAAACGTCTGTTTCCATTTATGCGCGAGTGCCAGGTTTAACTTTGCTGTTTGTGAATTTATATCCGCTTTGATCGGAGAGGTGTTGTTTTGTTTTTAGTAAATGCATTTCACTTTAGCATTTCACTTTTAGCAACTTCTCACTTCATCTTTGACTCGGTAAACACATTGTGTTATGCCCGACTTGGTACCGAAATACCGGGTCTTTTGACAACGCTAGTTGTTATAAATAACAACTCCCCTTAGCTGTTATAAATTCACTCTAAACCACGGCTTCTTGGGGCTTATTGCTTTTATAAACCACTGAAGTTAGCAGAAGCTAGAGATTACAAACTAAATGAAGTTAGATGCCGCTTTGATTGTTTAAAGAACAAATATAAAGACACATTGTTTTGCTCAGATGTTTGTTTTAGTTAACTGAAGGCAACAGTTTGTGGTGTTTGTTAAAGGGATAGTTCACCAGAAAATTAAAATTACCCCATGATTTACTCTCCCTCAAGCTGTCCTAGATGTATATGACTTTCTTCTTTTAGACAAATACAATTAGAATTAAAATGTCCTGGCTCTTCTCAGCTTTATAATGGCAGTGAATGGTGCTCAAGATTTTGAAGTCCAATAAAGTGCACCCATCCATCATAAAAAGTGCTCCACACGGCTCCAGGGGTTAATAAAGACCTTCTGAAGTGAATTGATGCATTTGTGTAAGAAAAATATTCATATTTAAAACTTTATAAACCGTAATCTCTAGCTTCTGCTAACTGTCAAAAACCACACGAAACCAGCATTTTCCTTTTTTATCGTTGTCTTGTTTATGGTTACACCACATGACAGATTTATTAAATTGAATTAAATAGGCCTAAACTTTTTAATGAATTCATTTATTTATTTATTGAAAATAGTATGCAGTTTTTTTTAAACCACATGAAATCAACGTTTTCCTTTTCATCTTTGTCTTGTTTATGGTTACAGCACATGACATTTTCATTTAATTAAATTATATAAAAATTTTAAATGGTATGTAAATGTTTTTAAAGTGCCCCTATTATGGGTAAAGAAAGGTTCATATTTTGGTTTTGGGAGTCCCCCAACAACAGGTTGACATGAATGCAAGGTCAAAAAACACTTTCGTTGTCATATTATATGCATTTAGATATTTTTTACATTATTTGCTCAACGACTCCCAAACGATTCGCCCAACAATTCATTTTTCCAAACCCCTCCTTTGCATGACGCTAATCTGTGGTGATTGGTCGATTGGCCTCATTTTCATTTCATCTCGCCTGCAATGCCTGATAAAGCAGCGTTTGTGAGCGCAGTGCTGCTTTGTGTACAATGTTACCGGGGAAACAGCTATTTTTACCGCTCCAAAAGCGGCACCTGGTGGCAAAGAATGAATTTGCATTTTCATTCGGACCAACGCGAAAAGACCAACAAATGGGCGGGCAATATGCTAATGTTCCATGTTGAGGTCAACATGAAACGGCTTGGGATTCATTTTAAAAACGACTCGTTTCAATGATTCTTTTGAGAGACAATAACTTTATACACGGTGCACTTTCAGATTTAAAACTTTGCAGGATGTTTTCATTCACTTAGAGCTGTGTTACACACTGCATGAAAGGTCATTTTGAAAAATCCATAATAGGGGCACTTTAAAACCACATGAAACCAACATTTTCCTTTTCATCTTTGTTTTGTTTATGGCTACACCACATGCCATTTTTATTAAACCGAATTAAAAAATAATTAATTGAAAATGTAAATCTAAATGTTTTTTTTTTTTTTTTACCACATGAAATCAACATTTTCCTTTTCATCTTTGTCTTGGACTCTCTTATTTGTCAGTGTCCCTGTAGTTTTGTTGGTGTTGTGGTGGCTTCTGAATGACCAGTGGTTTTTGGAGTTCAACTTTGAGTTTGGAGAAAATGCATATCTTATAGTTGGCAAGGATTCGCCTGCAAAATTCCCTCCATGTCATCTCATTACGTGGTGTTATTGGTTTTCTAAAAATCAGAGGTTTAGCTCATCGGGAACTCCCCTCCCCCTCTCTTTCATCCCAGATTGTTTCCCAACAATTGCAGGAAGAGATTCACAACAGAGGGGCCGACCCGAGCGTCACACACATCGTGCCTCAAATCCATTGCTACTGCTCCGTCTCCTGATCTCACCTCAGCCTCGTTTCCCATGATCCTCGAGACTGGCGCTGAGCCAACTGAAGACTCGTCTCGAGATCTTTCATTACGTCTACCTCCTGGTAGAAAGTTAATTGCGTTTTCATTCTCAAAATCTTTGAGGAAGGTGGGTGTGTGATTCTTCCACTAAATCCAGCTGGATAAACAAATCCCCGTCCACTCTTTAAGAATAGTTCTGCTTTTTATGATCAATGTTGACAAGTAGAGGTCTGATGTGGTTTCCTGCTTCTCAGTTGTTTAGTCGTCTGTATTGCCTCTTGTTCTTTGATGCTGGTTATTTTATTAATGTGGTCCCTGCACATCACTGATGAGGTTATCCAGACATCAAACAATGTTTTCTTTCTGTTTGGGTGAGTTCCATGATACCTATCATAACAGGTTATATGTATGCCACTTGAAAATCAAAAGAAAGAAGTAAGAAATTGTACTTTGCAAAAAGAAAATTAAGCCTGTATTAAGTCCATTGGGCCTCATTCATGAAACATTCGTAAATATAGGAGTCAATTCTGAGTAATTTGCACGTAAAACGGACCTTCCCGAAAACTCCCCTCCGAATTCACAAACTCTTCGTAAACGTCCGATTTGATAGTTAAACATGTGTATGTTAATGCATTCCAATGATTCGTAAATAGGGCGCTCGTGCACGCTCATTCACAATTAGCATGAATTACAGCTACGCAAATTGCGTGTCCAGGAACGCAGTGGAATATTCTGGTCCACTTTCTCAGGTTTGGCTCCAGTATATTGCAAAAATGCAAAGAAGACTAACAGGCTATATGCCTAACAATAAATTAGAGGTTGACTGCACACAGACTTTATTAGAGCCACAGAAAGACAAAAGTTTTGCTGAAAATGCACAATACACAATTCATCATGTACATTAATAACGATTCGGGACTAATATAATGTAATTTAAAGGAAAACTATGTGAATGGAGCTCTGTGGCGTGGCAGGATTTTCTGTTGGCTGCATTTAAATCCACGTCTGAAGTTTCCCACTCTGTTCAGCATGCAGCATCATGTGTCTAAACAAATAGCACGTGCTGTCAGTGATTTCAACCACTAGAGGCCGCTCTCGCACTGTATAATGATAGCAGACCCTTCTCAGCCGCTCCAGCAATGGACGCAACCCGGAAAACTATCGGCATGGATTTTTGCCGATAACCGATAGTTCCAGCAATCAACTATCGGTGCCGATTAATCGGCAAAACCGATACATCGGTCGACCTCTACAATAAATATTCAATAACGTGTCCACCAAAGCGTTTTTATCCTGCTAAAAAATGTCAGGCGCTCTTCTGAAAACGACCAGCTGGTGGCGCTGGAGAACGCTTTGGTGGGACAGCGTTTTTCCAGCTGAGATGCTTTGGTTGCTATGATTTGAAATATCCATGGCAGTAACATATTACTAGTATCTCATTTTGTAGAATATTACTGAATACAAAAATGCAGTAACCAGCAATATTAACTTCTCTATTGTTGTTCAGTTGCTGTACAAGTAGGATGATTGGTCGGTGTAGTATTTGTCCCGCCCCTCCTCTATTGATTGGACGGGGTTAGGTAAAAAGTGACAGTGACAAGCGCTGCGTTTTACCCAAAGCTAAACAGTTTATCAATTCTCAGCAAAAAACAAAAATGCGAGCAAACGAACTTGTAAAATGTTATGATGGCAGTGCATCAAAATTCAGTGTCATCAGTTTGCCAAAAAGAACACAGAACGTTTTACGCACCATTTACACGTGGAAGGGAGCAGGTGTACATTTCTTTCATACCAACTAACATTTTGAAAATATGAACACTTTCATGAATCCGAAAATTTATGTCAGAACATCTTTACGAATGATTTACACAAAAATGTGTTCTGCTCGTGTTTCATGAATGAGGCCCATCGTGTTTAAGTTCATATAATGGAAGACCATTCATGAACCACTAACAATTATTTTATATTAATTATATTAATATAAAAAACTAAAACTAATAAAACAATCAGTAATTAAAAAAAAAAAGATTTATTCATAGTTTGACCTCTTTATGACAAGGCAAGGTTAGTTCATGTTTTAAAATGTCATGTGGTATGACCATAACAATGTAATTATATTTATGAAATAATAATATTTTATATTTCTAAAAAAATATTTCTTAAAAATAAACATTTGCATGTGAAAAGATGGTACACACAGTACAGTACATGCATTCAGTATGTAAGAAAAAATGTTATAACTGGCTTCCATGTTATTTTCTTAGAATATTAATTTAAAATGTTAATTAACACTATTTTCTACCCTTGCTGAAAATATCAGAAAATATTTCTTCCCTTGCTGTGGAAATGTTTCTAAAGTAAAGTAGGTTCAGTTTCTTTAGTTCTGTTTGGGACTCATTTGAGACTGTTATTTTAGCATAAATATCTTTTTTATTATAGTTTTTGTCAATATTTTGGCTTTGAATTTATTTTTATATTTTCAGTTTTTTCACTGTTTGCTTAAAGTTTTAATAATTTTGTTGTATTTTTGTAATTTTTTTAGGTTTTCTTTTGAAAAAAATATGATTTATTAATTTTTATTTATTAGTTTTAATATATTTATTGAAGAAATATGAGAAATGTTGGCAACTAAAATTCAACTTTAAATTCAAAATTTGTTTATGGTTTTAGTTTTATCCATATTGCCCTGTTTGAAGTCTCTTAAAGGTGCTGTATCTATTTTTTTAATTGTACTAATTCATCAAAACACCATATTATGTTTGCAGATATTTTGGAAACATGTTTACTTTATGTACTTCTTTCTCTGAAACAAAACAATGCTACAGTCAGTTATTCTGCTTTGAAATATGCGTTCCGTGTCGGAATGTCTGTTTTTGTTTTGGTCTGCATGACTTCGCCCACTCCCAGTTTAACCAATAGTATTTCGACACATCGGGTTGCCAGTTGATGGAAACACCGCATATTGCAACCATGTAAGCCAGTAAACACAGTCTGACCTAAAAAGCCTTGACGTCCATCTAAAAATCTGTATGAGAGGTATTAAAAAACCCCTGATAAATTAACTCAACTTATATTGTAAGGCTCGTCGCCATACAATGTCAGTTGCACTTGTTTCAGTTGCGTCTTCAACCTGGCAACCTGCATGAGCATAGAGTCCGAGGCAGATGAGGCGGGAAAAACTCTCTCCAATATTTTTTAATTTGGACCGCAGTATCGGTTTCAGCCGGTAGCTGTCAATATTACATACTGCACTTTTAAGATTTCTTTTAAGAAGTGCTTGATGCTCATATATAGTCTTTTTGGAGGGATTAGTTGGTGTCCTGACTGATATTCCGTGGGAAAGGTAGTTAATCATGCTGGAGGCAGATGTTTGATGTGTTAGCGTGTGTTGTTGAATGTGTTCCTCCTCATGACTCACACAGTCTCTGGATCTGCTCCAGCTCTCAGTCTATGAGGCAATGGCCTAGATTTCATTAGCAGCAGCCCGCTTCACTGCGGTCAGCACTTTCCCAACCATCGGCTCCAGCCAGAGCTGTTTTGGGAAAATCTCTGGGACCAAAATAAGGAGCAGACGTTTTGTCAGGAAGATGTGCTTCAGAGTCATAACTCAGCTGATTAACTATAGATTGACTATAGCCATATGTTTCAGGAGGTTTAGTTTAGCTGTGTGTGTGGGATAATGAAGAACAGAGATGACGCTCTTGGGCCGCATGCTTAAAATACTGTGTGGGTTTCCACAAACATTTTCCGATTTATTAAATGGTGTGTAATTTGGGCCCTTCATGAATTTACGTATAGTGGAAGATTGTGTTAAATGTGCCATCATGAAGAACAGAGATGACGCTCTTGGGCCGCATGCTTAAAATACTGTGTGGGTTTCCACAAACATTTTCCAATTTATTAAATGGTGTGTAATTTGGGCCCTTCATGAATTTACGTATAGTGGAAGATTGTGTTAAATGTCCCATCATGACTGTTTCCTGATTTAAAATGGACTAAACAAACCAAACCAAACGTTACTTGGCTTACATGATTATTTATTATTATTATTAATAGTAGTAGTAGTATTTATTTATTTTTTTATAATAAATTTTTTTAATTCACATTGACACTTTTCTATTTATTGGTATGGCACCCAACACTAGACATAATATAAACAAACAAACAAAGACATACATACATACATGCATGACAAAATATGACATAACAAAAATGACAAACACACACCACAAAATTACTAAAACTAATAAAAATAAAAACCAATTCAAAATATTAATAAAAATGTATAGTGTCTCAATCATATTAAAATAACATTGCAGTGAAGAAAGTTAATGTATACAAGGGAAAGTGTAATGTATACTCTATCGTTCTATCTATCGTTCTATCTATCTATTGTTCTATCGTTCTATCTATCGTTCTATCTATCTATTGTTCTATCGTTCTATCTATCGTTCTATCTATCTATTGTTCTATCGTTCTATCTATCTATCTATCGTTCTATCATCGTTCATCTAAAAATATTAAATAAAACTATAATTAAAATCATATCTGCATGTTGAATAATACCAGGAATGCACTGATACTGGTTGATATTAAGTCAATAATTATTTTAGTGTTATGATCGGTAACAAAATCCTGAGTGATTTTATCAAAATGAATTAAAAATAAAACACTAAAAACAATGCAAAGAGTGAATTTATATTATAAATGAGGAGTTTATTTACAAAAACTGATTTTTTTTTTTAAATTAATTAATTTTCGTAAATCATGTTTTTCGTGTTTTATTGTCTTAGTAAGCTGTATATTTTAGTTATTATTATTTAATCAAAACAACCCAACTGCAGTTTGATTGATATTAATTGGAATGCAGGATCAAAAAAATAAATTAAAAAAAACGTGATTTTTTTTTTTTTACATTTTTAAAAATGGAGTTATCTGTTTTTGCAAATGAACTCTTCAAATGTATACTAGCATTCAAAAGTTTAGGGTCTGTAACAGTTTTAAAATGTTTTTGAAAGAAGTCTCTTCTGCTCACCAAGGCTGCATTTATTTGATCAAAAAAAAAATCAGTAAAATCAGTTATATTGTGAAATATTATTACAATATAAAATAACAGTTTTCCATGTGAATATGTTGTAAAATGTAGGCTAATTTATTCCTGTGATCAAAGCTGAATTTTCAGCATCATTACTCCAGTCTTCAGGGTCACATGATCTTCAGAAATCATTCTAATATTCTCCCATAATCCAGATATAAAAATGGGGCAAATGCACAATTAAATATCCAATAGATAAATTAAATAATAATAAAAAAAGGATGTTTCCAATATATTGTGCATTTGAACCCATTTGCTAATTTTGTGTAAGGAATAGAACAAGTTATTACTCATATCTGCATCAACATATATATTCGAAATATTGACATCAACCCTGGTCTTGAAGTGCCATATTTGGGTGAGATTTGACCTGACTTGTGTGCATGATCTGAAAGGAGTTATGAAAGTTCATCATACCATATTCATTAGCCAATGTTTCTGTTCCTCATCTGAGGTTATTTGGGTGAATAAATATTAATACAAATTGTTGTCGAGGATAGAGTCTTATTATTCTTCTCCTGAAGATCAGCATTCAGGACCTCAGCGGTTCATCTGAGTGTGTTTTATAAAGATGTTTTTGTGTTTTTCTCATGCTTATTCAGGAATTTATATTGACTCAAACATCCCAGCAATGAAGTCACATGGAAATGTGAAGAGAAAAACAGCTGTTGATGGGAGTGAAACTGCACACATCATCTCTCTTCTGCAGTTTTGCTGTGCTCATGACAAAATAATGTGCAGATATTGCATTAAACTCTGTTTTTCCTTTTGCTTTTAACCAAATAAACCAGTACCTGGTTGTGTTTTTAAACGGATATATCTAGAGGTCATATTCTATACTTTGTAAGAAGGCGCGTCACGCGCCGGCTGTTGAGAAGGCGCTCGGGACAGTTCGGATCGTTCTTGCACAGACCGATCGTTCCGTGTCTTTACACGTCAACTTATCGTCATGAGCCGTAGGGTTTAATTTGGTTTTGTTTGTGTGTGTTTTTTTTTTTACTCTCAAAGCCGTGATTCCCATTCACTTCCATTATATGACTGACAGACTGCAACGGTTTGAGTTAAAAATCTTTGTTTGTTTTCTACTGAAGAAACAAAGTCACCTACATCTTGGATGACCTGGGGGTAAGCAGATAAACATCAAATTTTCATTTTTGGGTGAACTATCCCTTTAAGGCTATGACGATACAATAATGTATGTTGGAATATAACGTTTATAGAACTTTTTTCCCTGCAATGTTACATACAGTTTAGATCATATTGTTGACATTTCGATGTTTGCAGTGATTTATATTTCCAACAGTTAATGAAGAAATCGGTTGTCTGAGTAAGTGTGCATTTCCAAACTGAGTTGGTTTGGGTTTGTTTTGAATGTTTTGAATGTTGAAGCACACAGTAGTACATGACACTGTGCTGAACTTCAGTGATTGTGAATGACTGAAATCCTGCTCTGTCCTCAACAGGGCAACCATCGAGGAGGCGGAGGGCGACGTCTGTGAGCTCGAGTCCAAACTAGACAAGGTACGTCGAGAAGAGAGATGCCAAAATGTAGAGAGCATGGCCGATGTTTCCTACAGTAATCGGTTTTTGCAGTCTTTGTCCTATTTTTGCTATTTTATTATGTATTAAGTCGTATTATAATTAATATTTTATTATAATATATAAATAATAACAAATATAGTTAATGTGTATATATTATGTCAGTGAAACGTATAGTAAAATTTATTTTCATATAGTGTGTAATTTAAATAATGAATTAAATATAAAAAATGTTTTTTAAATGTTATGATATATATATTAATGATTATTTAATTCACATTTTATTGTAATATTATCAATATTATAATAACTTAGTAGTAGAGCTGTCAATCTATAAAAAAAAAAAACGAATTAATCATACAATTGTTTTCTAAAATTAATCGCGATTAATCCCACCTAACATTAAAGTTTTTAAATATACTTTTATATTGCAATAAGTTCATATTAAATCTTCAAATAATGTAGAAACAGCATAAAGACAGTATATTTTTAATATTTGTTTAGTGGCATCTTTTTTTTATGACTGAAGGCGTTTCCTACTGATGTCTCTAGGAAATATTTTTTTTCCTAATATTTAACCATTGACTATGTAATGTTGACTATACTAACTATAATTGTATGGAAGCGTATAGGTAGCAAAATTCAAATGCAATATGCAATATTCAAAATGACAATGCAATATTCAAAATTGCAATGTATTTCTGTATTTAAATTAACATTTTCCATTACCCACACGTGCAAAATTTGGTGCAAAAGAAAAATTTAATTATATAATTTACATTTGCCATTTCCAACAGTAGTCTTAATATGTAAATTGCATGCAAATTTGAACGCTTTATAAGTTGTAAAATGAAAATGTATAACACAAATTGATTTGATATGTATAACATAGAAATGGTAGCAAAATGATCATTTAATCAGGGTAATGGAAAATGTACATTTAAATACAGAAATACATTGCCATTTTGAATATTGCGTTGCCATTTTGAATATTGCATTGCCACTTTGCATATTGCATTTTAAATTGAATTTCGCTACCTATATGCTTCCATATAATTGAGAGCTATCAATTTGAACATTTATTAGACTTGAAAAAATAACTTGTATATCTTTGTATATCACAACAGCTGGGTTATTAGGTTATTTGGCTGCTATTACTTTAAGAGCTGCCGCTGCTGAACGTGATGCGGATCTGACACGAATGCGCATAGTTTCATTCACGCTTTAATATGAAATAATACAGGCTACAGTGCGCGCCACCGTATTTGTGCGTGCAATTGAAGAGCATGTGCTACGAGCACAGTATAATGGCTGACAGGACAGGAAGATTTGTTTTTACTGACGTATGGCCTGACAACATCTCATCACTGTTGTTCTGCTAAAGCTCCTCGTCACTTATACCGTTTCCTTGCTCGTTTGACTCGTGCCTGTCGCTGAGGCGAAGTGGAGTGTGTGTCTGAAAAGTCTCCTGTTTGATGTGGTCGTAAAGACTTTCTGCGTCTAAATAAACGCACTTCTTGTCAAGAAAAACGTGACAGAAGCAGCAGTTGTGAGTGGGGAGGCCAACCCTAGCTCCGCACCTGCGTTAACTGCGTTAAATATTTGTAACGCATTAAACTGGAAAAATTAATTGTCTGCGTTAACGCACTAATTTTGACAGCACTACACTGAAAAAAACGAAGTAAAATTTACTTAATTTTTATTTTGCACGTTTTTGCACGCATATTTTTTAAGTAAAATCTACTTGACTAAGTTAAGTAAAATTAGCAAAGGAAATAAGTAAATTTAACGTGTCCAATTAGAGTTTGAGGAGTAATTTCTACTTAATTATTTTAAGTTTACCCTGATTTCACATTTCATTCAACCATGGTTATAATTATTGTAAACTTTACTCAAACAACATATCACTGAAAAAATGCCAATTAAAGCATGTGGTTCACTTACAAACATGTACGTAAGCAAGAAGACGGCTCTTTATTATTTTTAAGGTAATATGTGGACTCAAATGTAGTTACTAACCAAATGAACACAGAGACCTCAATACTTGGCACATGATACACAAAGCCGGTAACAAACAAAAGCAACCATAAAACAGTGTAAATGCATCTCGAAAACAGCAAAAAATTGAACCTTACTAATTATTCATGCCAAAGTGCATGATGGGAACAACGGGATCATGACTTTGATATTTACTTAAACAATCTTTGTAAAAAATAACAAACAATTCCAAGTAAAATATACTTATAAGTTCAAACTTTAAATTCTACAAGCTTAAATTGAGTACTAATATTGAATTTACTCTTTTACTTTTTTACTTCTTGGCTGAACTAAATTAATGTAGAAATTACATTTGTTTTTCTGTATTATTTACTTCACCACAAAATCATTTTTATCAGTGTACTTAGTAGTAAAATAAATTTTCAGATTATGTGTAACTTCATTATATTTAAATTTAAATTGTAATAATTGTAACGTATAATTTTAAAATACATTTTAATATTAGTAAATATTGTGTAATTTCATTATATTAAAGTTTGAATATTAATAATTGTAGTAATTTTATTTTATCACTTAAAAATCACTTAAGTGTGTTCATTACAAATAAATTGATTATTAAAACTACAAAAGCAGTTCAATCAAGAGCAGCGAGTGATTCGCTCTTTTGTTTTGTTTGATTTACATTAATGAGACAGACGGCCTATATATTAAGACCTAGTGTAATGCACGCATCTAATATAATGTTACACATCCGATAGTTTTCCACCAACAGTTCACTTAAGATATAACAGATTATGTTTGCGTGAATACTTAAATATATTTAGCCTACTGTAAATCGGTGTACTTGTGTATCGGGATAGAGCGCCGTCGGTGTCGTCTTTATGCAGGCACTTCAGAGAAGCAAGCGGAGAAAAGGTACTCCTCTCAGAAAACGTACAAATAAAGATACTTTTAGATGTTTAATTACTATTTGGAGCATTGGGATCACTAGACGAGGGCTTAATGAACTCATCTTTGTGAAAACCTCAAATTCGACCAAATCGATATTTTTCACTTTTTTTTGTTTTGTTTTTGCCTGTAGCTCAAAATTAGCCCGTGCGCATTCCGACTCATTTTGCCAGCACGGCTCACAATTGTATTACCATGTAATATCATCTCTGTACATATCTGCCATATAGACATCACCTTGACATAGTCACTACTGATAGGCATTTTATTAGCAGCATAACATTTTGAGTTTAACGTCAGCAGCACTCTTGCAGACACGAGCAAAAGCTGATGATCATGATAATCCAGCATGATCTGAAAATATCTGTTAAGATAATCTCTAAATGCCCAAATATCAACCTAATACATGTTAAGACCTCGGGAAAGAAGCAGCAACATCTCACTATAGTCTTAGTTTGATTTGAGGTCTTTCCTGTTGTAGTCCCTATCGAGTGCTGTAAAAACAGCAGCGGCTCATTGTTGGGTCAGATTGCAGACCCACCCAGCGTCATTTGGCCGAGTGACTCAGGCCGCTCCTTCACTTCCTCCTCTCGCTGAGGAAGGATATGGGATCTTAAGGAGGAGCTGCTGCAGCTTTTCTTAGAAATCAACACAAAAAGATGTGTAATCATTGAGCATCCACATTAACATCATGCAGGTGTTATTAGCAAGCACCAAAATAATGTGTGTATATATATATATATGTATATATATATAATATAATAGTGTGTGTGTGTGTGTGTGTATTAGTTTTGCTTATTTGTATTTTTGGTAAATTAAAAGAAAATAGTTAATATGTATTAATTATTTATTCTTTTTGGTATTTTGTATTTGTGTTTGTTCCATTTTATTATATTTTATTGTATGATTTATATAATAAATTTGGATGATATCATATATCTATTTATTTTTATTTTTTTACATTGAAACACTTAAAGCTATTAAGTAGGGCTGCACTAATATATATATATATACACACACACACACACACACACACACACACACATATATATGGTGCTTGTGAGTAACACCTGCATGATGTTAATGTGGATGCTCTACAACTTTGTGCTGATTTCTAAGAAAAGCTGCAGCAGCTCCTCCTTAAGGTCATTATCTAAACGCTGTTTTGTTGATTTAAACATGTATAATGTGAACAAATTATATACAGTAACAAAAAAGAACAATATATTAAAATTGTGTTTGTTGCAATGCCTTTATAGTGACAAAAATACTTGAATTGTATTTCAGCAAATTAGTGTCATTTTGTTGCAGCAGTCAGTTATGAAAATGTCAGACTTTATCTTTTAACCTAATATTTTTTTATTTTATTTAGTATTTTATTTTATTTTTAGTTTATTTATCATTGCTATTATTTCTATTCACTAGCAAAAAATAAATAAATAAATAAAGATAAAGTACCAACCATTTCTCTAAGACTTTTTGTAACCCTTACTTTTGTTTTGTTTTGTTTTTTGACCACTAACAAAAAGTACCAAAAAGAAAGTACTGCTTTTGTTCGGGTTTTGTTGTTGTTGTTTTTTTTTTTTTTCATTTTGTTTTAAGGTGTTTTTTT
>NW_015548246.1:748674-752191 GCF_001515605.1 Sinocyclocheilus anshuiensis | reverse complement strand
AATAAAGTACCAACCTTTTCTAAGCAGTCAGACTTTATTTTATAACCTGTTATATTAAATACATTTATTTATGTATTTTTATTTAATTATTTATTTTTATTATTTTTTATATTATTTGTTTGTTTGCAGCCTAGAATTAAACTGCTGGTTTCGTCTGGCCAGAGGAGAATGGAACACTATTTCGACACTATTTTCCTGTTTAATACTGTAAAGCTGCTTTGAGACAATCTGCATTGTAAAAAGCACTATATAAATAATGGTGACTTGTTTTCGTCTTGTTTTTTTATTGTGTGTTTTTTGTTTTGTTTTGATAAAGCAACAAGCAATCAGACTTAATTTTTTAACCAAATATTTTCTTTTTGTTTTGGTTTGGTTTTTCTTTTTTTTTTTGGTTGTTGTTTCGTTTTGTTTTTGTCGTCTTTTTTGTTATGACCAAAATAGTACCAACCACTTTTCTAAGCAATCAAACTTTTATAACTTTTTTTTTTGATTGCATTTTATTTTGTTTTGTTTTGACACGCCAATTACCTAAGCCAGACTTTATTTTTTAACCTACTGTTTTTTTGACCACTAAAAAAATGTGCAAAAAAAGTACAAACCGCTTTTCTAAGCAGTCAGACTTGTGAGTTTTGCCTGACAGATGATAACAAGCCAAAACCAAAGGCCACAGATTTATACATTTGTATATTTATATACTTTACATGCATATTTGATTTATCTGTGTTTACTGTACATTTATACATCTATGTACTGTGTGTTGTGTTTAGCTGGTGAAACTATGCATCGGGATGATAGATGCTGGAAAGGCGTACAACACGGCCAACAGGCAGTTTGTGAACGGGATTCAGGAATTGGCGCAGCAGTCTGCCAAAGATGATGTCATCGAGGTGAGTGCAGACGATTAGCGTAATAACCAATCAGCTCTTATTAGCCCGAGGCCTGCCATATCAAAGCGTCCCTGGAGCGAAGACTAGTCCAGTTTGTTTGGATCGCTGTAGTATGATGTGCCAATTGAAAGACTGCTGTTTATTTAGGGATCGTTTGAAAGCATGCTTGGTCTGTGTTCACACAGAAACATTGGCTACATACCAGCATTCCTAGTCTTTGCATATTTACTTTCCTGCTTCTTTGAAATATCCATTGTGTACGCTCCATTGTACTATGAAAAGATACCAGTGTATTTCCTCATATAGGCATTTGGTGCAGGTAAATACTAGTGTTTCCCAACCTGGGTTTCGTTTTTATCACCTTCACAGTTCAATTAACATCCTGGACATGTTTTAACATTACTTTGTTTTCTTTACTTAAAAATAATAACCATATGTTATTGCGTTCAGAGCCAAATCCCCCCCAAAAAAAGACATTTGTGATGGTTAAAAAAGAGAGAGAGAGAGAGAAGTGAAAAATTTAAGGGGGTCTGAATACTTTCCGTACCCACTGTATATATTTCAATGCTTTTGCATTCTCATGTGCAAACCTTTTGTGATGGAAACAATATGAGGTACGAGAAAGAAAATTATATTTCAATGTTTTTACACGTGAATGCAACGTTTTTTTGGGAAACACAATATTTTTGAGAGATTTATTTATTTATTTTATTTATTTATTTTTTCCCATCATGACCCCTTTGGGGCTCCATACCGTTAAGAAAAAATAAATAAATCACACGATATTTTTTTATTTTATTTTAATACTTTTGCAATCCAATTTTCTGTTCTTTAAAGTCGAAATTTCGTTTTTTGTAGGTTTACCAACTAAAATGTGAAAAAAGTATATATAAATAGAAAAATGAAGAATATATGAATATTATTGATTATTTTTTTAAATGAACCATTGCACTATGGTAGTATTTGTTGAACTGACTGAAAGTATTTATACTGACTAAAAATACATTCGTTGCATTACAGTACAATCATTTATTTACTTTCTGAAGTAAATTTTTTTGAATAATTTACTTTTACTTTATTGTAAAATAATATATTTTAAAAAGTAGGGTTGCAAAGGGGTGGAAAATTTCCGGAAACTTTCCAAAAATCCCTGGAAAGTTTCTAAAATATCTGGAATGTTTCCGAAATTTACTGGAAATTGTCCACCTTTTTGCAACCCTAATAAAAAGTCAAAATAAGAACTTATAGAGAAAATAGGGGGAAAATGTCAGACTTCAATTATTAAGATTTTAAGTTTTGTTTTATGGTCAAATGGGACATTTTGAGAGTTTCATTTAGGTATTTTCTGCATTTGTGATAAATAACCATACATTTTTTTCTGTCCTGTAATCTGTAGTGCTGACTCTTTGTAATGTTCTCTGATTTCTTCACAGTCCAGTCTGAACAAGTTTGCAGAGAATCTTCAAGAGATGATCAACTATCACACAGTAAGAAAATCTGGGCAAAAAGCGTTTGCCGTATTGCATTATTGCCTATGACTTCTCCTTTTTCTCCCCTTTTTTTAATCATGTTTGCATGTGCATTTTTGGCAAAAAAAAAAAAAAAAGCGAAAAGCTTAAATGTGCTGAGATGCTGAAAATGTTGACTTAAGCAGAAATGACCCCATTTATTTCATACGCAATGCATTTGCCTCTTTCCTCTCTAGCCAGTAGCTGCTGTAGTGTTGATTCTGTCAATGTTAAGCTATAAATGTCTGTTTTGAGGAGATTTTTACCATTAACTTTAACGGAGATTGTCCTCAAGCTGAAACTGACCATAGAACAGGACAGTTTATGATCATTTCGGCAATAGCGCCCCTTGTGGCGACACTGGGAAGTGATTTTAATTTCAACTACTGTACATGTGAAATCAAACTTGTGTAGCTACGAACTGAGCTCGACTTCATGTTCTAGTATAGAGTATGTTCTTGGTCTTTTTAAAATTTTTATTCCTGTAATATAAAGGATGATTCTGTGGTCCTCACGCCTCAGTTGTGTTTTAAACTGGAGCTCCACGAGTCAGTGTTTAAGTGTGTGGTGAGATCAGCTGACTTGTGGTTAAAGTCCTCATGAGCAAGAACTAAGCACATGATCTTTAAAGCACAAGTGCGTCTTGACTATTTCATCCCACACACA
Source organism: Sinocyclocheilus anshuiensis (assembly GCF_001515605.1). Taxonomy (NCBI): domain Eukaryota; kingdom Metazoa; phylum Chordata; class Actinopteri; order Cypriniformes; family Cyprinidae; genus Sinocyclocheilus; species Sinocyclocheilus anshuiensis. Next base: position 749,130 of record NW_015548246.1, on the reverse strand, counting down.
CTTGATGTAATTCTACTGGCCTAGAATGTCTAAAACACACAGTATATGCTTTGAAAGCTGAAATGTCAAAATCATGTTATAAAGTAGCGTTGTAGTCAAGACCACATTTACTGCCTGATAATTAAATGTCTTATATTTAATCAATAAATACAGTTAGAACAATAATAAGACACTATATAGAGCTGTTACTACTAACAATAAAATTAATCTTTGCACTAAAGAGGTGGCACAGAAGCTGCTTCTGAATTGGTACTATTAGAACTACATAAATATTGCTGAGATTAATTGTTTAGAAAATACAATTTTGAATATAGAAATATCATGGAAAAATAAAATGATACTTTTAAATACGAAATTAAAATCGTCAGATGGCTAGGTGGCGGCAAATCAACTTGGAATCATTTATTAAACTGATTCGCTTAAAGCTGATTCAATGTACTGTGTGTGTGTGTGTGT
>NW_015548246.1:745139-748465 GCF_001515605.1 Sinocyclocheilus anshuiensis | reverse complement strand
TTTGTGTGTGTGTGTGTGTGTGTGTATGTTTATTTATGTGTGTGTGTATATAAATATAAGTTTGTAATGCATTACAGTAATAAGAACTTAAAAAGAAAATATGGTGAATTGTTATTAAAATAATGTCTGGCTTCATTTTACTTATTTATTTATTTTGCAGATTTTATTCGACCAAGCACAACGATCAATCAAATCACAACTGCAGACATTCATTCGAGAGTGAGTATCATAACGTTACATGTTGTTTTGTCAGTTTACATGATTCTGATCCCTGAATTATTATTTTAGTAACTTCCTAAATTAATAGAATTTTAAATGTTAAATTAGCAATAGCAGTTAATAGAGTTTTTTTTAATGCTACCAATTTAATGCTAATATGTATTTTAAATTATGCGTTAAATGTTTTCATGTCCAAGTGTCGTCGTGTGGCCAATATATCGTTTTTTTTTTTTTTTTTTAAGATTTATTTTTGGCATTTTTTTTTTTTTTACTTTACTAGAATAGTACTCGGGACGCCTGTAGCACATCGACGCTATATGTCAGGGTTACTGCTCACAATGCTATCGGCGCAGACAACATGCATTTTCTATAAAGTTTCAGCACCAAAACAAGTTACACTTTATATGTCATATTTTGTCATCAATCTGTGAGTACAGACCCTCAGCTTTTACAGCCGCCAAACCGATTTTTATCTGTTTATCAATAGACTCCATACACAAAGCCATTTGTCTCATCTCAGCTAAAGCCAGAGTTTATAATGGCACGGTTTCAGCGACCGTCGAGTGCACATTTAAGGAATGGTATTGCTGTGCGCAGGGACCTTCGGAAATTTAAAGAAGCTAAGAAACAATTCGACAAAGTGAGCGAGGAGAAAGAAGCAGCCCTGTCCAAAAATGCCCAGGCGCCTCGAAACAAACAGCACGAGGTGGAGGAGGCCACCAGCATCCTCATCGCCACGCGCAAGTGCTTCCGCCACATCGTCCTGGACTACGTCCTTCAGGTAAGAGCGCTCAAACCCCTCTGCAGGGACTCGGGGTTAACCTTTGCACTCGAACAACCTTTGTACAGATTCCCGTGTCGTTACATCACAGTCACAAGACGCATGTTAATGATATAGATTCATTGGAATTAATATCGCGTGCAAGCGAAAGAAGGAATGTTTTGAAAGAGAAAGAAACTTAATCAGTTCTTGTTACACAATACTTGTGTCCTCTCAATGCACTTCCTGTGTTCTGCAGTGACCGCACACGCTCAGTTTAAATGAGTCCCCTTTGCGAGGTCAGACTAGCGGCTATAATTCAAACGACTTGAACGTTATTACCGTAGGTTGACCTTTCTCTCAAAATGATGTGTACCAGCTCTGCTAAATCCTCTTCAGTGAGTCAGTAGTCGGTGAGTGTTTAGTGTGTGTGCTTTACAGGCGCTCAGTGTGCAGTGTATTGCGCCCCCTGGTGGCTCAAAGAAAGAACTGCTTATTTCCAGTCAGTTGTGAAAGATTAAAGGATGTGTGTTTAGGACCTGTTCAGGAAGCAGATGTGTTAGATTTGATTATAGACTGTCATTATTGAAGCATTAGTGGACAATTTGCCAGTGTTCACTTTTATTCAGTTTGTTTGTCTTTTTTTTGTATGCATTATTTTTTGTTTTTCATTATTTTACTGTGACCAAAATTGTATAGAATTGGGAAAAATGATATATTGGGAAAATCCCCAAATTAATGGTGACCTCATTGATTTATTGTTTTACTTCTGTTTTTGAAACTTGATGTCAGTAAAAAGTACCTGTTCTTTTAAGTAGGGAATTTATGTATGTATTTATTTTATTTTTTTCAGATTAATGTGCTGCAGTCCAAGAGACGATCAGAAATCCTCAAATCGGTAACATTTTCTTATTCATGATTTGTAATTAAGTCTTAAAGGGATAGTTCACCCAAAAATGAAAATTCATGTATGCCCACCTGACGTTCTTCCATCAAGGTTATGATCTGTTCAGTGAACTACAACCCCTCATGAAACAACTGACCGGACAGGTACATGATATCATATTGTAAGATCTTTGGAAACTTGAGGTTGTAACTGCGACAGAGAAAAACATTTCCCATCTGATATTATCAGCCGTGCATCTGCCCGCCTCCTTCCTGGCGGATCCAAACAAAGCGCTCGACCCAAACACCGCACATGTTCTTTTATGTGATGTGTTTCCATGCATGATACGAGGTGATGGACTGTCGCTTGCTGTATCTGAACAAATAAAGTGCACAGAGAGTCTATTACAGTTCCTTTCCTCAACTTCCCCTATAGAAAAGAAAAATAAGTGGTGTTTTCTAAGGCAAGTTTCACTAGTACTATTGGTTACGCATAGGGTTAGTGATTTGAACAAACCCTTAGCCTTTACTAAAATTTGACAAAAAAAGATTTAGCAGATACAAAATCATCAGCAAGTAATTTGAACGTCTCCTGCTAATGACAATATGAGCCTCTTCATTTACTCACAATTTCTGCCTGATAAAATAGAGCTTATCTCAACTATGAAAATGTATATGGAGTTGCATATGGCCCGTTTTATTACATGACTTTTCCAGGTCTAGAAATCACACTTAAAATTAGACTTCCTCATTTATCCAGGTTTGCCAAGAATCCTGGTTCTTCAAAAGCAATCAAGCAGTTGGTGAGGAGATTATTAAATATCTTGATTTGTAGTTGTTTAGAAGCTTGTTTTGTCTTGTTTTAAATCATTATTTCATCAACTTTTCAGTCTTGACCTTTCTGTTTGAGAAAGCATGATCTGATGAGCTTGTTGAATAGAAAGTGAATTTATTTGGAAATATGGAACGGTGAAATCACCAGTTTCAGTTCTAGAGGTAGTTCATTTACTGGATAATACTATAGTAACATCCACTGATATATTAATGTTAAAGACCTAAACTTGGTAATAATCCACATTTTTAAAGTTGGATTGATGAAGTCCTTCAGTGTAGTGGAATATTCCCATAAACAAGTTTGGATTTGGCGATCAGAAAGATTCTGAATGGCTGAGTTTTACTGTTAGAAGCGCTCTTGAATTTGTTTAGCAGTGTGTAGTGGCGGTGAAGCAGTGTATTATGGTCCATCATCATCTTGGGATATGGGAGCAAGAGTGGTTTTCCGTCCAGATGTAAGAAACCAGACCATCTTCCGATTACATGACTTTGTGTTTAAAGTGGTTTTTCACTGGCAGCCGTGCCTTTAATTCCAGTTTTATAAAGTTCAGTACAGTTGGGTGAAGGCGGCGTCTTGAAAACCTTCTTTGCCTTATATATTTGCCTTTTTTTTTTTTTTATAAACAAC
>NW_015548246.1:738313-743420 GCF_001515605.1 Sinocyclocheilus anshuiensis | reverse complement strand
TCAGCAAGTAATTTGAACGTCTCCTGCTAATGACAATATGAGCCTCTTCATTTACTCACAATTTCTGCCTGATAAAATAGAGCTTATCTCAACTATGAAAATGTATATGGAGTTGCATATGGCCCGTTTTATTACATGACTTTTCCAGGTCTAGAAATCACACTTAAAATTAGACTTCCTCATTTATCCAGGTTTGCCAAGAATCCTGGTTCTTCAAAAGCAATCAAGCAGTTGGTGAGAAGATTATTAAATATCTTGATTTGTAGTTGTTTAGAAGCTTGTTTTGTCTTGTTTTAAATCATTATTTCATCAACTTTTCAGTCTTGACCTTTCTGTTTGAGAAAGCATGATCTGATGAGCTTGTTGAATAGAAAGTGAATTTATTTGGAAATATGGAACGGTGAAATCACCAGTTTCAGTTCTAGAGGTAGTTCATTTACTGGATAATACTATAGTAACATCCACTGATATATTAATGTTAAAGACCTAAACTTGGTAATAATCCACATTTTTAAAGTTGGATTGATGAAGTCCTTCAGTGTAGTGGAATATTCCCATAAACAAGTTTGGATTTGGCGATCAGAAAGATTCTGAATGGCTGAGTTTTACTGTTAGAAGCGTTCTTGAATTTGTTTAGCAGTGTGTAGTGGCGGTGAAGCAGTGTATTATGGTCCATCATCGTCTTGGGATATGGGAGCAAGAGTGGTTTTCCGTCCAGATGTAAGAAACCAGACCATCTTCCGATTACATGACTTTGTGTTTAAAGTGGTTTTTCACTGGCAGCCGTGCCTTTAATTCCAGTTTTATAAAGTTCAGTACAGTTGGGTGAAGGCGGCGTCTTGAAAACCTTCTTTGCCTTATATATTTGCCTTTTTTTTTTTTTTTTTAATAATAAAGCAGAATTTTTAAAATATAATAAGCACCTTCTTCATAGGTTGACCCAAATTGCTCTGACCCCAGATTTCTCTTCCTGTTTTCATGCATTCAAGCCATTTTTCATGTCTGTCTTTCAGCTGGATCAGCTGGTGATCGACTCCGCAAAAGAGAGGAAAGATATGGAGATGAAACACTCGACTATTCAGCATAAGGTACAAGAGCTCCTCCAAACATTAGTAACCCACAAACCCCTAGCCATGGCACACTATACAGGGCCAGAAAATATTTGTTGTTTACAGCGACAAATGAGTTTTTACTGCGGATGAGGCTTTGCAGCGCACTGATGAAAACTGACACTGACACCAAGCTACAAAATCATATTGTTGATGCTTTTTGAAACAGAATATCCTTCCCTACTCTCCTCTCTTGGGGTTTGACCTTTTGAAACGATCTAAAGTACACAAAGTGAAGCTTCTGCCTGATATACTGTGCACGGGTTTTGGCAAACTTTTCTGCAAGTTCGAGAATTTTGAGGGACTTCCGATGACATAATTCGGTGAAATTCTCAATTTCGCAAAAGCAAAATGTTGCAATGTGGATTTCGAATTTGGTTCAGTTTTGTTTAGCATTGAACAGTTAACCCATAGAAAGCAGCTTGGTTTTGAAGTGACCTCGGTGTAGGTGTGTGTGATATTTATCGGCTACGATAATGTCGTAATTGTTGTTTTAACAATGTGCAAGCTGCCAGTATGCAAAAAACATGTCGTGAATATCCGAAAGCATTCATTGTGTGATAAAGCTTATTAGAATGCAGTTTAAAATGCCCAGATACTGTAATTCAAGTTATGAAAGTAAAAAATACTAAGTTTTAAAATAATACGTTTTTTTTTCTTCTTTCAGCGCATGAGCGCGCAACACAATGTTGTCTCCTTTTTTTTTTTATTTATTTATTTTTTCTGTTTCGCTAATGAAATTAGTTGCAAACTAAGCTGGAGCGGAACATTTGCGCATCTCAGAGCAACACCGTGATGTTTCGTTCCTAATGAATCTGTTTTTTAACTAATCACTTGAGTCAATGATTTAATGATCCATTGACAGCCGCTTGCTTTATTTCTAAATGAATCAGCCTTTTTGAACGAATTGTTCGAGTGAATCATTCAATGACTCACTCATTAAGGCAGGGATTTGGCGCCACCTACTGGCCGTTTTAGTGTCATATTTATTTATCCATGACAGACATAAACCAGCCAAGGTATCAGCATAAAAACACGCTCAGAATATTGCAAGCAAGTCGGCGCCGATAGTTTTGTGGGCAGTGCACCGACATGTTGCGCTACAGGCGTCCCGAGTTCGAATCCCGACTCGAGGACGTTTCCCGATCCCGCCCCATTTCGCTTCCTGTGAGCTCTGATCTGTCCTATCATAATAAAGGCAAAAATGCTAAAAATAAGAATATTGCAAGCAAAATATTGTTTAATTGTTATAGAAAAAAATCCAAGAATATATAATTATTCATCGATATCGCATCCTACCTTGGTGTGAATCGTGCTTCAGTACATTGTAGACAAATTTTTGCCAATATTTCTCTAATGCAACTCCGCATTAAAATGCAGTTAAGCTAAATTAGAGTAGTATATATATAATATATATAATCAGAAATTATAAATAGAATATTACAGATTTAAAATACCAATTGAAATGTCTTTTTTTAACATTTTATGTCCGGGAGACGCTTCATAAAACATTGTTTGTGTATATGCATCTATCTCGCCATAAGGAGCGCTTACTTTACTCTGTCTCTCTATTTTTATTTTCCTCCTCTCTCACTCTGTCACTCATTCTCATTCTCTCTCTCTCTCTCTCTCTCTGGCTGTATCAGCAGTTGTTAACCTGCTCTCTCTTCTTTTCTGACTGTTCATATGAGGCTGTGCTGCAGGTGAGTCTGTCTCTTCTGCCTGTCCGTCTGAACACTGCATGAATCACCATGACACAGATGCCTGCATTAATATCGTTCATTAAACATGCACTTTTATGTCAGTATGTAATCAAAGCAAAGGGTTGTAATTTGATTGTAAAAACCTGTAAGAAGTTTGTTAATCGAAAATTCTCCAAGCAGAAGCGAACCAAAGCACACAGTCAACAGTCTAAATATTTAATGCTCTGCTGGGATTGGTGGATCCAACACATGAGCCACAGTTAATGAATTCATTCATCGACCGCACACACACACACACACACACACACACACATGCTAGAGCTTTCCTGAAGGGGAGGAGCCAGCAATAGATACCAAGGCTAATACTAGACTCAGTCTGCATATACATGGACGTACATAAACAGACATAGTGCGTAGAGGCTCAGTGATGGTAGACGACCCTGACGGGACAGTCACAGTAATGTTTGGAAGTTAGATGCAGCGTCACTGCTGACACACACACACACACACACACACTGCTCTGTTCGGCATGAAGATCTTCAGCAGGTTTCACTATGTGTGGTATCTGGTGAGTCAGTCATGTTTTTTAGTTCATGTTCTTAGTTTCTTTTTGCATTTGCATTGATCAAATTCTATGGCTGGTAACACTGTTTGAATGAATATCATTTTAATGTTTTATAACAAATATGGATGTCCGATATGATAGAGATATTTTGTTTTATTTTATTTTATTAAGCTGTTTTTGAAGAATAATTTCAGTTTAATAACTCCAAGAATGTCTGGTTTGTAAACATCAAGTAAAATACAATAAGATATATATATATAAATAAATAAATAAAGAATTATTTAAGAATCTTTCAAAATGACAGCCTTTTAATGAGACTTTTTTTTCCTGTTATAACATGACAGTTATAAACTTGCAAAAAAATTTATTATGCTCATCTCAGAATTTGTAAAATTCTACTTAAGAATTATTTTAAAATATTTAAGAATTTCAGCCTTTTAATGAGACTTTTTACTTTGCAACAGTTATGAGACTTATAGACTTAATTTGTTTCATTGCAAAAACTGAAAATATGTTCATTATATCGTGTAATAAAAAATCTTTTTTCTTTTTAAAATTAAGTAAAAAAAATAAGTAAGTATTTATAATCAAAAGGAAAGAGGTTGGTCTGTACTTTAATAACAGCTGAAGCCCCATTCTTTGGTCCTGGCACCCTAAATATATTAAGCGGCCCGGCTCGCGTATCAGATCAGGTTACAGAGAAATGGAAACCAAATCTGCTTTTTAATAACAGTTGGTGCTGTTGTGTTGCTCGCCTTACTGTAAACATACAAGCTAAGGGTCATACTGAAGGTCATGGTCAGTAGTTCACTTTGAGGTGATTTTTTTTTTTTTTTTTAAATGGATCCCAAAAAAGTGAAAAAGAACCCAGTTCTGTTAGTGTTCACACTGTTACTGTTCGTGAAAGTGGATACAGTTCTCATTTCAGCCCACTTCAGGTCTCAGTCCACTTTCCATTCACACTGCAGATTTTTGTAACTCTGAGCGTAAATATTATGAATTCTAATATTAATTCCTAATATTTGTCTTTTGCTGTTTATTTATTTATTGAAACTAATAAAAAATAATACGATGTAAATAGTGCAATAATTACATATTTCTGCAACATTAATAAGGCTGTCCACATAAACCCTCAGGTTATTATTTTGATAACTGAAATATGACCTTTGGAGTTTCTTTGTGTGTTTTACAGTAACATTTTTGGTAACACTTTACAGTATGGTCCAATTTGTTAACTAATTTGCATAGTTAATGCATTAGGTATCATGAACTAACAGCGAACAGAAGGTTTTTACAGCATTTATTAATCTAAATTCATGTTGATTTATAAATATGCTGTTTTAATTTGCATTTGTTCATAAAAATAATACTTTTAAAATAAAATAAAAAATGTATGATTTGTATATACAAATGAACAAAAATCCTAGATTAATAAAACTTGTAAAAGTATTGTTCACAATCCCTTCATGATACCTAATGTCCTAATGTATTTTACAAATTAAACCTTAGTGTAACTGTATTTATTATCAAGTACTGTAAACTATTATTTATGTATGTTAGTGCTGTCAGACGATTAAGCGCAATTAACTGCATCCAAAATAAGTTTTTGTTTACATAAAACAAAAAAAATTGTTTACTGTGTATATTTGTGTATATATAAATACACACACATGCATGCATAATTTTTTTTTAAATTATAAAAAATATTTTCTGAAATATGTACATGTTTA
>NW_015548246.1:699228-738271 GCF_001515605.1 Sinocyclocheilus anshuiensis | reverse complement strand
GTATATATATATATATATATATATATATATATATATATAAAAACAAAAAACTTTAATTTTGCATGCGACTAAACATGATTAACCCTTTGACAGCAAACTTATTTATTTATTTAAAGCAAAATATATAATATTTAATGCAAAATTCATGCTAATAATGCTCAACCCCCTAAAATTAACCAAAGCTGCCCTTGTTTGAGTTTTCTGTAGGTCACTTTGAATAAAGTGTCTATTAAATGGTTAGTTGGTTGAGTGGGAGTCTTACGGTTTGTGGGTTCTGTTCTCCGCTGAGATATGATGTAAGATCTGTTAGTAGTGCGGCCTAGAGCAGATCAGACTGGATTCAGGCTGTAAACTAACCTCCTCTACTAGTATGTCACTCTTATCTGTCTTCAGCTGCTTGAGGTTTCACAGACAAAAACGCAGGATCCAGTGACGCTCTAGTGTTACTGTAGCTCTGGTAGTCTGAGCTCAGCCAGGCTTGACTTAACTAGTCTGAGCTCAGCCGAGCTCACATGACATCTACAGGAAGCAGGGATCTTAGATTGTTCTTGAGGTGAACAAGACCCAGTGGCCAGAGCGGCATATTAGGATTTCGTGCAGTACTGTGATGTTATGCCCACTGCGCTAGGGCTGGGTAAACAAAATATTGATTTCTCGATTGTAATTGATTCTCATTTTTACGAAACGATATCGATTCTTAAATCCCAAGAATAGATTAGTCTAGCCTGTTTTCAGTTAATCACAGTAAGCTTTGTGCGTTGTTACGTTTGATATGCAACACATTCTCAGATTTCAAATGCTGTCCATTTTATTACAATATTCAAACAATAAATGCCGTTTTGGCATTGTTTAATGGGGAGTGACCGATCGCTGTAGCGCCTCAGCTTCTGCTTTAATAAGCACGAAATAAACAAGAATAAACATACGAAGGTATGTAAAAAAAAAAAAAAAAAAAAAAAAAACAAAGAAAGTATTGAAAAAAAAAAAAAAAAAAAAAGAGTACAACTTACCGAAATCTCATGGAAACGCTCAATCAGTGTTTCAAACTCGGAATGACGTCAATATAACAGCTTGTAAACAGTAGCTATGTTTCAGTCACCGTTTTAATACGCATTTTAAAGTATCGCATCAGAAATGAGTGATGGGAATGCCAAATTTCGAATAAAAATCCCTTAGTTCCCCAAAAAAGTTTTTACACTCGCTTGAGGTGGTTTTTGACTTGTGCGAGAAAGTGTTAATGTGAATAATGGAAGTTGGAAATACATTTGCTGAACAAATTCTACTATGCGCATCAAAAAAGTAATGTGACTTTGCGCGATGGGACGGCAAAACCTGAATAACCAGCGGACCGATCTTGTTGCACAGCATCTGAAATGTTGTTATGGTCATTCTGAAGTGCCCGAGCAAAGTCTGTCGTATTTCTGCATAATTGCCTTACACGACTGCATTCCCAAACAGCAGGCATCCACCTCCGAAAGAAATGTCAGCATTTATTTTGTTTCGTCTGCTCGCTCTGAGGCGCAAGTAATTTATTATCTATTATATATTAATAATTTGTCATCATTTACTCACCCTCATGTCGTTCCAAACCTGCAGACGTTTCTTTGTTGAACACAAAAAACAAAAACAAAAGAGATTTTGAAGAACCAAACAGTTGTTGGTCCCTTCCAAGGAAATACTATGGAAGTCAATGGGGTCCATCAACTGTTTGATTACCAGCATGCTTTAAAATATCTTCCTTTATGTTCAGCATAAGAAAGAAACTCATACAGGTTTGGAACAAAACAAGGGCGAGTAAATGATGACAGGATTTTCATTTTGGGGTGAACGATCCCTTTAAATGAAATGTAAACATAAAGATCTGGAACAGTAACCAGAAGGTTGTAGGTTTGAATCCCATATAATAATTAAAGGGTTAGAGCTGTAACAGATCTGACAGAGGCTGAGATCAAGTATAATGTTCTTCTTGCGATCTTCATGTAATGTTTGTTGTAGCCAAGTACTTCATTTTACAAAGCTTTTATCATCCACGTATCGTCCATTAAGCAAAACGTTGGCTTCATGTGGCTAATAATTGCTGTATTAAGATCTGAAAAGCTCAGTTCAACACTGTTGTCGTGCTCAGGACTTCTCAAATGACGACACCAAGCTGGAGTACAATGTGGACGCAGAGAATGGGATCGTCATGGAGGGATATCTGTTTAAGAGGGCCAGCAACGCCTTCAAAACCTGGAACAGGTCTGGGACAAGACAAAATCGTACTGCGCCCGCTTACGTAGACGCTGACTAAATGTTCATTGTCGCTAACTGCGTTTTCTTTGTAGGCGGTGGTTCTCAATTCAGAACAATCAGCTAGTGTACCAAAAGAAATTTAAGGTGAATATAAGAAGAACCGACAGTAATTTCTAACTCCAGCTGTGTGTTTAGCACTCATTTTGGCATTTTTATTTCAGGATAACCCTACGGTTGTGGTGGAGGACTTGAGGTTATGCACCGTCAAACACTGCGAGGACATCGAGCGCAGATTCTGCTTCGAAGTGGTTTCTCCAACAAAGTGAGTTGAAGCACACAGTTCTGATTCTCATATCTGTTATGATTAGTTTTTGCAAGGAACACAAGTTGCACGTTCACTATTTGAACACAATAATTTAAATGTGCTACTTTTCTGTTAATTTAAATGATAAAGTGTCATTTCTGTGCTGCAATTATCTATAATTATAATTATAATGGCTGAGATTGTGGAAATTGTTGGTCATATATAAAATACAAATCGTAGGTGTTACATTTGTTACAAATGCTACATCACTTGTAACTAGTGTTTTTGTGAAACTAGTTTATTTGTAACCAAAACTATTAAAATCGTTTTCAGTAATTGCGATAAAGCTGACATAAAATAGTTAAAATAAATTATAAATAATTTTTGGTAACACTTTATTTTAAGGTGTCCTTGTTACACGTTACATGTACTTACTATTATAATAACAATAAATTATGCATAATTACATACAAGTAACCCTAAGCCAAACCCTAACCATATAGTAAGTACATGTAGTTAATTAATATTTCTCAAGTACTTAAATGTATAATTACACTGTAACAAGGACATCTTAAAATAAAGTGTAACCTTGTTATTTTATAAATATTAAAAATAAATAAAAAATAAATAAATATTAGATAAAAAAAATAGAAGTGTTGCCGAAATGTAAGTACTCAAATGACTGAAACTGAAATCGGTTTTAAAAAAAGTAATGAAAACTAATGAAAACAAAAAAGCATGTAACAAAACTACTAAAATTAAAATGAAAATTGAAAGTGTAATAAGAAAAGTTAATTCAATAGTATAAAAAATAAGGTTACACTTTATTTTAAGGTGTCCTTGTTACAGTGTAATTATACATTTAAGTACTTGAGAAATATTAATTAACTACATGTATTTACTATATGGTTAGGGTTAGGGTTAGGGTTTGGCTTAGGGTTACTTGCATGTAATTATGCATAATTTATTGTTATTATTATAGTAAGTACATGTAACGTGTAACAAGGACACCTTAAAATAAAGTGTTACCAAAAATATTACTTGTAAAAAAAATTTTTAAAAACAGCATATATAAAAAAGTAAACTTTACTTTACAAAAGTACTTTAAAAAAGTAGTCCAGTATATTGATATGTAACATTTTTCCCAATCTGTCTTTTGTCTTTTTTACAGTAAAAATACCTGAACATCCATTACAAATAAAACGCATAAAAATGTTACGTTACATTTCTTGTTTCTAGATTATATTTTTTAAATATTATTTTTCTAACCAGTTTTGCAAACTGTTTCTGTTTTTAATCATAGCATGAATAAAATGTCATAGCTTAGGCCAAAAATGAATGAATGAATGGCGTTTGATATGTATTTTATGTATTTAGAAGTAAGGTTTATTTTTCTCAACACTTTTTCAAACTTACGTGTGTGTATACAGTTGAGGTCAAAAGTTTACATCCCCCTTTCAGAATCTGCAAAATATTAGTTATTTTACCAAAATAAGAGGGATCATACAAAATGCATGTTACTATTTATTTAGTACTGACCTAAATAAGATATTTCACACAAAAGATGTTTACATATAGGCCACAAGAGAAAATAATAGTTGAATTTATAAAAATGACCCCGTTCAAAAGTTTACATGATTCTTAATACTGTGTTGTTACCTGAATTTTTTGTTTAGTGATAGTTGTTCATGAGTCCCTTGTTTGTCCTGAACAGTTAAACTGGCTGCTGTTCTTCAGAAAAATCCCTCAGGTCCCACAAATTCTTTGGTTTTCCAGCATTTTTGTGTATTTGAACCCTTTCCAGCAATGACTGTATGATTTTGAGATGCATCTTTTCACACTGAGGACAACTGAGGGACTCATATGCAACTATTACAGAAGGTTCAAACATTCACCGATGCTCCAGAAGGAAGAACCATGCATTAAGAGCCGGGGGGTGAAAACTTTTGAACAGAATGGAGGTGTACATTTTTCTTATTTTGTCTAAATATATATATTTATATATATTTCGTTTAGTACTGCCCTTCAAAGGCTACAGAAGATAGTTACATGTTTCCCAGAAGACAAAATAAGTGAAATTTACCCTGATCTTCAAATTCAAAAAGTTTTCACCCCCCTGGCTCTTAATGCATGCTTTTTCCTTCTGCGAGATCGCTTTTCCTCCATCTCGCAGTTTATGTCTAAAAATGATTTCTTGATATTTTACTGGAAAACAAGACAAAATACTGATAAACATGATGATTATCTTTCAGTGCGTATGTCATACTGTACATATGATTGATGTTGTTTCTGTTAAAGGAGCTGTATGATGCAAGCAGACTCTGAAAAACTCCGACAAGCCTGGATCAAAGCCGTCCAAAACAGCATCGCCACAGCCTTCAGAGACAAAGCAGAGGACGCCGAGGTAGCGCAGCTTCTCTCTCATCCGGCTATAGTTCATGCCGCGCTACAGGCGCCTTGCTAACAGTGCGATGTGTTTGGCAGAAGATGGACGGGAAGTCGTCCACATCGACGTGCAGCCTGGACTCGGCCGGCGAGGTGAAGGAGAGGAGTCTGAAGGGCGAGAGCGCGCTGCAGAGGGTCATGGGCATCGGCGGGAACAGCATCTGCTGCGACTGCGGTCAGCCGGAGCCGTGCTGGGCCAGCATCAACCTGGGCATCACGCTCTGCATCCAGTGCTCGGGCATTCACAGGTGTGTGTGTGTGTGTATGAGACAGAAGATATCAGACAGTGTGTTGTGTGATTTATTAACAATACTGGGGTTTTTTTGTTTGTCAGGAGTCTTGGCGTTCATTTCTCGAAGGTCAGGTCTCTGACGCTGGACACGTGGGAGCCTGAGCTGCTCAAGGTGAGTCGTGACGAACATACGGATGGAAACAAACTTCAGTCCAGATGCTGCCGTCCTTCGGAGAACATCAGCAGCTCTTTCATCTCGTACGCCGTGAATTCAGAGATGCTTTTCTGACACGCTGAGGATCGGTGTAGCAAGTTTTGTTTTTCTGTTCAGATGTCTTCATTTAAGAAACAGATTTGATTATAAAAAGACATTTCTCAAGATTTTTTTTTTCCTCTTTCCAAAGTGGTCCAGCTTTCGAATAATAATAATAATAATAATAAAAAACCTTCTTCAGTTCTTATATATGAATTAATGATGCAGTTACTTTTTGTATAGCTGATGTGTGAGCTGGGAAATGGTGTCATAAATCAGATCTACGAGGCTCGGCGAGAAGAATTAGGAGCCAGGAAACCACAACCAGGAGATCCCAGGTACTGCACAGGCATTTTATTTAATTAAAATTTTTTTTTTGTTTGTTTCGTTGAATTTATTTAATTTTTTTTTTGTTCATAAATATATATTTTAATATGTAATTGGAAATTAATTGTTTTATTAAGCAAGAATGCATAAAATTGATTAATAGTGACAGTAAAGTCATTTATAATGTTTCAACATTGTTAATAATAATACATGTTTCTTGAGCAGCAGATCAGCATATTATAATGATTTCTGAAGGATCACGTGACACTAAAGACTGGAGTAATGGTGCTGAAAATTCAGCTTTTTGAAATCGTAATAATATTTCACAGTATTACTGTATTTTTTACTTTTTACTAAAAAAATAATTTAAAAAAACTCTTACTGGACACAAACTTTTGAACAGTAGTTTGAACATGTAAGATTTTTAATGTTTTTTTTTTGTTTTGTTTTTTTTTAAGAAGTCACTTCTGCTCACCAAGCCGGCATTTGTTTGCAAAATTATGAAATATTAAATTTAAATATTTTATTAAAATAACTGTTTTCTATCTGAATATATTTTAAAATGTAATTTATTTCTGTGATCAAAGCTGTATTTTCAGCGTCATGTCTCCAGTCTTCAGTGTCACATGATCCTTCAGAAATCATTCTAATATACTGATTTGCTGCTCAAGAAAAAAAAAATATTATGTTGAAAACAGCCAAGTAGAATTTTTTCAGGATTCTTTGATAAATAGAAAGTTCAGAAGAACAGCATTTATCTGAAATAGAAATATTTTGTAACATTATAAATGTCTTTATTATCACTTTTGACAAATTCAAAGCATCCTTGCTAAATAAAAGTATTAATTTCTATAATTTCTTATATAAATGTTCTATAATTTCTATAATATATATATATACTGTCTTCAAGCTCTTGAATGGTATAGTGTATAATGTTACAAAAGCTTTTTATTTCAGATAAATGCTGATCTTTGGATCTTTCTATTCATCGAAGTATCCTGAAAAAAAAATGACTCAACTGTTTTAAATATTGATACTAATGATAATAATCAGAAATGTTTCTTGAGCACTTAATCAGCATATTATACTGATTTCTGAAGGATCATGTGACACTGAAGACTGGAGTAATGATGCTGCAAATTCAGCTTTACGTTACAGGAATAAATTAGATTTAAAAATTTATTCAAATAGAAAACAGTTATATTAAATAGTAAAACTATTCCACAATTTGACTGCTTTCGCTGTATTTTGGATCAAATAAATGCAGGCTTGGTGAGCAGAAGAGACTTCTTTCAAGTAGTGATGGCAGTAGATCACGTTTTAGATTTTAGAAAAGTAATCTTTCAGAATGCAAACCAAATGACAGATCAATATCATGTGGATTTTTATTTTAGTTTAGTCTGTTGCATAAAGCTTGCATGGTTCATTTTATACAACAGCGTGTCTGTAACATGTTGCTGGTTTCAGAGATAGTACACAGTATAGTAAAGTTAAACGTGGAACAAGAAAACCCAAGATGACTTTCTACCATTACTAATGAAAAACTAAATGCATGTTGAGGTGAGAAAGCTGATCACTTGTGTCTCCTCAGGCATGAGGTGGAGGCCTACATCAAAGCCAAGTACGTGGAGCGCAGGTTTGTGCAGAGACGCTCCGAAGACGAGACCAGACAGAAGGTTTTATCACTGAGGCAACAGGATAAACGTCTCAGCGGCTGCTCTGAAGCTCGATCTGGACTGTCAGCGTCAACAGCGTCTGCTTCCTCAGGTGAGAGGACCGTCACGTCTGCTTCTGCTGCAGCTTTACCCTCTGCTGGCTCCCTTTAACCTTTGCTTTAACCTGCTGGTAACCTCCGAGTGATGTGTTGGGATCAGCTAGACGGATGTTTGAACTGGTTTGACTCTGTGTTTCTGCTCCTCTCTGTGTCTGTGTGTGCGATCCTAACGCTGCTCTGGGCTTTTGTGTTGTTGAAGCGAGCCACGAGTCTCTCTTCTGTGGAGATGAGCTCGATTCTCTCTTCTCCTACTTTAACTCCTCCGCCAGGCCCTGCTGTCGTAAGTACAGCTGTGTGTGTGTCTCCCGCAGAACTCACAGCGTCACAGCTGCATCACTTTCATTTCACGAGTGGGAATTTGAATTGAATTGAATCGAATCCAGGGTTATTATAGTAGGCTTAAACTAACCTAAACTCAACTCAACTAAACTCAACTGAAATAAAAAAAAATAAAAAATAGTAAAATAGACTAAAATTGTTACTTGTTAACTGAAATAAATAAAAGCTTGTTAACAAGGCAATATTTATCATTTTCATTTAGTTTAACGTGTTTTACTAAAACTAAATGAAAATAAAATTTACAAAAACTATATAGACATTTAAAAACAACAAAACAAAAATAATAATAAATTAATAAAAATGTCAAAAACACAACAAAATTAAATCTTTAACAAAAATAACGAAAGCAGAAAATGACAAAATAAAATCTAAATAATTTGGTCAATATCAAAATATAATAGTATTTTGACTAATTAACTATTTTTGTTTGGTTTTTGATTAATTTTTGCTTTTTTAAGGGGGAGGGGTTCTTTTGTAGTTTTTGTTTTGTTGTTTTGTGTAGTTTTTAGCTTTTTGTTTTGTTTTGCTTTTTTATTTAATTTTTTTTTTAGTTTCGGTTTTTTTGTTTCTTTTATTTTTACTTTGATTTTCTTTTTGTTTCATTTTTGCTTTTTGTTTTGTTGCTTTGTTTATTGGGGAGAGGTTTCTTTTATATGTTTTGTTTTTGTTTTGTAGTAGTTTGCTTTTTTGTTTGTTTGGTTGGTTTATTTTTTATTGTTTTTTTTGTTAATTTTTTATTTGTTTTTTTTTGTTTGTTTTTCATTTTATTTGTATGTTTTTCTGCTTTGTTTTGTCAACTTACAGCAACTAATTGTACAAAATAATTTATATTTCTTTTAAAATAATATGTGCTTTACTTTCAAATAATAAATGCTCCTGGATTTATTGTATGATTCATCAGTGCATGTAAAATTTAAATGCATCACATTACAGAAGTATTATGGATTATGAATGCTGTTTTATTGTGATCTTACAAAACACAACAAAACATTCAAAAAAGTTTATAAAAAAATGTACATATAAGCTGAAAATTCAACTAAATTAGTCATAAAAAAATTTTACTTATAAACATAATTCATATTATTAATTTTGACTAATTACACCTATTTATTGCCAATGATGTATTCGATCATGCACAATAGATTATTTTAAACAGGAAAACACAATAAATGCTTTTACTTTTAAATAATACATTTGTAATATGTCGATACATTTCTTTAACTGATTAGACAGGTTTCTTAAAAACTAAATTAAATACTGTCAGAGTGATTATTACAGCCATAAAACAGATTTTAAATTTCCCATAAGCACAAAACATCCACAAATTTGTTAGCGGTTTACTTTATAAAAGTCAAAATGTGAATCTGTCCATTATACATTATATTAAGCTGTAATCTCTTAAAGTTATTAAAAATATATCATCACAAATTTCAGATATTGATTATATTAATTACATTTTAGTTTTACTGAATTCCTCCATTTGATGTGTGTACGAACATGAAAAATTAAATGTAGTACATTTGAAAAACTGCTACTATTAGCAGTTATTTGATCTTCTTTGAAGTTCATATTCACATCAAATTTAGTTTTAAATTGAATTAAAATGAAAAAATGAAATTTGCTCAATCAACACCCTGCTGGCTTTCATCTCTCCATCACTTCAACATCCCATCATACATTTCCATTGTCTTCTCCTTTGGACGTTTTTGTGCATTTCCATTAGGGATGCACCGAACTTTGGCAACCAAAATTATTTGGCCGAAAACGGCAAAAAAAAAAAAAAAAAAGCGGGGTTTTTCGGTGTACCGAACAATGACGTGACATGATCAAGCAGAGGCGCGCACTAATGCAGCAAACATGTCGGCAGTGTGGAAGCATTTAAAACTGTCCGAGAAAGACGCAAAAATCATTACAAGCACTGACAGCGAAAGACCGTTTAGGACTGCATCGCATGTCTCCAATGAAAAGAGGAAGGGGTGGTTGTTGCTGGTTTACTGTATGATGATTGAAATTGCGAAATGGCCTTAATTAAATATACTTCAGAACGTTATGTTTTCTAATACACGCACAAATTCCATGTTAAAAAATGTTCATTGTTAAGCAAATATTTTTTAATTGTTGTTTTGTAATTGATTTTTTTTTGTAAAGCAAGACAAAAAGCACATTTTGTCTATTTAATTTATGCAATGGTAAAAAAAAATGGGGAAAAAAAATCTGTGTTCGGTATTCAGCCTTTGGCCCAGTGTTTCATTTTGTTCGGTTTCAGCTTTGGCCAAGAATTTCTGTGCATCCCTAATTTCCATTGGTTTTCCTGTGTCAAGCTGTGTTTTGTGATGGTTAGCACTAGGGGTGTAACGGTACACGTATTCGTATCACACGTTCAGTACGGGTCTTTCGGTTCAGTACGCATGTGTAGAAAAACAAAGAAATCATTCGATTTTTTTCAGGAAATTCAGACAATAAATGATATTTTGGTGCTCTTTGAATGGTGCGACAGATCGCTGTATAAAGGCTCTTTACCACTAGTTTTAACGCAAAATAAACATGAATGAACAAATCATGCCTCACATAATCGCTCAATCAGTGTTTTAACCACGAAAAGACGTCAAAAAAATTGTTAAAATGTCACGTAGGATTTAATTTACCTCAGGCAAGTCATCAGTGTCCACAGCTCGTTATTTGCTAGAAAGAAGTCTAGAGAAGAGCATTTCGCGAAATATTATATGTAGTCATTATATTTTACTTTAGGCCTACCTGTTAGTGAAGTCTTTAATGCATGTTTGAATACATCTTTTAAATAAACAAGTTGTGACAGCCACTGTGTAAATGATTATATTTCAGCAACAAATAGAAATTGTATAATTCAGAAGTTAATTTGTTACATGTTAGCATACAATTATTTTTTTATTTGAGTGTTGATTATTATTATTATAGTTAAAAATAAATAGTAATTGAATTTAAGTTTGAGCTTTGTTGTTAATTGTAACCTTATAGTAATGTAAAAGGCCTCACTATAGTTACCATAAGCAGAGGTAGATTTTTAATTATTATTGAAAGAATATTTTAATTACAATTTAATTTATTTTAAGACCGATCGATTTGTTTAGTAATCAGTTGTTTAATAAATAAAAAACAACAGTTTGTTTAGTTTTTTCCTCCTGTTGTACCGAAACTATACTGAACCGTGATGTCAAAACCGAGGTACGTGCCGAACCATCGTGTTTGTGTACCGTTACAATCCTAGTTTGCACACTGTATCACAGAAGAGTGTGTGTGTAAGTGTCTCTCTGTTTGACAGTGAAAAGCCCAGACGGTGACGTGCAGAAGCTGGCAGATGGAAGCAGAGAGACGCTGAGCTCGAGCTCTTCCTCCGGCGCGCTCAACGACTCAGGTCAGTCTGATCTCCCTCGGCGCGAGCAGAGCAGAAGCTGTCCTCTAGTCTTCAGCTGTTCCTGACTCTGATTGTGTGGTTGTTCTGGTTCAGACGGCCCAGAGCTGCACATCTCCGAGCCTCAGGAGGAGTGCTCTGGGAAAGGTCTGGTGGTTTCCTGCGAGCCGCAGCAGCCGACGCCGGGCCTGCAGCTGTTCTGGGCGTCTTTCTGCCGCAGTCTGCCGGACATGGCCGAAGCGCTCGCTCACGGAGCAGCAGTCAACTGGACCAACGCCAACGAGCAGAACAGGACGCCGCTCATGATGGCTGTACACGGGGTGAGCAGCCAGAGCCACTCACTCTCTCTCACACACACACACACACGCCAGACCTGATACACTGGAGGAAAACTCACAGACTGACTTTCTCACTAGCTTTCTTCAGCAAATATTACACAAGTATTCTTCTGTGCGTGAGTGTGTTCGGTGTAGTATTTTGCTTTTTGTTTGGTTTGTTGTTTTGTTTATTTTTTGTGTGTGTGTTTAGTTTATTTTTTGTGTTTAGTTTTCTTTTGTGTTTTTTGTTTATTTTCTTTGTGTTTTTAGTTTTTTCATGTTTTGTTTTCTTTTGTGTTTTTAGTTTGTTGCTTTGTTTTCTTTTGTGTTTTGTTTAGTTTAGGTTTTTTTGCATGTTTTTGTTTTGTTTGGTTTTGTTTCATTTATTTTTGTTTTGTTTCTCTGCTTTGTTTTGCTTTTTGTTTTATTTTTGGGTTTTGTTTTCTTTTGTATGTTTTGTTTTGTGTAGTATTTTGCTTTTTGTTTTCTTTGGTTCCAGGTTTTTTTATTTTATTTTAGTTTGGTTTTCTTGGTTAAGTTTTGCTTTTTGTTTTATTTTTTGGGTTTTGTTTTCTTTTGTATGTTTTGTTTTGTGTAGTATTTTGCTTTTTGTTTTGTTTTTATTTTATTTTGTTTGCTTTGGTTTTGTTTCATTTGTTATTTTTGTTTTGTTTCTCTGCTTTGTTTTGCTTTTTGTTTTATTTTTTGGGGTTTGAATTTTTGTATGTTTTGTTTTGTGTAGTATTTGGCTTTTTTGTTTTTATTTTATTTAGTTTGCTTTGGTTTTGGCTTTGTTTAATTTGTTATTTTTGTTTTGTTTCTCTGCTTTGTTTTGCTTTTTTGTTTTGTCAACAACAACTAATTGTACACAGTAGGTTATTTTATTCTTAAAATGTGTGCTTCACTTTCAAATAATTAATGCTCCTGGTTTTATCGTATGATTCATCAGTGCATGCAAAAATGTAAATATGAAATGCATCACATTACAAAAGTATTATTATCTTGAAAGTGTCTGATGCGTTTATCACCTGTGTGTGTCTGTATCAGGGGTCTCTGGTCGCCTGTGAATTCCTGCTCCAGAATTCAGCCAGCGTCAATCAGCAGGACAATCTGGGCAGAGGACCTTTACATCACGCCACTATCCTGGGCCACACTGGGTCAGTTCTGCTCAGCACGCAGTTCTTCTTGTATAAATGTCTGCTGCGGTTTGTTTCTGACCCTTTGTTTGAATGTGCTGCTCATTTCTTAGTTGTGATTCCTGGTTTACTGTCATGAATCTATATATTTTTTTCTGCTGCAGGCAAGTGTGTTTATTTCTAAAACGGGGAGCCAATCAGAACGCAGCAGATGTCGAGAATCAAACGCCGCTTTCAATCGCCGTCGAGGCAGCAAACGCTGATATTGTCACGCTGTGAGTTGCCATTGCTGTTTGCTGTGTAGAGACATTTGTGTCAGACATAAAACATGAAGTGTGTAATGTGGTCTTGGTTTCCGTCTACAGGCTTCGGCTGGCCAAGATGAACGAGGAGATGCGTGAATCAGAAGGTCTGTACAGTCAGTCAGGTCAATATAACTCTAACAGCCCTACTGAAATGCAGTATCGGAAGTGTATGGAAGAGTTCATAAACTTACAGCTCAGAGACTCCTAACATACGGCGAAATCGCCACAACCTGAAGCAAACACACAAAACCAGTGAATGTACACGGATATCACATGAAGCTGAGCTTCATTGGGCCCCAGGATGGGTTCATCTAGTCTAGTATTTTAATGTGAAGTTAACAATAATAGGACGTTGCTGCTGGAACATGTGCAATAACTAGTCGACGTGAAAACATGCACCTTATTTGCATTGTGTATGTTTGTCTTAAAACTGTCAGTCTGTAAGAGTAGTGTGATGATAAACTCGGCCCAGCCAATGTATTCATGATCATTCCTGATATTAATCACTTCATTATACTTGAGGAAGTGTAGCAGTCTAAATCAAATCAGTATGTTTAGAAATACTACATTTATGTCTGTACAATTCAGTATTAGTTCTGGATGAGGCAACACTGTATTTGACCATAGATAATATATCAGTAATTGTTATGAATGCATGTTTTGGTAACGATTTATATGAATTGTCTAAAGAATTCATATATATATATATATGAATTCTCTAAAGAATTTATTTATATAATTGTTAAAAATTATACATTTTAATTTATTAATTAATATGTAAATTATATTGAATTATTTTTTTTTATTATATTAAAATTTTATATCGTTTTTTTGTGGAATAGCTGAAATATTTTAAGTAATTACAGTTTATGTATGTATATTACAAGGGAAATGTGACAGTCGGAATGTTACTATAAATATTATATTTTTTATTTAATTTAGCGTCTACGGAGCCCCGCACATGACATGCAAGAACAAAAATTATAAATCGTTTGCACGATTTAGCAAATCGAGGGAACGAAATAAAAAAAAAAAAATTATCTATATTGAAAATCTATTTTAGCACTTTTTTTTTTTTTTACTTAAAAAAAATATATATATTTTATGTAGCAGCCTTTTGTTTTATGCAGATCAATTGAAATTTTACAGAATTTACATTACAGAAATAAAATGAGAAAATATTCACATTTAGCATTAATTAAATCGAGGGAACGAAATAGTAAATCGTGCGCACAATTCATCAATCGAGGGAACGAAATAGTAAATCGTGCGCACAATTCATAAATCGAGGGAACGAAATGGTAAATCGTGCACACAATTCATAAATCGAGGGAACGAAATAGTAAATCGTGCTCACAATTCATAAATCGAGGGAACGAAATGGTAAATCGTGCGCACAATTCATAAATCGAGGGAACGAAATTGTAAATCGTGCGCACAATTCATAAATCGAGGGAACTAAATAGTAAATCATGCGCACAATTTATAAATCGAGGGAACGAAATAGTAAATCGTGCGCACAATTTAGCCTACTATTTTTTTTATTTTTTTTTCTGCATGCCGTGTGCGGGGCTCCGTAAGCGTCAATGAACGTGCCAAATGAGTTCATCTAATCACTAGCTAGAGTTGTGGGACTGGCATCGGTCACAGAGGGGCGCAGTAGAGCTGGACTTTACTGCTGGTCGCACAGACACATATGGAGCTTCGTTCAAAAGAGTTTAATTTTCTCCCTCCATTTGGCGACAGGTGTTTCCCTCTTAGAATTTCACTCATTTTAAATGAGCTCTTTTAAACAACCTTATAATTCAACACTTAAGCATCATATGGTTACTGCAATCTCTTTACTGAGCACAGTCTAAAAGCCGAGTCTCAGGTTTATTATGCAAATAAAAAAAAAACATGAAGGTGTTTACAAGGTTGTAAGTGATGGAATTATAGTTTTGCAAATTATGAAATACTGTTGTATATACCATGTTATATATTTGTGAGCAGCTCTCTTCATTTATCTGCTTTGTTTCTCTGTCACTGTTGGCACTGATTATTTTATGTGGTAATTTTGCCACAACTGCCAAACGTCTGTATCTCTCACGTAACTCGTATTGAACCCAGAACGTCTCTTTAAACGGAAATGTTCGCTATTGACAATATTTCATCAAAATGTGCTACTACATGCTAAATATCAATGTAAATAGTCAATAAACGTACTTCATATGCATCGTTTGGTGTCATGTGCTTTTCACCTCTGCATTTCCTCCTTTCCTCCTGCGATCTCCTGCTGAGTTTCTGCTCTGAAGTAGCACAGGTATGAGTTCATCTCTCTGTGTCTGTGCGAGTTTTGATTAGTCGTGTGTGTGTTTAGTGCTTGATGCAGGTAAATGGCACTCTGCTTCCTCCATAATCAAGCGGTTTTCTCTTTGCAGGAGATGAGACGTACCAGGACATTTTCCAAGACTTCTCGCAGATGGCATCGAACGACCCTGACAAACTCAACCGCTACTGAGCAGATTTTGGACGGTATATCACACCACAACAACCTCCTTATAACTGCAGTTTGGGATTTTTTTTTTTCCAAAATCGGATTAAAATGAAATGTTTTCATTGTTAGGTTTTGTCTTAATTTTTAATGAAATCAGTGTTGTTGCCCACAAAATAATCTGGGTGACACCAGTTGAATTGTTTCTTTTTTATTGTAAATGTAGCTAAAACTATTTCATATAGGATTTAATTGATGAATCCATTGGCTGTATCTATATAGATTTTCAGATGCATATGTGTAATGTAATATTTAAGCCATAGGACTTCATTTATGAAATGTGCCGAATGCATTTGTGTTCGTAAATGTGATTGGTTTTACAAACAAATTCATTCTGCTCGTGTGTTACAAATGAGGGGTTTTAGCTAAATAGTACATTTTAGTAAATTGCATTGGGGTGTGATTGTAGAGCAGAGATGAAACCATTTAAGTTTCCATAATATCAATTTTAAAAACTATACTTTCATTACGTCATTTACTTGTGCCTTTTTGAAAGCGAAAATCTTGTGAAAACTCGTTTTAGCATGAACGCCCCACTTTCTTTATATGTCCCAATAGTGTACAAGTGAAGCCACAGTGTAAGGGTGTCAATTGTGTATATTCTGTACATATGTCATCTTGGGCTGGGAAGTTTTTGTGGTACTTCAAATGTTGTAATAAGCTTGTTTGGATTTTTGTGCTTTTTTTTTTTGCCCCTTTATTCATTCTGTAATCATCTCTGTATGATCCATGCAGTTTTTAAGATTATTTTATCCACTGCGAATGTCTGACTGAAAATATCTCAAAATATATTAAATTGTTTTCTCTACATTTTTTATAATGCCGCCTTATTCATTACCTAAGCAGGTTAACATATTTAGCATTGAGTAAATGAATAGAGTGCAAGTCTAAAAGGGACAAGTTTTTTTTTTTTTTAAGAATAGAATTAGAATAGAGCATGCTAGAGTTAGAGGCTCAAATAAAGATGGAACAGATGTGTTTTTAGCCGATTCGTGAAGATGGCTAAGGACTCGGATTGAGTTGGGCAGGTCATTCCACCAGGAGGGAACATTTAATTTAAAAGTCTGTGAAAATGAGATATATATATATTACAAGCGAAATTTGATAGTCTGAATGTTATTTTATAGATTTTACCATTACAGAACAAAATAAAATTACTGTAATATTTATGTAATTAGAATTTGTATATTACAAGAAAAAAAAAATTGAGTCTGAATTTTATGAATATATTTTGATTAATTTATTATTCACTTATTTTTGGCATTTTCACTTTTATTATGATAAGACAAATCAGAGTTGACAGGAAGCGAAGTGGGAGAGAGAGGGCAGGATTGGGAAAGGTCCTCGAGTCACGGTTCGAACTCGGGACCCCCGTAGTGCTACGGCACTATATGTCGGTGCGCTGCCCTAAAGGCTATCGGTGCCAACTACTTACTTCATGTTCTTTACATAAACCGCTTAAGAATTTTGTTACCAAAATTCTAGCTTAAACCTGTAGTCTAACCCAGTGTTTCCCAACCGGGGTGCCGTGTAAAAAAATCATTTTTTTATATTTTTAAATTGCTAAAATGTTCAAAAAAGCATCTATTATATAATATCAATTTCTGATGTCGCCAATAATTAGAGATGCACCGAAATTTCGGCTGCCGAAAATTAGTTCACCGCTCAGGTTTCACTGTCACGTGGTGTGACGCTCTGCGTATTATCCGCTCTATACGTGTGCGCTCCGCTCAGTCGCTCCACTCGTATACCGTTCAAGCTCATCGGAACAGCAGAGTCCACTCAGAAATTGAGCCGACAGGAAACATCAATGTAGTACAGTATTGTTTCTGTCTGCAATAGCCCTACTGTGTTGTAACATGGTGTGGTCTATGGGCAACTCTGGTAACGCTGCCTTCTCATTCATTGATCTGCTAACCGCTATGTTATGCTCACGTGTCCTCTGATAATAATAGCTTTCTAGGACTAAACATTTGAATAATTGGTATAAAAAAAAAACAAACTAAAAAGCAATTTATTTAATTCGAAGGCCTGTCGTTATTTTTTATTTGTGCCATCATTATTAATTTCTTTATTTGTTCTTATTTTATTACTGACTGCTTACTTGTCATTTTTTATTCAATTCAAAGTTTGAAATCAAGCTCTCTCGTGCTACTGCACCAAAATTACCCCACTGTAAAATATAAAAAACACTGAGTGAGCAAACATTTGTGAGATAGTTATAATGGTAATTAAATAATGTTTACATATGTATAAAAGCCTACATTAAAATATGTCATATAAATTGGTCTCTTCATTAGAAATTAGCCTACTGATTGCCACCATTGATGGACAAAATGTTTTAATAATATTAAAAATATCTGTATGACATTATATTCTGCAGTTCTTCCCTGTTGTACCGAATATCTATACTTTTCAAATGATCATACTGAAGATAGAAATTTTAATATTGTGACAATTAATTTTGTAGGGTGCCACAAGTTTGTTAAAATTTCCAAAGGGTGCCGCGACTGAAAAAAGGTTGGGAAACACTGATCTAACCGGTCTCGTTTCTACCTTACATTATCAGATTGTATGAAGAAGTTTCCCATGCAGGGGGGTTGCCATGTTTGTAATAACATCAGCCTCTGCCGCCGAGCTGAGCCTATGTAAACATTGGCACTGTCTCTCTAAAATGCGGCAGGCGTTCAGTCGCTCATGACGGGATGACCTCATGCCCCTGCCAGCTGTGCACTGACTCACCTTTTCATATCATGCGCGTTTATAAACTGAGAACATTACCCTTCACACTGCTTCAGGAGATTTATTTATAAACCTTGTAAAATAAGAAGGCTCAAGCCATGCATTATGGTTATTACTAAGCTTAAAGCCAAAGTGAACGGTGACTCTTAGAATCAGTGCTTCTGGGAAGTCATTCAAGTAATGTAGAAAAAAAAAAAAAAAGGTGTTAAGCACTAAAATTGTTGCAAGTGAAAGTTTGTCAATCAATTATAAGCCAATGAAATTTGTCAATATGATATCTGTCAAATGAGTGAAAAATTATGGTCAGATCGTTCGATTTTCAATTCAATTGAAACCTAATACCTTCAAGTCAAACCAGCATTTTCTCTCAAAAACTCCTGTCATCACATGCACACAATGACTCTTGGGATGGTTTGGGCTGTGAAGGAGCCATCTGTTATATCCTTAATGGCCCATGAAACACAAGATGCGTTTCGAGGCCACGTTTGAAGCAGCCTTTGTGATGCATTTGGTCTTCGAATGCCGCCTTTGAATTGTGAAACGGCTATAGATTATGTAGACCAGTGACTCCCAATCCTGGTCCTGGAGAACCCCCGACACTGCACATTTTAGATGTCTACCTAATTCAGCTCATTAGTACAGACCCGAATACCTTAAATGTGTGGGTCATGTTAGAGAGACCAGACTGAAATCGCTGAACTGGTGCACTCAAGAAATTACGGCATTGAGCGCTTCGTAAAATCGAACGTTAATTGTGGCCCGGGGAAGGGTGAGCGTATAAAACAAATCAAGCAATGTGGAATGGTTTTAAAAGTGAATGACTTGACAGTAGGGTATATGAAATAATGCTATGTCTTCCAGGCATCTATCCTTCCTCTGCGGTCGGCTTCCCGCAGAGAGACAAAGAGCCACTGCTTGAGTCCTTTTCCCTCCATAAAAAAATACATTTGCACAAAAACAAAAGCGGCAAGCTCCATTAATGTTGCTATCCAACCCTCATCCTGACAAGCTGTCCTCAAGAGTTCCACGATAGTTAACTGTTATCTTAAACCTTTCCAGACTTGTGAAAAAGCAAAAGCTACGGCATAAGATTGGGACTGCTAATGCTTCAATTCTGAAACACAAGAAGCCAAACTCTGTCATAGCCTACTTAACATTAACATCAAGTGGAAAGTGTAGGAGCCAACCACAACCATTTTCACGGCCCACATTTGTTCCATCTCTCTGCTTAATGATTTCTTTGCCTAATGAACCGTAGTCTCATCTCTTCTTTCCAGAAGTTGACCGGTCAGGATTGACTCGTGAGTCCCCTTACAAAAAATCACTAGCATGCAGGCGTGGAGAATCTAAACGGTCTTTGTGGGATTGTTCCTTTGACTGTAATGATGAATGAAAGAGAGCTGTCAGCAACATACTTTCACACCGCAATCGTCCACCTAATGGCTGGAAAATTGTGGATGTTTGTTGCCTTATATCATCCATTTAGCCAACTCACTCGCATGGCTTTTCTATTACTCTACTCTCACTTCCCAGAATAGGGAGGCCCCTGTAGTTTCTCTCTCCAGTGGAGACACTTTTAAGAGCAGAGTCCCAAGGGTCTCGTCAACTACACCTCAGTGCTTCGCCAGCGAATGGCTGGAAAATCTACTGAATCCATGACAGTGAATATGGCTTCCAGCTGTGCTCAAAGAGAGAACTCCGACAGGTTAGCCTAGACCCTGACCAACACAAGAACCCTCTGTTGTGGAGGTTAATTCAATCAACATACGGCCCGAGAGTCTGTTGGTGTCCAAAATTTCTTGGCACGGTCTGCTCTGGAAGAGTATTTTATTCGAGAAACACTGGACATAGAGACCCAATGAAACACACGGAGATTATTTCCCTCAAATTCAGAGCAATGTTAAAGATTAGGCCTGGTGGTCGCCCAGCAAATACCTACTCCCTAGTTCCCGATGACGTGATATTGTAAACAAATTTGGGAATCTGCAATGGCCTCCACTAAAAAAACAATAAAAAATGGCTTAATTACCTGACACAATTATCAGGCTGACATATGTAGCAGGTAGTCATAGAATACACTGTGGCACTAAGATATCAAAACATTTTATGGTGCATTCTCCAAGCTTCATGTGCACCGATTTTCAATAATAGGCTACAAATGGCAAACTCCCCAACTTAATACTGAACTAGGGAGCAGACTGAGGAGCACCCAGAGACTGTCCGCTAACAGAAGCTTATCAGCTAGGTTCATCTCTTATATAAACTCAATTCCTTTGGCGTAGTTCATGGGATGTTGGCACTGTACATGCAATACATGCAATCATGGTAACAAACGGTTTACTGTCAAACAAGTCCTTATCAGGATGGTTGGAAATAAATGACTTCAATCTGCAATGGCCTCCACTAAAAAAACAATAAAAAATGGCTTAATTACCTGACACAATTATCAGGCTGACATATGTAGCAGGTAGTCATAGAATACACTGTGGCACTAAGATATCAAAACATTTTATGGTGCATTCTCCAAGCTTCATGTGCACCGATTTTCAATAATAGGCTACAAATGGCAAACTCCCCAACTTAATACTGAACTAGGGAGCAGACTGAGGAGCACCCAGAGACTGTCCGCTAACAGAAGCTTATCAGCTAGGTTCATCTCTTATATAAACTCAATTCCTTTGGCATAGTTCATGGGATGTTGGCACTGTACATGCAATACATGCAATCATGGTAACAAACGGTTTACTGTCAAACAAGGCCTTATCAGGATGGTTTGAAATAAATGACTTCAATTGTGGTTGAAATGAAAGAGCTGCGAGTGCTCTCAGAGTCAAGGTATAAGGAATTAATAGGAATAAATGCATCAACAGAATTGACAAAAAACGACTTTCTAAAGAAGTTTCAAACTTGGCATATCTCCCATTGTCTGCTAAACTCACATTATTGTTGTAAAAGCCGGGCCTTTCAAACGAACAGATCGCAGTTCCATTTGATGCCGCTAGAAATCCTGCAGGTCATTGTAACCTGGTTCCACATTGGCACTTTTTCACAAGAGCCATTGGTTCGACCCTTGTGTTCCATTACAGCATTGTATTTATGATGTTCTGCAATTCTTGCCAAGATCCATTAATTCCCTGACTCTCAAGGAATCATAAGTCATCCCTGTCCCCAGTTCAAATGGCCAGCCAGCATGTCCATCACTGCACCAAGCAAGTACAACAAACAGAAGGCTCTCGACCACCTCCAGTGCCTGGACACCCGTCATAAACGTTTCTCCAACACCACTCTGGCCAGTCTGCTGACTGACCCGAACAAAAGGTTCGCTCTTGCCATCCGTTCTGTCATCAGTGTGGCTTTAACAGACTGTGACTTAACGGCAAAAAGCGATGGAGGTATTTGTTCACCAACAATCGTACTTGGGCAGGACGCGCCACTCTCCAAGTGTTCGCTTTGACCCTTTAGGGTCATATCAAGACAAGTCTCGGTTTCCCTGGTGGATATATCACCTTATATGGTCACATATTCATAAACGGGCAATGAAGGAAAGATCTTGACATAAAAAGTGTAATAATATAGTGGTTTCATCTGCTTTTGCTATGACGTTGACCCGCCATTCTTCTAAATGCAGTTTACAATAGCACGGTCCATTAAGAGCGGCTGATGATGACTGGGGTCTATGTTGCAAGGTCCTTAAAAGAACTATGGAACGCTTTCTTTTTCGTATTTGAAAAAAACAAACTAATGAAGATCTCTGCAGTTACGATAAAATTTACAATCAATTCTCTGTAAAAAGAGTATTTGAAGGTCAAGATTCTAGACTCCCTAAAATGACAAAGAGTGCTTAGACATGACCACAAATTTCAGATATACGAGTTTCTTTCTGGAACTGTGCCAATTTTCCTGAAGTCAAAGTGCAAAGTATCCCACCCACTTGGTAAAGACATATGGGAAATTAGCACCTTGACAAATAAATATTTTCCTTTCAGGGGATATAGTGAACAGTTGGGGGAAAAGTGTGACTAATGCTTCCTCCTGTCAGTTTAGGTTGGTAAAACCCCTCTGACTACATGCCATTAACAGTCACTTGGTAGTTTCTGTAGAAAGCACCTTGTGATATACAGTATATGAAAAAAAGGTGGCTTGTTTATTTTTCAAGAAAATACTGTCACTATGACTGATGCCGTTTCTCACACAACGATGTGAGTGAACTGTTTTTCCTCTAGACAGTTGGTTATTCTTTTGTAACTGTATT
This sequence comes from Sinocyclocheilus anshuiensis, assembly GCF_001515605.1. Classification (NCBI taxonomy): domain Eukaryota; kingdom Metazoa; phylum Chordata; class Actinopteri; order Cypriniformes; family Cyprinidae; genus Sinocyclocheilus; species Sinocyclocheilus anshuiensis. The sequence goes on along the minus strand of NW_015548246.1, from coordinate 715,692 downwards.
TTGTGTAAATTGAGATTTAAAAAGATATTGGCTACAGTGAGTGGATGACCTTGGGAAAATGTTAAATCTCAATAAAAGGCCATTTCTTTTTACATTTTAACCACTTTTGTGTCTTCACTCATTTTATATATTGCAATTTGCATACATGAATTTATGTTATGCCATTTAAAATAGTATAGCATGTCTTCTCAAAAGCATTTCGTGTCAACTACCCACCTTATGCAACTTAATTGACAATAATACCAAAAATACATATAAAGCATACAGCAGATCCACCACAATAAAAGCACCCAATCTCATGTTCACCATATATATTTTATTGTAATGACTGAAAACCATTGTGTAAAACATCCCCCAAGTGACCATGATAGGCCAAGTGGAGGAAACAATGTAAAAAAGGAAAAGGGGTGGACATTTGAGTAGACATGTAGCGGTGCACACTGTGAACACGCACAATTCGTAACACCACCTGAAAAAAAAGAGTGGAGATGAGCACATGAGCTTCAACGAGTTGTAATGAGATCACTACAGACCACTACAGTTTTATGCAAAAGTTTGCGGAGGTTGCATAATATCTTTATAAGAAAAATTTGTAGTGATATACCATGAAGTTTCTAGAGAAAGCTGCATAATGTGATGTTTTCCAGACATCAGAAATTCTTAGAGTAGCAGTATTGAATTGTATGAAATAAAAGTCGAAGGTGAAAAACAGGCTGTGCAAAAGTTTGGGCACCCTTTCAATTGTGTTGATTACCTGTAGTCACTTGTTGCTGATTAATTACAACACAATATTGATTTGATTGGCTCAGTGAACCTTAACACTGCAAACTCAAAGTGCAACCCATCATAGAAAATGAGTTTTAAGGTAGCTAATTGCTAGTTGTGCTTCTCCTTGATTCTATACTGGAAATTAGCAACATGGGAACCTCATAAGATCTCCCTAATGACCTAAGAACTAGGATAATTTGTTAATATGAATTAGGAGGATACAAAAACAATTCCACAGTCAGAAATAGGAGTTAGAAAATGGAAGGCCACAGAAACGGTCATTGTTAAGGAAAGATGTGGTAGGTTGAGAAATAAAAAAATCTGAAAGAATGGTCACAGACAAACCACCTCCAAAGAGTACAGTCCAGCACACCTTGCGCAAGGAACAGCACAATGGAAGGGTGATTTGGAAAAAGCCTTTTCTGCGTACTGCCAACAAGCAGAGCCGTTTGATGTATGCAAAGGCTCATCAGGACAAGCCAGAATTATTTTGGAATAAGACGGAGTTATCTGGTAACAACCAGAAGCGCTTTACATGGCGGTTCAATACTGTTCAATTCGTTGGAAGGTCCATCCTGCTATGGGGCTGTGTGACAGGCACAGGCACAGGTACTGGAAACCTGGTCAGAGTTGAGGTTTGTATGCATTCCACCCAGTTTCAACAAATTCTTAAGAACAATGTTCAAGAATCAGTCAAGAGGTTGATGTTACACCAGGGTTGTTTGTCTTAGCAGGACAATGACCCAAGGCACTGCTCCAAATCTACCAAGGAATTCATGCACAGACATAGATGCAATGTTCTAGAATGGCCATCCCAGTCACCAGACTTGAACATCACTGATAATCTATGCATTGTTTTGAAGCAGGCTGTTCATGCTCGACAGCCATCAAACTGGAAACATTTTGCAAGGAAGAAGAGTCAAAATACCTGCAGTCAGGATTCAGGGACTTATCAGTGGCTATAAGAAGCATCTACAGGCTGTTATTTCAGCAAACGGTGGCTCAACTAAATATTGATGTGATTATTCCATTGGGGCGCCCAAACTTCTGCACTTGTCTGTTTTTGTTATGATTCACATTGCATCGTTTCTGTTGATTCAATAAATGTTATTTCAAAATTGAAATGTTGCTGTACCCATAAGGTATAAACTCTATCCAAATGAAGTTGCTGCTTCGAAAGTCTAGCAGATTATGAATTGAAACGATAACTATCAGGGGTGTGCAAAGTTTTGCATAAAATTGTATTGGAATTTCATGAAATTTTATGTTTCTTAGTTTAGCATCTTCACATGAACAGAGTCTAAACTAAAATAAATAGGAACAACAACTTAAATTCAATATACAAAACAAAAGAACAAAAAAAAAAGCCCTTTGTGTCCATGTAGAGGAAGTACCTGTAAGGGGGCGTATCTCACTCGTCTATGTATTCGAAGGGTTCTGGGGCCTCGGGCTCCTGTTCTTCCTCCTCGATCTTAGGGCCATGAGCAGACACGGGCTCCACAAGCTCCTCCTCTTCCTCACTGGTGTCTTTCAAGATGATGATGCCACCCGTGTGTAACTGGGAGCGACAATGTGGACGAAGGGGGTCACTATATGGTGTGACAGTCCAACTATATACTTAAACTAGTTGTCTAGATGTCTTATTTAATGCAAAATCCAGAATAATGTTCCTGCTAAAGCAGACATTTTCACATTCAAAGTCTCCTACAATGCAAAAACAAGTGGCTGGAGTCATGCCAGCTGACCTCTGAGCACTAAACTGCAGCTCTCAATGCTGTTTATTTAGAGCCGTTAGGCAAATGTCTTCTCTCTGAAGAGTATCTCTCATTCGCAGCATGAGTGGTTTTACAGATGAAAACCGTCACAACAGGCCTAAATTAAAGGAGTCAGACTCACAGGTTTGAAGGGCTGGTATCTGCAGCTGTCAGGCATGGCGAGGACCTTGAGCTGGGCGGCCATGACACGGGCTGGGTTCTCCAACATCTGGAAGTTTGGCTCTGGCTCTTTTTTCTTTTCTTTTTCTTTCTCTTTCTCCTTCTCCTTCTCCTTCTTCTCCTTCTCATCATCTTTCTTCTCTTTCTCTGCTTCTGCCTGTGTTTCCTGCATCAGATAAAGACCAAATCACTGGGGTTCTGCGGTACATGACATGCTAAAGGTTTCTGGAAGTGCTGTGGGACATGCATACCACTTCCATCTTTTCCTCTTCCTTATCTTTCTTCTCCTTCTCCTTCTTCTTGGCTTTAGCCGTGATGGACAGAACGGCGGTGGAAACCTGACAGAAGAACAGCGGGTCAAGTTATGCCATGAAATCTGGGACTAGAACATTGGTTTGTGGTATCAAGTTGAGATTTGACATGCCAGGTGAGAGTTCATGATACAAGGGTTAAAACAGACCTTCTCTTTTTCCTTCTCCTTTGGCACCTCCAAGGGTGGAGGGTAAGCAAAGGTGGAGGGCTTGCAGTTGGATCGATACTGCACCTTTGGCATCTGTTAACAGGAAAGAACTTATTCATTCAAAATTGAAAAGTGTAGATTTAAAGACTTCAATTGTCTTATTTTAAGCTGTTCCCTTATAAATAGGTTAATATCAAACAAGTCTCCTATGTGGTTTGTTTGAGAAGTGTTATTTGTATGACACCAGAAGTTGTTGCCCCTGTACAGCCTTCCAAATAAGTCACATAGGAGGTTCAATGACAGTTAGGATGCTGCCCATAGAGGCAACAGCCACTAATTTCACTAGGGTTTGAAAAACTTTGTTTTTTTTTTTGTTTTTTTTTTGAGAGAGTAAACAAAAATGTGTTACTCTAGCATGCAGTACGTGTGCTTCAAGCAATGAAGAGGACCATTTTGGTAGCATCAGCTTTCCCTAGTTTTAACAATGTGACCATTTGCGTTAACCCTGGGGTGTCCAAACCTGCTCCTGGAGGGCCAACATCTTACAGAGAAGTTTCTAGGCATCCTGAAGACTCTTGATAGTTGGTTCAAGTGTGCTTAATTGGGGTTGGAGCTAAACTACAGGACAGTGGCCTTCCAGGAACACGATTGGACACTCCTGAACAAACCGCTTTACCAGTGCTCCAACTGCTGCTAGTTCTTCTTGCATGGATTAATGGTTTGGCTCCATGCTGGATACATGGGGATTATAATGTTTGACACTTAAAGTCGGCATGAAACGGAAGTAGCGATTGTCTTTTTTTTTCTCAACTGTGATGTCTATCCGAGTGAAACGGCATCTGAAATGAGAGGGCGGGACTTGATTTCGTCCTTCGGGAATTGATTGGATCGTTGGAAGTTGGGGCGTTGCTAACAAAATGGAGGCAGATCTGAATGCCAGTTTGCAGTTAGTTGTGGGGGGATTTCTCTCCACTGGATTCACCGCCAACACCCTAGCATGATGAAATGTTTTATTTATTGAGGAAGACGACGACGAGGACGATAAACAGCACAAAACATACCTAACAGCGCGCGTGCAGAGAGAGACTGCCTGAATGACTGAGCGCGTCCTCCATCAGGTTAAGTCATATTCATAAAAAAATTGTTTGAGATGTCCTAAGAGTAATGTTGTGGCAATATCCTAATATCCTTTCAATTTTAAGGGTAGTGTACTCCCCCCATGGCTTGCGTCAGCACTGGTCAATGCATTGATTTCTATAAAGCATCAGCTTCAGTTTTTCCCCCTGTTGTTTACCCCTCAGTCACTAGCTCCGCCCTTGCGCCATAGCTCGTGAACGGAATAGAAGACTAGTCGTTTTGAGGGGGAGGGGAGGTTAACGTTTTTGATTAAAGATTATGAGGGCACATGAATTTTAAAAAAAATATGAAGTGCACAGATAAATTGTTTATAATAAACACTACAGTATTCCATTAAAAAATAAGAATTTTCAATTTTGATTTCATGGTGACTTCAATGCAGGAGATAAATATATCCTACTGTTTCTCTTATATACGAGGGAAGTCACCCATGTTGAGGTTGCACTGTGTTGCTTTATAGGCTGAAAGACGTTTCTTCTTACCTTCAGATCCTTGTTGAGGCCGATGATAGCTGTGGGTGTGAAGGCCAGAGACAGGAAGTGAGAGAGCGGGAACCAGAACCAAAACTGGGTGAAGACCAAGAGACCCACCACAGATGGCATGTGGGTGTGGCCTGTGCGTGACTGCAGAGAGATCGTCACATTGCGACCACCTGAGAAGAATCAGAAAGATGGTGTTTGCAAGCTCCTCTGGAACTCCAACCACTCTCAACTCACAAATCACTTTTTTTAAGATTTAATTTTGGCATTGTGTCTTTATTACGATAGGACAGTGTAGAGTAGACAGGAAGTGAAGTGGGAGAGAGAGGGGGGCCGTGGGATCGGGAAAGGTCCTCGAGTCGGTGTTCTGACGATTTGTGCTACCCGCTCAGATTGTGCTACCTCCCATTAAATAGATAGGTAGCATAAATCGATAGCGAAAAATGCTACCCATCAGATTGTGCTACCAGCATCTTAATCATGTGGTTTGAGGCTTTTTTTTTTATATCCATAACTACCCCTACCCTAAACCTACACACCCATACCTACCCTTACCCTTAAAACAATGCAAATATATTTTTGGTAGCACAATCTGATAGATAGCATGTTTCGTCGGTACACCGGTATTTGAATTTGGGACGCCCGGCGTAAGGCCATCGGCACAGACTCACAAATCACTTTTAAACCAATAGGCTTCCTGTTGGTCAATGCAGCAAATTTGCAAAATCTGCACTGAAATCTTTCGCCCTTACACAAAACTCCAAATTGTGCAGATACGTACTTAAATGATTGGACTTCGCCTGCAATATTTCGCCTCCCAGTGGTAAATGAGACAGCACCTTAAGTGGTTGTTTTTTGCCAGAATAAATTATGTTGTGGACCAGACTTTATGATTATATTTAAAGGTTTGTCTTGGATTATGGCTTTGATTCGTTAATATTACAAGGTACATTTTTCAGCATTGCAAAGGCCACACAAATTTGATGCTGAAAGGAGGATGGTGTAGGTGTGCACTGGTAATATCTTGATGAACAAATGCAGCATTCAAATGTCCTTTCCTGTCGAGGTGCATAGACCATGGAGCTGATACAGGATTGGGATATTAATAGGAGATGTTGTGAAGGTCAAGGCCAAAGACTCCACCACCCTCAAACTGCCTGATGAGCAGACAATAACAGGAGTGAGGGATGAGTGCCTGGCCGGAAAGAGGTGTGGATATGTCCATAACAATGCACTTTTAAAGAAGATGAATGGAGAGAGGTTTGGTATCATAAGTTTAGAGGATCAATCTTGCTCAGAATGAAAGGCATCGGAGACAATAGCATACTTCTGTCACAGCCCGTTAAATTATCAGACTGCCAGTTTACTGTTGGCATCTACTGCAACTGCATAGGGAAATTATGGCCTGTATTGTTTGTTTTGACTGCAGTGACTTAAATCATGCTGTGTCATATGTGACAACCAATAAGCCAAGAGTTCAAACTCTCTACCAAACCAGGCCATGAATCAAGTGAGAAAATAAAAAAATATATATATTTCAAAATGTTAATTCATGCGTAATTTCAAGAGCTTTCAGCGGTCCCTAGGTATCACTAGTATATTTTCTTATAAAACCTAGTGAGGTGCCTACATAGTAGTGTTGTTTTTGGCGGCCTGTTTTAATTTGAGTTTTAGTCTAGTCTTTGTGTGAAGCTGTCATTTTAGTTTTTATTAGTTTTAGTCACGTTCATACTCTTTTTAGTCTAGTCAAGTTTTAGTCAACTAAAAGTCTGAGCATTTTAGTCTTATTTTAGTCAGAATTATCCATGACTATTTTCGTAGTTTTAGTCGACGAAAACTGATGACATTTAGTCTAGTTTTAGTCAATGAAAATTGTGTTTTAGTCTCTTTTTGTCAACGAAAATGAAGAGACATTTTAGCATAGTTTTTATTTTGTAAACCACATTTAGTCTCGTTTTTATTCGTCAACAATATTGCATTATACATTTAATTATAGTCATCGTCACATGACCAGCATTTACGTTGCGTCTCGTCTCCGTCACGTGATAAAGGTTCGTTGACGACGATATTTAGTCATAATTTTCGTTGACGAAAGCAACACTACTACATAGGCAGCATTTTAAGGCATCATAGGCATGTCCTTGACACAAAGGCTCTTCCATAAACTAAGCAGCATACTTGTTAAACGATACCTATGTTAGGATACATTTTAAAGCACCAATCCCACAATACACTGGCACACACTGAAATCCTTCCGATGTGGTGGAACAAGCAGGGAGAAAAATTAAACATGAATCACTCATACAATACCAAAAACTACCAATAAAAAAAGTAAATTACTCAATATTTGAAAGTACCATCAAAGTACTTTCGTTAGCTTAGCCATATGCTAACATCAATCTCAAATATTTGTTTGTGCTATGTTATGCTTACTGGACTGTTACGATGTTAGCTTACTAAAGTGCAGATATCAAAATCCAAAATTTAAGTAATGTGTATTTTTATGCCTATTGAATTATCGTGATGTTCGTTTAACACTTTTTTTGTCTTTTTTTTTTTTTTTTGCTTACTGGATAATTGTAATGTCGTACATTAATAACATGGTAATGTCAAACTTGAACATTTGAGTACGCTGTGTATTTTCATGCTTACTGAAATACTGCAGTATTAGCTTAGCAACATGCTAATGTCAAAGTATACTTAAATCAAATGAGAGTTGATTCTCCTGTGTGCTTTCCGTGATGTGCACTATTTGTGTAGCACATGGAGTTGCTGCCTATGTAGTGTATATTGTTTAAGCTGACATTGTATGCTGTAGACTGGAAGGCAGCTTAGATTTTGGAGCCACGGTGCAAGAAAGTTTTTATAAAGCAGCTATTTAATAAGTTGCAGCAAAGTTAAGTCAGCATGTGGTGGTATGCCTTATGTATTTAAATTAAGTGTTCAGGCATGGACCCCTCACTGAAACCTTGAAATCCCCCATATTAAGAACTGTCGCCCAACTGTATTACAAATAATTAGGATGCAACACCGTCCCAGCATGTCCTAAATTCAATTACTGTGGGCAAAAACAACACTCCATGTGAAATACTCTCCCGACTCTGTGATAACTTGTACTGGGTTCGTACACAAGCTGATATTTGGGAAGCTGGGGGCAAGAGCATCTTGAAGTTCGATGCATTCTTTCAATATTAATAGGCAAGCACCCCTGGGACTGAGTGAATGATATTTGCTTGTAGTGGCATGAAGACGTGGTGCTATCTTGTTTGGCATGCCACATTCTTGTCACGATCCTATCAGCATTTTATCACAAAGCCTTAAACGGACTTACCTGCCCTGACATGCATACAAAAGGTTTGTTTTCACCCTCACATTTAGCACAGAACACCCAACCATTCAGTTATTTGAGATAAGACTCTATAAAGCACATTAACCCAGAAAGATTGGCAATATCTATATATTCCCAAATATTTTAGAGCTGACTTAAGAGACCGCAAACCGTTAACTTGAACCCAAAACCAAAAGGAATAAAAGAAACAAGAGATTATATTAAATATGGAATTATTTTAAAATAAATGAACCTATTTAAAGTTCTCTCTTTTTTTGTATTGTGACTTATTTAGCATTTTGTATTTATTTAATATTTTACAATTGTGGCAATTATCATGATCAATCGCATCCAAAATAAAAGTTTTTGTTTATATAATATACGTGTGTGTACTGTATATATTTAATATCATATATAAATATATAAACGTAACATATTTTTCTCTTAAATATGTACATGCATGTGTGTGTGTATATACATAATAAATATACACAGTACACACACATATATTATGTAAACAAAAAGTTTTATTTTGGATGCAATTAATTGCGATTAATCGTTGCCCAGCACTAATTTTAATTCATACTGAAAAACACTAATACAATGGCTTTTTGTTTGATAAAGCACATATTAAAAAGATAGTTCAGTAAATTCTACTAAGCATTTTTCCTTTATATTCCATTAATGAGAGTAAGGTAAGGCAGAATGCAAATAAATAAATGAAATGAAGTCTAGTCCAGAAACCTTAAATATTCACATCTGATACTGACCTGCATCCAGGATGCCCTGAGCCAGGATGGCCCCGAATTTGGCCATCACATCATCGTGCTTGTCACTGATCACCTTTGAGTAGAGCTGTCGAAACTGGTTCACCTATGGAAAGAAAGAGCCAATGTACAGCTGATCTCTGATATACGACAACTGTGGGTTTAAATTAAACAATGAACGAGAACAGGAAACAAGACGTGAAATCAAAACGTACCTTATTTTAAATGTTTCTGGTCTTATGCCATAATTTAAAAGATGGTTTCTCAGGGATTTGACAAGGTCAATACAGATTCATGTGTGAAATGACTTAATTCGCTTTCCGCGTCTTAAAGGGGTCATATGATGTTGCTAAAAATAACATTATTTCCCACACAGTGACGTAGACATGTGGGGGCGTGTTTAAACGAGACGTTTTAGGAGGGCATGGAAGAGTCTTAACTTTTATAAAGAATATCTCTTTGGATTTGAGACTTTAGTCTTTGCAACTTTAGGGATCTTATCTTTTCACGAACAGCTTGCAACACTTCAAAGAGAAAGGAAAACTTGAAAACGCATCATATGACCCCTTTAAAGAAACATTTAGATTTTGGTTCAGCGGTAAACACACAGTTAAATGAAGTCAGTTCTAAGGCATTTATGAGAATCATACTCCGCTTTCTCTCCCCAAATTTTAAGGCCAGGCTCATAAAACATGCTGCTAGCATGAATTAAAGTCTGCCCAGAAGGGATATTTAACAAACGATTGCCATTATTACAACTCCAGCCTTTTATTACACCATAAAACAGGGATTTCAAATCAATTTTACTTTCATGTGGCCATAAAATTCGCAGCCCAGTAATAATCGTGGTAAAACCGAAGGGAAATCACCCCAAGAAACAACCAAATGTACCGTGACTACACAACCACATTGTAGAAATGATTCGACAACGTCTGATATTATAAGAGGTGAGTATTTATGACTTTAGGTGCATGCTAGAATCTATAATAAACAGTAAAATGACAGACTATTGTTCATTTTCAGTCTGTGTAGTCTCTCAAGCCCACAAAACCTTCCTCTAGGTAATGTACATCCATTAATCTGGAACCTCATTGGTGCAGCATGCGATCCACATGAATGTATATTAAACATTTCCTGTGATTTTGTAGCTTTGTGCCACATATTGCAGTCAGGCAAGGACTGAAAACACTTACAAATCCCAAGAGCCAAATACTTAACCCGAACCACCCAAAGTCACAAATTCCCCTTACCTTTGGACAGGTGACCTCCGTCTGCTGGATCATGATCAAAGCCGAGGCGATCAGCGCGCCCTGTCTGACGTAATTCACCGGGTCATTGGTCATGGGCTCCAGGAGATTGATTGCTTCCTGTTGAAGGAAATCATCAACGGAAGCATATGAATTATGATTATGGAAAAACAGAAGCATATCCTGACGCAGCATGCTGAATGGTTTAGCCTAAACCACAAATTCATCAGATTCCCAAGTATCTAATCATCTTTGACTTTGAGGCACAGTAATATGGCAGACCTGAAAATACAGAAGGGAAGTAGCCATGTTAATTTGTCTACTTATGATTCACCAGCCACAGAGAAAGAAAGACTGCATGATAGGGGTGTAACGGTACACAAACATGACGGTTTTGATGTCACGGTTCGGAATGATTTTCGGTACAGCAGGGGGAAAAAACTAAACATAAAATTTAAAAATATGTAAAAAAAAAAAAAAACTTTTTTTATTAAACAGTGGTTTACGGAACAAATTTCTCTTTCTTTAAATAAATTCAATTATAATAAAAATTTTCCTAGGGATAAAAATGTACCTCAGCTTATGCTCTTAAGATATATATATATATATATATATATATACACACACACACACACACACACACACACACACAAACAAACATGTAAATTGCACATAATGCAGTTTTTAAATTAACTTCTAAATTATAAAATTTCTATTTGTTGCTGAAATATATTGATTTACACAGTGGATGCCATAACTTGTTTCCTAACACATTTATTTAAACATACATTAAATAAGACATCACTAACAGGTAAAGTAAAATATAATGAGTATATACAGTAGTCCAATATTTCGCGAAATGCTCTTCTCTAGACTCCATTTCTTTAGTGAACTAACAAGCTGTGGACACTGATGGCTTGCCGAAGGTAAATGAAATGCTACGTGACATTTTATTTAGAAGCTGTTTTATTGACATCTTTGTGGTTGAAATACTGATTGAGCGAATACGTGAGGCATGAGATGTTCATTTATGTTTATTTCACGGTAAAACTAGTGGTAAAGAGTAAGGGATGATTGCGCTCACTCGCGCTCTGTGCTGCCGTTTGATCTGAGGTGTTTATACAGCGATCTGTCCGCGCCACAAAGAGTGCCAAAACGGCATTTATTGTCTAAATTTCCTGAAATTTTTTTTAACGTAATTTAAAAGACGAGACTTTGTTTCTTATCAAAAGTAACAATATATAAAACTGCAAGTTTCCAATGAAGTTCCACTCGTGCAGTGGTTAAAACAATGCTGTATTTGTTAGGGTTGGGACAATAAATCGATGCATCGCGTTTCGTGGATCGATTTTGAGCTTAGTTTTTAACAGCAGATGGCGCTCTAAGCTAGTTTTTAACCGGACACTCAAATGCTCACGAAGAAGAGTGCTTGTGCGTTCGGCTGAGTAATGTAAGTGGTTATATGTACTTGCACATTGGCTTTTATGATGCGAGATTAATGTCAACACAGCCCACTGTGACCATCCTTGTAATTCGCTTAATTGCGACGAATTCGGAAAATCTCAGAATCGATGCGGAATCATTTCTCGATTCGCGATGCATCGATTTCTTGTCCCAGCCCTAGTATTTGTTTGGTAAACATGAGTACCGAACTAAGCGACCCGCCCCGAAAATTTTCTGTACGAATACGAGCACCGTTACACCCCTAGTGCATGAACTTTCCATCCCTTAGTTTGGTTTGTTTAAGATGGGTATTTAGTGTCACATTTGATCTTCAAGTTAAAACCGAAACCATTTTGAATTACAACTACACTGAAGACAGAGCCCAAAACAGCAAATTTGGCTCACAGATCATTGCGAGCTAAGGTAACATTACACAACATACAGTACCCCATCATTATGCATATTTCCGCGATTGAGTCAGCAGTTGTTTGGAACGATTAATTCAAAATAAAGCCAGAGTTTGTTTGACAGATGGAGCCAAAAAAGGATTGTGTAGGGATAGCAAAAGCAGAAATTATATTGCAATAAAACGACCAGGTGTATAAATTACGGACCCAAAGCTGAATTTGTGACCCATTTAAATGGCCTGACAGAATTGAAAGTGTGGGAGATCTTGGCTCGCCACAAAACCGCCCATGACTGTATTTGGGCACCTGAGAGGGATTTGGATTAGAGCTATTATAAGTTAAATAGTCAAGACCAATCTTCATATTCCATTTTTCCAGCTCACCCAACGAGGGAGTTGAGTGGTTAATGGCTAGAACATAGTCCAAGGCATCAGTTTTAATCTCATCTCCACTTGAGAGGTAAATGTGCCATCTGTGACTCTTCCACTGGTAATGCAATTAGTCGCAGAACCGACCTGAGCATGCAGAAGAGCCAATAACTCAGCCAATATCACTCAGGATTGTTGTAAGACAGTTCAAACATCTCTCTTGGGTCCTGGCAGATCCTGCTCAGCTGTCTTACAGACTCGTTTAATAATCTTTCAGCCGTCTAAACTTTAGCAGTCATATCAGGGCTCCAGACTGTGACTAAAATGGCCACAAATGCAACAACGACTGAACAAAAACGGATGTTGTTGATAAATTAGAAGTTACAGTATACTCCTATAAAGCGATACATACTATATAACAAATCTCGTAACAAAACGTTACTATATTAAATCACAGAACACTTTACATGAAGTTATATATGCCCAACTTTATCTGCATACATACACTATACTCACATAGGGCGAGATATATTGTATGTACAATATATACATATCGTATCGATATATCATCACAAGCTATAACATTTCCAGCTCTAATCTACTAAATGCGACTATAAGGCATGAAGATGATATTACAATATTCTATACATTAGCATTAGGAGTTTATGTAAAGTTGCTTTAAAACAATGTTGTGAAAAACGTTATACAAATAAATAATAAATCTGACATCGTAATAACTCTTGACATCGTTATATTGCATGCCCGATTTGTGCACAAATGACTCGTATAAAAATTAAACCGCATTTACAAATCTAGCTTAATGTTAATTTCTAACATTTTAGGTTGCATAAATTAACATTACAATTATTAGTTATTAACAAAAATGTATGAAACTAATATTGGTAACACTTTACAATAAGGTTCCTTTTGTTGATATTAGTTAACCACATTAGTTAACGTAAACTAACAATGAAAAATACTTCTAAAGAACTTAATAATCTTAGTTAATGTTGATTCCAACATTTAATAAAACATTATTCAAATCAAAAGCTGTATCTATCAATACTATTAAATGGACCTGAGCTAACATGGACTAACAATGAACAGCTGCAAAGATTAATACACTAACAACTGTATTTGTCATAATTAGTTAATACTAGTTAATGCGTTAAATATAGAACCTTATTTTAAAGTGTTACCGAAACATCTATACACAGCAGGTATACAATTGAACTGAATATTAACCTAGATGAAGCTGTTTAGAAGTTAACGCCATCTACTGTTCATTCCATTGTTTACATTTATTTTTATATCTGAATTAATATTTACCTTGTAAAATAAGTGTTAGTACTGAAATTTTTCTGTATTAACATTAACATACTGAAATGATTAAATGTATTAAGCTAATTCAATGACACCGACTAAGAGTACTGAGTACAGATACAGTATTCATCACAACTCACCTTGTTCCCAGTGCCAGCACAACAGATGCCCAGAGCCATTGCAGCGCCGCAGCGGACGTGAGGATTGTAGCTCTCAGACAGCAGAGAAACCACACTGGGACATTGTTCTGGAGTCCTGTAGACACAAACACAAAACACTTGAAGCAAAGACCATCCATTTCTCCAAACAGTTTATTTTCTCTGACAGTAATACTTCGGATCGACTGAAGGAATGCGAGGCTTTAGTTCTTTGTACAAAGTTTATGTAAAGGAACTATTAAACTGGTGTGCAGCCAAGTTGACATTTGTAACAAAAGAATCTAACTCGATAAAACAGTACAGCATGGTTATTTCGGTTTCCATTCATTAAGCATATCTGAAGTATGCACATGAGTTTATTATGAACAAGACCATAAAATTATGGCAATGGGAATGTTAGGCCATAAATGTGACAAGATTTTCTGGCCTAATATTTTGTACTTTGGTACAAAGGCATAATAGATGTTTTATTGATCAAAATGTGGTTCTTTGGCTTTTAATACAGTTGAATGATATGTATAGAAAGCTTCTCTATGAACATAAATATCCATTTCTATGCAAACTCGATCAGTTTTGAGGAACATACTCAGTTTACCAAGTTACAAGCCAATTAACAAGATTACATTTGTTAAACTACAGTAAAGCTAGCTACATTAAAAAAAAAAAATTGAAATTTAATACAGTTGAATGATATGTATAGAAAGCTTCTCTATGAACATAAATATCCATTTCTATGCAAACTCGATCAGTTTTGAGGAACATACTCAGTTTACCAAATTACAAGCCAATTAACAAGATTACATTTGTTAAACTACAGTAAAGCTAGCTACATTAAAAAAAAAAATTGAAATAGCTATAATACAAGGTATAATCGTAAATATAACCACACATGTAAATACTGCAAACAGTGTGAAACTTATTTTAAACTTATTGTTACATAGATGATTTATGATGTGAATGCCTATTCAAATTATATGTTACACATAATTTTGTAAAAACAAATAATAATAATAAACCAAAAGGCCATATTTTCCCTCCATTTTTTTTCTTCCAGAACTGAAGTTACAGGTTGGCACAAAAAAAAAAAGAAAAGAGAAACATGTCCTTGAAACCTTTACTGCAAGACTATGTAAATCTTCTGTTTAAGTCTGCGGTAATGGTACTCTTAAATAGCCTGAAGGTCTAAATGGCCATTCAGGAATAAAGTAATCAAATAACAGCCTCGTTTTCCTCATTAAATCCTCGGCTATGCCAAACTCAGATGTCACATAACACGAAGTCACTGAAAGGGAGCAAACTTATTACATTAAAGAGAATTAGCTCTTCTCATTGACTTGACTCTAAAAGAATGTGCAATTTACATTAAAAAAAAACAAACAAAAAAAAACACAATCAATCAATCTAGGGATGCACTGATATAGAAATTCTGCCAAAAAAAACGTATAAATGTTTTTTTTTGTGGTCGATAACGTAAACAATGTCCATTATTATGAATCTTAAGTGCTATATACTAGTATTAAGTTTCATAAGCTGTTTCCATTACCCCTCAAACTGCGCAAATTGAAATTGCGAATTGAAAATACGTCCAATGGAAACACATGAATTTTGCAAAAACTCCCATATAAATCGCAATACTTTTTAACGCTCGCATGAGGTGTTTTTTTCCGCATTTACTGGTCACCTGGCTTACCCTTCGATTAAAAACAACGGCTAGTGCTGTGGCTGTGGTATACGTAAACCTAGCAACATCCATCGCCATGACTTCTGGTGAGAGGAAAAAAAATGACGTTTTAGTTTAGCATAACATCCGTTAATAAAAACGCGTCATTTTACATTTTTTTTATCGACATTTATTAAATAACGAAAAAGTTTTGTGCAAATTAGAAATGGAAACACAGATATAGTTAAGCTCCAATCTAGATACTTAAATGCTTCAAACTAAATCAAGTATCAAATATTATCAAACTATACATAAGAAAAGACGTATATATCTATATTTTCTATGTAAACATGGCAATGAAATCGAATCAATATCTAATCTTTAAATCCGACTAATCTAGATCATTCGATTGCAATATGCTGAGAGATTAATTGCGCAAAACCAGATTTGTATAGTTTGTATAATACCGGGTTGATTTAAAATAAACTGAATTAAATTTAAAGTTCAGTTTTGGTCCAGAGCAACAAAAAAAACACAATCTTGTCAGTAATAACAGACAACATGTCCAGTTGAGATAACTGCTTGAACCCTTCCCACAGGCCAAACCCTTTCCGTGGGCAGCTAATCCACAACTTAGTACTCGCATACAAATGTCAACTAGCAATAAAAAAGGATTTGACTTAATCTTTCATCAGGCTGGAATTAATGTGTTGCGCTGGATATCAAGGGCCGAACTTGGCAAGCTGGGAAATACAGTTTCAACGTTGAAATTGGGAACCTTCAGTACAAATACAAATCTTGGCCAGGGTCTTATGCTCATCCACGGCCATTTATTCAATCTAATCCTGACTGGTCATTTGGGTTTTAGAGGCTCATCTGAGATTCATACTGGAGCTTCATTTGTTTTCACACAGAAGTCTAGATTTGCATTCAATAGGTTCTGGTATTCATTCATAACCACTTGCCAATTTGATAAAAAATTAAA
>NW_015548246.1:677955-699121 GCF_001515605.1 Sinocyclocheilus anshuiensis | reverse complement strand
GTCCCCACAAAGCTTATGTATATATATATATATATATATATATATATATATATATAAGCTTATATATATAAATTCCTTCATAAGAACTGCTTTGTCTTACTTTGCAAGCGCAATCAACCTTAACAGCCTCTTAAATCTTAAGCTAAAAGCTCTGTCCTAAATTTCGTTTAGTCTGATTTAAGTTTTTTCTTGTTAACTTTCATAAACAAAAGACGAAGCCTGACACACTCCAGCAGTCGGAGGCATTCATGGTTCAAGAGTTTCCCTTTGCCAGATGCTATTCAACGCACCAGTAAAATGAACAAACAAAAGAGTTCCCTACAACAGCACCAGTACACAAAAAAAAATAAATAAATAAAAAACGGCATTTCTTTAATAGTTTATTATTAAAACATAGACTTCAGGTTTTATTAGCTGAAAAAAAAGTTTTGGCCTTAAGTTTCCATACATACTCACAATACAAAAGTCAAAGAGTTTCAACTGAAACATTTCTCATTAGACGTCTACAAAACTTTGGGCATAAAAGCAATTGCATGAATTTCAAAAGAATACATTTAGGTCAGATTATTATCATTTGAATTAACTAAAAAAAAAGTTTGATCATACTTAAATGCTTAAGGCCAGTCTCTGCCTTAAATTTGTAATGTTAAGTAGGTGAAATGATATTTAGAGTATTTTAAGTGTAGGAACAGGGTTATCATTAAGTAACTAAAACTAAATCCATAAAAAATGTTGGCTTGAAATAAATTAAAAGAAAATATTAAAAAATAATAATAAATTATTATTACTAGTTGCCAAGACACAATTTTATTGTTTTTTTTTTTCTTTTAGATTAACAAACTACTAAAACCTAAAACTAAAAAGGAAAAATAAAATGACAAAAACACAACAAAATTACTAAACAGCTCAAATTAAAACGAAAAGTATTTTTTTAAAAATTCAAAATATTAATAAAAACAATAATAGCACAAATTATACTATTATAACAACTCTTTTAATAGTTTAAAAAAGAATCCAGAATAAGCCTCTGGAATCTAAACAGAGCTGTTTTTAAGCCTTTTTATGGTCACTAACATAATTCTATGTACTTCAAAATTATGACTTGACTCGATCCATAATGTGGAAAATAGCTGTATTCAACCGTTTGATTGGTAGTGTGTACAACATATAAACACACACACACACACACTTTTGTTGGTGTTTTCAGTAACCAGCTTCAACCTCTAGCTACACCATGTCAAGGTGGGAAACGGATGCGTCTATACAGCCTGAGCACATGGAGGTAATGGGGAGGAGGAGCTGGATGAAGATTGCTCAAGGATTGGCCTCGCAAAAGTCATTTAATGCGAAAGTGAGAGTCAAGTCCTCAATCGATACTTCTTAAAATACAACAGATCCACCACAGAACCGACCCGCTCAGTATTCAGAGGCTGTTAAAGGAAAATCCCGCCCCATCTGGATATACAGACAGCTGAGGAAAATTAGCAGGGTGCTTCAAGCTTCAAGTCTGGATAGAAACCCAATAGCTCAATAGAAACTCAATAGCTTAAAAAGCATCAAAAACACCACGTTTCTTCATTTCTGACAAGAAGTAAGTGGCAGGGATGTGCTAAACCATTTTTTTTTTTATTATTGACTAGTTGACTGAATGAAAGAAAACGTATAAATCAAGTTATGGAAAAACTTTGCTTTGCTGCATTGAAGAAAATGACCCCCCAGGATCACTGGAACCACCCCAGCGTCGACACATTCATCCGCTCCTCCAGGTTTACCTCGTGAGAGAGCGAGAGAGAGAGAGGGGGAGGAAGAGGCAGAGCGAGTCAGTAAGCAGACACAGAATGAGAGAGGAAGGGTTAGAGGACGTATGGAAGTTTTAGACCGGTGATCACGGTAGGTGAGGCGGAGAAGATCTGGGGATTCGTCCAGCTCCTCGAGAACAGGGACATTCCTCCGCATGCAACTGAAAAGTGAGAATATCTGGATCCGTTCCCACAGAGAATTTGGTCATGTACTTTTTCTGTGTTCATATAAGATGAGAGTTCGCAATCTGAGGAACGTTTTGTGAAGAAGCACTTGTTTCATTTGCTTAAAAGACGGGGAAAAACAAAACGGTGAATAATATGGAATTAAGCTAATGCCTAGAGGAAATCTTCAGGTTTTGAGTTCAAGGTAAGTGAAAAATACACTGTATTTTCACAATATTTTTCATCATGGAAGAACGTTTAATATATTTAGAACCATTTTAAATTTAGAAAATACATAGTTAAAAATATAAATGTAATTTGATGGGGGAAAAAAAATATTTTTATTAATTCTTTTTAGGTTATAATGGGGGAAAAAACAACTTCAAACAGTGGTAAAGTTGGTAGGGGAAATGCAATATATAACATAACAGAAATAAAAAATTAAGGTCAATTCACGTTAATATTCTACAGTAGTTTTTTTTTTTCTATAAATGCCAGATTTTTCCTATATTTTATAAAATCGTCAACATATTATACACCATTTGTCTATTTCATAACACTCATTACATAATGCTATGCTAGAAGGAGCCATTTCGAAATTATAATGAAGTTATGAAACCCAAATTATTCTGAAAACATAAACATTGTTTATGAAGTCATCAGCCCCGACTGATTGAACTAGATAGGAACACAAATGACTCCATATGGTCAACACTCACAGATCATTACTGATAGCTCTTTCCTTGCTTAATTACAAACATGGCCTGGAACACGCACCGCTAATCAAACGATAAGAAAATCGTATTTATCAAACGTCAGTCTGAAGACCACTGTAATGTTTATATTCGCAGGAGAAAGAACAAAGATGGTCAATACCTTGTCTACCATGTGACCAATCCGGTCTCTGATTCCATCTGGAGATATTAATTTGGAGGGAATTCTTTAGAAACTCTTGTGCTCAATAAATTGGATTCTTGCAAGCAAACGCAAGTGCATCATTTGAACTTGAACGTACCACCACCCTCGGCCCAGAGGGAGTCTGTGACAATGCTGGACGAGCCCACGGAAAAAACAAAAGCACAACTTTCCAAAGCAGAATGGCTAGCAATAGCGTCTCGTCCACGCCGGAGCTCAACCAAACAGGGAGCGAGAATTGGGAATCCAACCAGCCTGAAGAACCACTCCGTTGGGCCGCGCTGCTCATTATTCTGGTCATCATCCCCACCATTGGTGGAAACATCCTGGTCATTCTGGCAGTGTCATTGGAGAGAAAACTCCAGAACGCCACTAACTTCTTCCTGATGTCTCTGGCTGTGGCCGATCTGCTGGTGGGATTGCTAGTAATGCCCATCGCTCTGGTGACTGTGCTATTTCGTAAGTAACCTAAACATTAATTATGGAGGACTGTTTATTGTAGAATTTGTTAGCAGATGGAGTCAGTGTCCTGATTTTGAAAAGCTTAAAAGTTTCTCAGAATTACACTAAAACCATATTAAACAATGATAAAGACCATGTTTCGTTTCCCTGCACTGACAGAATGAATACACACAGAAGTCAAGCACTCTTCAAAACGTTTCTGGTGTAAACATGCCTCACAAGATTCAAACTACACAACATCTGCCAAGCTACTGCTATTATAGTTCTGATGCCAGCTTGGCTTTCAGTTCCGATGCCAAACACCCCAGTCGGTCTATTATTTCTCATTAATTAGACCTAATGACATTTATTGAACCTTATTTGCTGCGCCTTGTCCGTTTCAGTTGTTTACTAGATCATAATTTGGCTCTTGAACAAGAACCTTAAAGGGACAATTCAGCAATGGAATGCTGTCGTTATTTGCTCAACTTCATGTCATACCGAGCCTTAGGACTTTCAATGTGGTCCAAGGTTTGGAACAACATTAGAGTGAATAAATTACTGAATTTCCATTTTTAGGGCAAATTATTCTTTTAACAGTTCTGGGTAGATTACTTATAAATTGTAGTCTGTTACTAATTCCAAATTGCATGGCGAAAATTGTAGTTAGTAACGTAATCAATTACATTACACATTTTAGGTAATATAATCAGACTACTTTTTGATTACTTTAGATTACTTTTGACCTAACTTGTTTATCACATTGATTTAAACAACACGATCTTGCACTATATATTGATATAAACAAACAAAGAGAAAGAAAATATATCCAATTCGTTGTAATTAACAACATAAAGTACATTAAACTAAACTGGGGTTCTTAAAAGAACTGCAAGGTAATTAAAAAGAATGTGTTCATCAGTAGCTGATGCAGTGTTGAAATGTCGAGAAAACTTTTTTTTTTAGAATTAAAACAAGTCTGGTAAATTATAGCTACATGACTAGTGACTGCTCTTTGTGTGAAGGTCCACAAACGGGAAGACTTTCTGAGTGTATAAGCGGCAGGCTATTTTAGGAAGAAAAATTTAAATGATGAAAAAGAAGAATTAGGGAGAATCAATAAATTATGAACACTTATGAATACTGCTATTAGGTGAATATGTAATCAATAAAAACTTAACTGTAGTCTGATAAGGACTATTTTAAAATGTAATAATCTAATATTACAACAACAATTACTTCAATTTTGGAATCTGATTATGTAATCCAGATTACATGTAATTAGTTGCTACTTTAAGTCCAGTCATTTGTCCTGGAAAATCTTTTAACAGATGCTATTCATCCAAAATAAAAGGTCAAACACTGTGTTGGAGAAGTTGGAAGAAAACGTAACCCAAATGCAGAGATGGGTAAGTTGGGCTTCTGTTGGATGTTTTTGATGAAAATCTTAAGGCCAAACTTGGTTTAAGTAGCGGAGTTAAATCAAGCCTTGATGACAAAGAAACTGAAGATGGGATGGGAAAATGATCCCAGCAAACAGGTTGCTTGCAAACGGGTTCTAAAGGTGTTCCACAGAAGGAGAACCATGTGTGAACGTAAAAAGAGAAAGAAAGGTTTCGCCAAACAGTTGAAGCTTACCAGAAGTCATGAACACTGACAGGTAATTAAATCAAATTACCTTTGGAGGAAGGGGTACAATAATACAATGTGTGAGTGCCACAATTTATTGACCAAGACAACGGTAACTCAATTTAGATGTCAATTTGCAACATAATAACTCGCGATTAAATGTAATCATAAAAATAAAAGCAACCTTTACCAACTGGAGTAACTCAAAGCTTTCAGTCTTGTGGAGGTAAGATGTGCTTGCTAAAACATTAAAACCAAACGTCCACCAAAGGCCACGTCCACATCTGTGGACCAGGTGAAGACAGGAACTGAAGTTAAAGCCATGAAAAAGCAATGACTGAACTCTGTGAAAACCTACACAGCGCTTGATAAAGAGTCTCAGCAAGGCTAAAAACAAGAGCCTACTATGGAGAGCACACCACAAATGTGTTTCTCTGAGAACGAGAGAAATATTTACATGAGGAAGTTGACTTGGCGGCGCAAACCTAAAGTGTGGTAGAGCAGAGTGAGTCTTTATTTTACTTTCAGCAAGAGAGGGCACACTTACCTGTCAGTCTATTTGGGAACTAGGGATGGACGACGATTTTGTCGTCTCGCCTACAAAATCTAAGCAAAATCATAATGATTTTCACGTGCCATGACATTTGAACAAAATGGAGGTATCACCCAAAATCACTTATAGGGGGTTTTATGTGGTATATTTCATATACTAATGTGTTTGGGTGAATAATATTTGGGTAAAAACATTTTATTACTATTGATTGCTATTTTGACACACATAAATGAACATAACCTTTTATAGATTTTTATTGTTTTAGTTCTTAGGCTGCAGTTCCATTAGCCGTAATTTTGTGGGGAAAAAGATCCATTGTCTATTGTCAACAGTGTAGTGATGTATGAAGCACTACTCACACAATCACTTTCAAACCAAGTGGCTATCTGTTGGTCAACACAGCTAATTCGCATTGCAAAATTTGTTGAAAATATTTCACCCTTACGCAAAAATTCCCAATTGCATGGATTACTATTACAATGACTGAATTTTGCAATGGAAAATGGTAAGTGTGACCGCACATTTACACTCTACAAAATTATTTCAGATTCAACATTTAGAATCTAATGAGCAACAATGGCTTTTTGGATAAAAGTTTCTGTGATTGGGAGAAACTGCATAGTTGATTTAATTGATGATTTTACAAAAATGCAAGCACACAAATACAGAATAGTGTCATCTAATGCAGGTTAGTCTAGTCTAATGCAGGCTGTTAATCAAAATTAACCGCACATTAAACCACTTAACATGAAAGTTTTGAAATATACTTTTATATTGCAATAATTTCACATGCAATCTCCAAATTAATGTAAAAACAACATTAAGACAGTACTTTTTAAAATATTTGTTTAGTGGCATTTTTTTATGACTTAAAGTGAGTATCACTGATAGCAATACTACTGATGTCTCCGAAATTGTTTTTTTTTTAACCATTGACTAAGCATTCAACATTACAGTACAATTGAGAGCTATCAATTGTAACATTTCTAAGACTTTAAAAATAACTTCTAATTTAAGTTAACTTCAAACAAATCTTCACATAAACCCATTATAATAAATGTCATATTTACATGTGCCCTTTAGCAAGTAGGAAATATAGCCTACAGAAATTGAATAAAGTTATCAAACACTAAATTCTAAATTAAATAGGCTATAGATGAATCCAGCAATTGATTTCTTTTTTTTCCTCTCTTTTGTTCTTTGATGAACAGACATCACAGCAGCTGGGTTATTAGGTTATTTGGCTGCTATTACTTTAAGAGCTGCCGCTGCTGAACGTGACGTGGATCTGACGCACACGCTTGTAATTTCATTCACGCTTTAATATGAAATAATACAGGCTACAGTGCGTACCGCCGTATTTGTGCGTGCAATTGAAGAGCATGTGCTACGAGCACAGTATAATGGCTGACAGGACAGGAAGATTTGTTTTTACTGACGTATGGCCTGACAACATCTCATCACTGTTGTTCTGCTAAAGCTCCTCGTCACCTGTATGATTTCTGCACTCGTTTGACTCACGCCTGGTGCTGAGGCGAAGTGGAGTGCGCATCTAAAAAATCTCCTGTTTTATGTGGTCGTAAAGATGTTCTGCATCTAAATAAATGCACTTCTTGTCAAGAAAAACGAGACAGAAGCAGCAGTTGTGAGTGGGGAGGCCAACCCTAGCTCGGTGCTGAGGCGAAGTGCAGTGCGCATCTAAAAAATCTCCTGTTTTATGTGGTCGTAAAGATGTTCTGCATCTAAATAAATGCACTTCTTGTCAAGAAAAACGAGACAGAAGCAGCAGTTGTGAGTGGGGATGCCAACCCTAGCTCCGCCCCTGCGTTAAATGAGTCAAATTGGAAAAATCAATCAATTAATCGCCTGCGTTAACACGCTAATTTTGACAGCACTAATATATATATTTTCGTTTTTGAACAGTAAGATTTTTAATGTTTTTTTTAAAGGAGTCTCTTCTGCTCACTAAGCCAGCATATATTTGTACCATTAAAAAATGTGGAGTCTGTATTTTCTATTTTTTGGGAAAGAAGTTATAGAAATTAATACTTGTATTAATTTGACCATCATGCTGGTTAAATTAATTTGCCTCCAAAATGACTGCAAAAACATGCTGGATTCAGAAAGCACAGCTGGCAATAATGTAGCCCTCTCTGAGGAGCTTCTATGAGGATCTGTTTAGTGAAGAGGGGTGATCTTACCCATGCCAGTTTTCAACATCTGGTTATAGGCTCTCCAAACCATGGAGGTCCACTCACACACACACAAGTTTGGAGATACACTACGGTTGAGGTCAATGAAGGCTAGAAATCATGTTTAAAATGTAAGCACACTTTGTAAAACTGAGACCCAAAAAGTTTGTACAAAATGCAACTTTGTTAAATCAGTAACCTGAAGTATTTGAAGCAGCTTATTAAGAGTTTTCCGATGTATTTTATGAAAAAAAGTCACTAAATTTAGCATTTTACATTCCTTTTCACTTCTGGTAAATGTGGAATTGTCATGAAAGCAATAATATGGCATGTACAACACAGTTTATCTGTTTGACTTGAGCATGAAAAAGACAAACAAAAACTGCAGAGATGAAAACAACGTAACCTTATTTAAAGGCTTTAAACAACAGCATCTGTAAGTGCAATGGGATGAAGACCAACTCGATTATCCACTATTTCATGTCTGTCACTAAAATAAACACATCACTGAAGAGCTAGATGAATAGTCCAAAAGCCCCCGAGTGTTTAATCTTTCGAACCGTTTTTGTTCAACTCAAGCTTGTTTCTATTTATTTAATAATATTATGATTCACTAAATATAGGAGGGGATGCAAAGGCTGCGATGAATTTTCCCACCATGAAGGATCTGTGATTTACAACATATTTGACTTAATCTGAAGTTCTCCATAGGTGAATGAAGAGAAGAAACAAGCAGTTAATACTAATTTTGAATATTTAAGATAATAGGTTTGGCCTGCATTTTTCCAGAAACACTGAATGGCACAATAACTCTGATGAAAGCCATGTTAAGCTAGCGTACATGAAATAATGTTGAAAAGATGTCTTTAAAATGTGTGTGTCCCATCACAAAATGACAAAAAGTTCTCAGAGTTGGTCCTAATTTAAATTCAGACAGCCCACTGATTAGTGCTTAATATTCTCTTCATATTTCAGACTCCAGATGGCCCCTTGCAGAATTCCTGTGCCCTATCTGGCTGTTCCTGGATGTCTTGTTTTCAACTGCCTCCATCATGCACCTGTGTGCCATCTCGCTCGACCGCTACATTGCGATCAAGAAACCAATCCAGCACAGCCAGTTCAAATCCAGAGCTAAAGTGCTGGCTAAAATCGCACTTGTCTGGCTAATCTCTATAGGTATGTCACAATGTTAGGCATTGGCCTTTAAAGATGCAGGGAATTTCCATTTTCAATTGTAAAAACACAAATGCCACAATTTCCTTCCAGAAGATGAAGAGGCTTATAAATGAGACCAAACTCATTTCTAGAATTACATTACCTACATTTATCAAAATGTGAAATTATAGCTTTGCACAAATCTGGCAAAACCCAGTCTCTAAGTGCCAAACCGATCGATGATCTCAACACTCGTTGTCTCTGGAAAAGTTACATGTGCATACATTTCATTTCTCTCACGTCACTGACTGACCAGTGAGCTTCTATTATTTATACAAACAAACGATTTACTCTTAATGATTGGGTTTTAGTGATACGTGGACGCTGGCTTGTGGGGGGTGGAATGAAAGTAAACACCTCGCAATTTCTGCTCGTTAACATCAGTCCAGACGATTACTTTGGCTGCGTTGTCTGGACAAGCTCAACGCACCGTTCTGGAATCGTGAAGCAGTTTCACCACCATGAAAGGCAGGCCACGTGCTGTGTCACTTCAACACTGACCATGAAACTGTGGACTCCTGAGAACGACTTTGCATATTCTCACGTTTCACAAAGCAGTATTACGGAGACAAAACAGGCACCAGGAGCTGATGGTTATAGATACTTAAACTGAGAGACCTCAAATCCAAGATGTATTATTGATGTTGTAACTGCTATTATTAGTAGTAATGAATGGCAAATGTATAGACTATTCCAATAGTTATTACACAAGAGTCCCACAATATCGAAAAAAGACATCTTCTGCTGTTTCTAATTTTACTGCGCTATGAGTTTTGCTCTTATAAGATGCTGTATCAAGTTAAAACATGCCTTGAGGACTGTGTTCTGTTCCATTACGTAGTGCTACATCAAGTTTTTTTTTTTTTTTTCGAACAACAGATCTCATCTTATGTCTGAGAGACCTCAAATCCAAGATGTATTATTGATGTTGTAACTGCTATTATTAGTAGTAATGAATGGCAAATGTATAGACTATTCCAATAGTTATTACACAAGAGTCCCACAATATCGAAAAAAGACATCTTCTGCTGTTTCTAATTTTACTGCGCTATGAGTTTTGCTCTTATAAGATGCTGTATCAAGTTAAAACATGCCTTGAGGACTGTGTTCTGTTCCATTACGTAGTGCTACATCAAGTTTTTTTTTTTTTTTTTCGAACAACAGATCTCATCTTATGTGAGCACCTCTTAAAGGTACAATATGTAAGTTTTCGCTACTATAGGTCGCATTTTCAAAACAATAACAAAGGCGAAGTTTGATGACGCTATGAAGGAGGATGTTCACGGATGAGGTAATTAATTTTTTTATTACCTGCACCTTCCATAGTTATTCAAACAGTGAATAAATTATACAGAGAATGCAAGCAAATAACATTTACACTGTCAAAGAACATTATGACTGACTTAAGTCTAGCACGAGTTTAAGTACTCTCAAAAAACTCCCCTTATAATCAGTAAAGCTGTCTATACACGGTTTTATGAATGAATCTCTTACATCATACGTACATATGCGCTTTGTTGTTTATGATGAGAGAATTCGTGTGAGAGCTGAATTCAGTCAGCGAGCGCCGTGCACTCAACAAAAACTCATCTGAACGCCTCTGATTGGTCATTGCATTCATAAGCTCAACAGCCTCGTGTGTGATTGGTTATAATGCGCAACACTGTTAAAACGCATAAAAAATCATGGCGCAACATTGAGCAGATCTAAATTTAATGCTGCGGTCAACACTTTTCATTTCATTTGCATTTTATTCGCGACAGCCGTAATGGATTTAGTTTAACTGTACAACAGCATTTGTGTCTGTGTGTTGCCATAGTTTCTACAAGCGGAAACTGAGGATATGCGTATATTACATCATTGATCGGCGACAATGACAATGGGACGAGTCATTATTTAAAATTGGAATTTCTCTGGATTTACAAATCCTTGGGAACTTTTGCAATAACAAATACACAACTGCATAAAATATGTAACACTGTGCAAGTAGTTTTTGGATATTTTATTATGAAAATCTTACATATTGTACCTTTAAGAACCTAATCGGGATCAGATGAACCCCACACAAGCTGAACTGTTCAAGGCTTCTGCAGAACCAGTTAGTCAAATAGTTGTTTTGGAAATCCACCAATTAGTAGCGTTGCTTAAAAACCGAAGGTAGCTGCCAAAAGCACAAAAAATACTATTCGGTGAGCTTACAAAAGGGAATGACTGACTATGCCAGGGGTCTCCAACCCTGCTCCTGGTGAGCTACCGTCCCACAGATTTCTGCTCTAACCCCAATCAAACACACTTGAACCAGCTAATCAAGGTGTTCAGGGCTACTTGATAATTCAACCTATGCTGGTCTCGGCCTGGACTTGGACCTAAATGAGTTGGTGTTGACTTCTACACTGGTTGGAGTTAATCTCTCCAGGAAGGTATATATCCAGGTGCAGGACTGAACACCACGGTACAATAACCTGCACCAAGGTGAGCTAGGTTTCAACTCCAACCCCAATCAAACACACCTGAACCAGGTAATCAAGGTTCTCAAGGCGGGCGTACACGGTGCGATTCTGAAGGTCGGAACGCCGTGAGCTCTGGCACATGTCACGATTGAGTTCATCCGAAAATCGTACGGAGGCAGTCACACACGACACGAATTTACTACGATTTTACCAACTCTGATGTAAGAATTACAGACTAAAGGACATGGCAAAGAGAATGGCTGAAAAGCAGAGAAAAGCATGGACTTTCTGTTCTTCATAAAGAACTCGAGGGAGTAGGCCATTTCTGAATTTCTGCTCGTTTTGCCGGAAATACAACAGGCATATTCATTCATAAAGCTGAACGGCAAATTTGGCACATTCGGAATAACAAATAAAAAATAGAACTGTATAATTAAACTAAAATTATTATAGACTATATGGTTTTTGTCATCTTCTGATTGGTCAACTTCAGATGGATCGCCAAATCGTCTCGTTCAACCGCACATATGCCACGAATTTAAAACGACAGCATCCGATTTTTTTTGACATGTTTGAAAATTATCGGGAGGACGGGAGGTGCTCGTAACGTCTCGGATCGGCCCGCAATTCTTCTCACACGGTACGAGCCGCGACCATGCGAGCATCTGCGATTTTCTCCCGAGAGAAAAAAATCGCCTGCGAGCTCGTACGACAGCAAAAATCGCACCGTGTACGCCCGCCTTCAGTGCAACTTGATAAATACGAACAGGTGTGTAACTACAAACTGAAGTCTGCAGGGCGGTAGCTCTCCAGGAGCAGGGTTGGAGATCCTTGGACTATGCAGTAACCTAGTCCAGTGGTATCCAATCCTGCTCCTGGATATATACCTTCGAAGTCCAGGTCAAATTCCAGGCCCAGACCAGTGTAGGTTGAATCAGAGTCAAGACTGACACCAGAAAAAGGTCGAGTACGAGTCAAGATGAGACCTGAAGCGGATCTGAATGACTCAGACAATGTAAATATGCTGTGCTTTGAGGTAAATTAAATTGGTCTTGAGTACTACCATCCTGACTCCAAAGTGCTCCAACACACCTGCCTAGAAGTTACAAGTAATCCCGAGGACCATGTTTAGCAGGTTCAGGTGTGTTTAAACTCTGGAGGAAGGTGCCCCTCTGGGAGCAAGACTGGGCACACCTGAAGTCAATTTTAATTGGTTTGATCATTTCAACATTATATTTAAACCTTATTCTCTGCTAAATTTAATGATTGGTCTTTCTCCATCAGGGATTGCAATACCCATTCCAATCAAAGGGCTACAAGTCTTCGACCATCCAAACAACGTCACCTTTAACAACAACCACACCTGTCTGTTGTCACCAGAAGGTTTCGGGGACTTCAAGGTGTATGGATCTTTGACGGCTTTCTTTATACCACTCACAATTATGATGATTATCTACTTGCTGACAATCCAAGTACTGCGCAAGAAGGCCTATCTTTTGAGATCTAGAGCTGCAAGGCCCAGCATTTCCACAGTCTTCCACCAGGAGTTGGCGGTTGTCTCTTTGCCTGAGAAAGTGGTCATTGCAAATGGAATAAAAAGGGACCGAACACTGCATCCCGTCACAGGGGACGAGGTCCCTCTCCGCAGGATGTCCACCATAGGAAAGAGGTCCATGCAAAACTTGAGCAATGAACAAAGGGCATCAAAGGTTCTAGGGATTGTATTCATGTTGTTTGTTGTGATGTGGTGTCCTTTCTTCATTACCAATGTGACTTCTGTACTCTGTCAAGGGTGCAACAGTAATCTAGTGGAACAGCTGTTGGATATCTTTCAATGGGTGGGCTACGTTTCGTCGGGAATCAACCCCCTGGTTTATACGCTGTTCAACAGGACCTTCAGGCAGGCCTTTAGGCGCTACATCACATGTGACTACAGACGTGTAAGGACTCCAAAAATGCAACGGAGAAGCAGAATTTCTTTTCGGCCATCAGTGACCGAAAACTCAAAACGTTTTATGAAACACAGTATGAAGAATGGCATCAGCCCCGTAAGTTATCAGAGTCCTCTTCGGCGTCGTCCCACGCACCTGCAGACCTCTGCAAACATCACGCTGGACACATTGCTTCTGACGGACAATGAAGACTACAAACCTGACGAACACGTAAGCCACGTGTAGTACATCCGATACACTTCGAATAAGAAGCCAAGATAGAGATGTGCCAGTCGTTCAGTGCCAAAGCCCACAAGTTCTCATGGGAACCAATGAGATATGGTCTAAAATGGTTCAGAAGGGCTGCATAAAATGGTCAGGGGTTTGTTTTGCATGGCCGCCAATATCACACTCGGTCACACTTTATTTTAAGGTCCAATTCTTACCATTAGCAAATCATTAACTACAACTTTTGCCCTCAATAACCTCCTAATTCGCTGCTTATTAATAGTAAGGTAGTTGTTAAGTTTAGGATTAGGGATGTAGAATATGGTCACGCAAAATATGCGTTTTATAAGCACTAATAAACAACCATTATATCGTAATAGGCATGCTAATAAGCAACTAGTTAATAGTGAGAATTGGTCCCTTTACTAAAGTGTTACCTAATACTCCATCTTAAATCCTTGGATTGCGAGACAGATTGGCACTTAATATGAATGTCTAAGAACCCCCAAAAGACACAAATAGCTTTGGGGTGTGAAAGTAATGGCCAGCCTAATAATTGGCGGTACTGTGAAAATAAACACAGTACTTACGGCAAAGAGAGGCGTATTTTTGCACATCCCTAAGTTAGTAGACAGGGTCTACAATGTGAAGCCAAAATAAGACATCTTCTCAATATAAAGCACAAGTCTCAAATAAATCACATCTCCACTTATCTTCTGTATACAATGAATAAATAATAAATGCTTCACTAAGTTATGGCAGGTCTTCTTTACTTCTATAGACGGATCTTGAATCAAAAATGCCTTTGTAAGAAATAACTTTGTAGATACTGACATTTTTCAAGATTCTTCTAAACTATTGCTAAATAAACTTTTTTTTCCAGATAAAAACAGTTGACATTATGATTTCATTACGCGTTCAGAAAGTATTTCTTGCATACTCAATATGCAGAAATATTTGAACTAAGTGTTTGTTTTGGCTAATGCTTAGTTTATAATTGCACAAAAAAACATGTCAATGGTGCTACTTTGAAGTTGTTAAAAATGCATTACCAGTGTTTCCCCTAGGTTTACGGCTTTGTCTAAAGCATGTCTAATTAATTAAAATCATGAAACTTAAACAATTTAACATCAATTTATAAAAAATGTAACAAAAATGACATGTTTAGGGCCCTAGGAAATGTTTATTTTTCTCAACCTTATGTTTTATTGTTACCAAATTCTGTTTTAGCATGTCTAATTATGTATAAAAACAAGTTTCATTTATTCTTACAATAGCCTTATGATTTTTTTGCTTAGAAATTCTGTGTTGTGTATTTAAAATTTTTACGGCATAAACATTCATTTAATCTATCTTTCAAGTAATGAAAATTAAACACTTTTTTTTTTTTTTGGAAAATAAAGGCAATTTAATATTACAATTAAAACATTGAAGAAATATTGTATGATTATTCCTTAAAAATAAGGTTTTAATCATTTTAGTAGTAGTAGCAGCCTATTACGTACATTCTACTGAACAATAGTAATATATTTCTGCCACAATGCCTTCAAGTTAAACCGAACTTTTATTTTGACGGGTTGCCGTGAATACCTTTACATTTCTGTGTGTAGCCTATATGATATGAGAGAGGATAGTTTTACTCAAATGAAACGGTCAAATGCTCATGAAGTGACTCTCAGAGCAGTTCTGGAGATGTTGTTCATGTATTTATGTCATTTAGTAAGACGGCAGACGCTAAAATCACCGCAAGCGTCACGCGCGCTTCAGTACGAGTAGTAAACAAAACTACGCGTCTGTGCCATTCATTAACACAGAGACACGCAGAATTCATATTTAAATAGTCGTTTTGCGTCTTAATATTTACAAATACTAGTGGGAGTGGGAGTGTGCTCACTTGTGTGTGCGCATCGGGGCAGAACTCCGCTGTGTGCAATACAGAGACCGCGACCATGTAACGTAGAGACAGAAATGACATGCCGTCGTGTAAATAAGATAAATAACATAAGGCGATTTAGTTTGTTTAATAAAAGAACAAGGTATAGACCCGTTCTATCGGAAAGGTAACTTTAAATGACTTCTGTTGTGATCTGGCGCTATAGAGAAAATATAATTAAATAAAATGACCCTGACCTTCAAGGGGGGCGGGGGGTGCCGGGGGGGGGGCGGGTCGCCCCCCTAATATAATGGCAGGGGAAACACTGAAGAAAAATCAACCATGTTTTGCAGCATGATCTTATGGTGAAAAGATTCCATTCGCATTTGTAGTGAGTGATCAATCAACACCCACAAAAGAAGAAGGTGTGCAGTCATGATTTGCATGTGCAGCAGGGATAGGAGGCCTGTCGGACAGACAACAGAAACCTGTTGAATTGTTGCAGCTCTGTGCACTCTCTAAACACAGGAAGGATTTATATAGATTATTTTTAACTCACAATTGATCATGGGAATATCGCATGGCCTTTTTAGGGCTTAAAATAGTTCACCAGTTCTACTTGGCCAAGAACCAGAGGGGGCGTCTGAGGGGGAACTTACAGCCGGCAAAATAATAAAAAAAGAGAAGCATATGGGACAACACAACATGATTTACCCTTGCATGCAGGGTGTTTAAAGGTGCAAGCTGTTTTTGATCGAAATCTGTGGTTGGGCCTATGATTAAAAACTACTACTTCAAAGTATTTTTGTCTTGAAACTGGTGATTTTTGAGGTCAACAAATGTTGCCATTTAGATTGATCCATGATCAATGCTGGCTATTTCAATATTTACTCAACATCCAGATGTTTTGAAGTTTGTAGTGTGTAGCGGACATGACCCTAAACCAGACTAATTAAACCAACCAGTCCATTTTGAAAATATGTATTTTTAAACTAAAAACAAAAACACACACTAGTAAACGGAACCACAATGGGGGGTAAATGATTACTAATTTCTGGTTGAAGTTAGTTCTGGTATAAGCGATACATATCATCTGCGATAATATTGTAATTGTTGTTTTAGCGATGTGCGATTTGACCAAAAAAAACACACCTACAGAGTACACGCATACATGAAGGTTAGAATAAATGCGTGTGCATACAAAATTCAAGAAATTAGGACAGAAAATTTATATATTTACATAATTTCATGTAGTTAACCAATATCACACGAAGAGTACTGTTTATTCCCCAAAAATTAGCATGATTACAAATGTGATTTTGTTTTTCAATAAACAAGAAGTTAATTAAGAGACTTACGTTTTGGCCACCATATTACTCTATTACGACAACAACAATAATTCCAAACAGCCACAGCGCTGTTTTGTGTCTCTGAGCAACATGATGTTGTTTCGTTCCTGAATGAATCAACCGTTTAAATGATTCGGTTCAATCGCAACGACTCACTTATTAACAGTGACTTGCTGCCACCTACTGGCGGTTTCAATTTCACATTTATAGTATATTTTCGTTTTTAAATCATTTCAAATATCAGTATTCCACCTTTAATATATAATATATCAAAATATTATTTATGCATTTGTAATGGCAAGTTAAATGCATTCATGTTCTGCACTAAACAGTGTATAAATACATCTATATGCCACTTCAGATGCAGCTTCTGTGTTTCCTCTGCATTGAAAAGGTGAATTTAGTTTATACTGATTTAATTTGCTTGGTCTGATTTTAATTTGCAAATGTCTTATTATTCTAATTCACTGATTAAACGTAAGAACTGGACTCAAAAGATGATGGACACCTTTAGAAAAAATGGCTTTATAAAGGGAAAACTTATTGGAAAAGATTAATTTCTCACAAAATATGAAGAATATCAAAAACTTCAGGAGTCAGACGTCTACGGTATTCTTTAAGACACCAGCACAAAAATATTGTCTAATTATCGTTATCAATAAAATCCCAGAAAAGAGATATTATTTTTTGTCAATATCACACACCCCTAGTTGAAGTACTGCATAAGAGAATATTACAGAAATTTCCATTACTTCTACATACACTCAATGCCGAAACACTAGGTAGAGGCACAAATGGCAAAACTCTCATTGACAATAAAGCAAGTGCCAAGGAAGTGATCCATCTCTTAATGGGACCAAAATCAACTGCTGAGGACAAGCACTTCAGAAGACACTCTAACCACATCTGTAAAGCACTGCAGAGGAATGGGTGGAATCTCGTCTGTGTATACATTAAGGGCTGATTAATCAGGGTTACTGGCAAGCTATCAGAGAGCGGCTCATCCCGATGAGGTCTGTTTATAATGAAGCACAGGATGAGACGACAAGGAGCATTGATGAGAGAGAGACAGGTGAGGATAGACAGCACCATACCTGAACATGATCAATCCAATGGACTCCACAGCAGCCCTCCGAACATCGTCGTTCACGTCACTTACCTGACAGGAAGAAGGACGAGAAATCAGAGCGATGCATTTGGATAAAATATTACATTTATTCTTCTAAGGAAATAGCCTATTTAGTTTATTGTCTTCTATCACAATGCCATAATTAAGTGAACATAAGGGTGCATTTAAATCAATGGCTTTAGGCAGATGTTGCCAGCACTCAACAATTATTTTAAAATTTCAAGTTTTTGTTCTATAATAAAACGTTTTAAACTAAATGCATCTTCCTTGGAATACTCTTTTAATTTGTAATAAATAGGATTTCCCACATATCCACAATATCAATATTAGTCCTCATACAATCCCCTAGTAAGCAACTTTAACTCTGTTTGGCATGAGAGTTATTTTTTAGCCATTGAATAAATAATCAAGCAATAATTAAAGCTGAAGTGCCTGAGCTTTACCAGAGTAGAACTCTGAAAGAAATACTCATATTACAACAAAAACGTCCAGCAGAACAGATAACAAAAGTAACACTGCAAGCTCTTTAGCTGCAAGTACAGAACGACTTATGGAAATGTCGCCATCTGCAGGAAATGCAGGATAGACGGCCTGCTGAACACAAAAATAGACCTCAAAAAAAAAAGAAAAAGACTGCTGCCCTGACAGAGATGTTATAAAAAGGTTATTAAAATTATTATATTATATTATACTATATTCTATCATATTCTGTTCTTTTATATATGTGTGTGTATTCCCCTAACTTTAAAACTATTACTTTTCATTAGGTTACATTTTATATAAAGTTTTTCATAAAGTTACATTTTAACTTTCTTAAAAATCAGGAATAAAAATGTGTAGGATTACAATCTAATCATTTTATCTTGTAACCGAGGAATGACCCTTATATTTGTTTGCGTCTAATAATACTATTGTTTGTAACATTTGCTAGTGTAAGACTCACAGCCACATGCAGCAGTCGTCGGATGGCTTTGTTGTTCCCAGAGCCGCAGTACGCCATGGCCACTGTGTACATTCCCGACCGGCGCAGGATGGGGTCCTGTCGGGACAGTGAGATAAAACAGAAGCTCAATGCGCTGTCTGCACAGAAGACCAGAACCTCAGAACACAGCAAGCCACACAGTTAATGTAGTCACAGAATAAACATGGCGTTCTGGAAACAGTTAAGACTGCAACAAATGTATTCTGCCTGTTAGAGAGACAATTAGAATTATACAAAATAACCTAGAAAATGTTACGAAACTAGGGGTGTGCGACACAATATCTCGATATTTTCAGGGATTTTATCTATATTGATAATTAGACAAATAACAGTATTTTGCGGAGTGTGTTATTGTGCTGGTATCGTAAAGGGATAGTTCACCCAAAAATGACAATTCTGTCATTAATTACTCACCCTCATTTTATTCCAAACCCGTAAGACCTCCGTTCATCTTCGGAACACAAATTAAGATATTTTTGATGAAATCTGAGCGCTCTCTGACCCTCCCATAGACAGCAAGGATCCTAACACGATCAAGGCTCAGAAACGTAGCAAGGAGATCGTTAAAATAATCCATGTGACGTCAGGGGTTCAACTGTAATTTTACTAAGCTACGAGATTACTTTTTGTGTGCAAAAAAAACAATAATAACAACATTATTTAACAATTCGTCTCCTCAGTGTCACCCTATAGCGCCATTTTGGAGAGTATCACATACGTTCAGGTCAAAGTGTAAACAACGTAACCCAACATTTCCGCATACGGTTGTTTACGTATATGTGATATTCTCCAAAATGGTGCTACAGGGTGACGCTGAGGAGACAAATTGTTGAATAAATTTGTTATTTTTGTTTTCTTTTGCACAAAAAAAAAAAGGTATTCTCGTAGCTTCGTAAAATTACGGTTGAACCCCTGATGGCACATGGATTATTTTACCGATCTCCTTGCTACGTTTCTGAGTCTTGATCGTGTAAGGATCCTTGCTCTCTATGGGAGGGTCAGAGAGCTGTCAGAATGCATCAAAAATATCTTAATTTGTGTTCCGAAGATGAACGAAGGTCTTACGGGTTTGGAACGACATGAGGGCGAGTAATTAATGACAGAATTTAATTTTTTGGGAGACCTATCCTATTAAGGAATACCGTGGACAGCTGACTCCTAAAGTTTTTGATATTTTTTATATTCTGTGTGGTGGTCAGTTCACACTGATAGAAAAGAATCTTTGCCAATAAGTTTAAATTGATTTTCACCTTTATAAAGCCATTTTTCTAAAAGTGTGCATTATCTTTTGAGTCAAATTCTTACATTTAATCGGTGAATTAGAATAATAAGACATTTGGGCTGTTACCAAACAAATGAAATCAGTATCAATAAAATTCATCTTTGCAATGCAGAAAAAACACTGAAGCTGCATCTGAAGTAGGGCTGGGCGATATATCGAATATTAGCGATAATATCGCAATAATTTTGATGACGATGTAAAATTTGCAAATATCGTGAATATCGAATATTTCAAATTCAAGCATACTTTCCCAAAAGAACATGCCGAACGTCCAATATAACGTCCCCTTATGTATTACCGCGCAAGAGACGTGAGGTGGGGGAGGGTCTTTTTTTACACATTAGCAAAATGGCGACTAGTGTTAATTTCGTTAATGAAAACTATGATGAAAAATTTCGTTGACTGCTCTACACGCCTCTACTACGCGAGCTTTAATGAGTGCGGTTGCCAGATATCAAGAGTTCAAATCCCCGAATCAGAGCTTCGCCGTTACAAGGATACATTTTCTGCCCGGTGTTTTGCTTATTTCAAGCAATCTGGCAATCATGCGCACACGCTCGCTCCTCATTGCGGAAACGCCGCCGCCGATGATCTGTGAACACCGACAGACAAGCTGGAGTTTAGCGAGTGTTGTCTAAATGAAAGTGTCACTCAACCAGTCTGTGTTCTGTCATGAGATCTCGACTGTATTGTTTGCGATTGTGATCGCTGAATAAATGCACTTACTTTTAATAGAGAAATAGGCTATTGAATTTGGAATTACTAGGAATTTCACTGTTATAATATTTTTGTTTGTTTTAGCTGTTTTCATAATGTATACAGAGAGATTGCATAGTGTTTGGTATTAATGAGCAAAAACAGGCAATATGGTGTCTAAAACGTAAGTCTCTTAATTAACTTCTTGTTTATTGAACTGTTGCAAAAAATCTATATTATGTTTGTAATCATTAGGGCTGTCAAAATGGCTGGAAAACTAAATTCGAATTTTGTACTTAAATATTATCAAAATTCGAATTATATTCTAATTTAAAAT
>NW_015548246.1:677290-677689 GCF_001515605.1 Sinocyclocheilus anshuiensis | reverse complement strand
GTGGAAAACCGCCATAAAGTCTTGAGACGTGTTTTTAAAAAGTTGAACTTACATTCATTTTCCATGGCTTTCTAAACATGCGGCTCTTTTGTGCGAGACGCGAGTGCAACAGTAATAGATGTCCGTCTAGAAAATGGGTGAAATCTAAATGAAACGTTTTTACATTCGAATGTGGATTTTTATTTTAAATTCGACTAATATTCGAAATTCGATTTTTTTTTTTGACAGCCCTAGTAATCATGGTAATTTTTGGAGAAGAAAACGGCACTCTTTGTGTGATATTGATGAACTATATGAAATGGTATAAATGTATACATTTTCTGTCCCAATGTCTTGAATTTTGTGATCATTCTAAATGCATTTTATTAGACTGAATCATGCAGTGAAAGAACGCACTGT
>NW_015548246.1:652093-677238 GCF_001515605.1 Sinocyclocheilus anshuiensis | reverse complement strand
TATCTCATTTATACATTTTCATTCGATCTGCTTGTGCCCCACAGATGGTTAGGTTTAGGGGTAGACCTTCATGCTTATGTTATCTTTCTAAAAACTGAATTACATTGTACAAATTAATATGAAACCTTGTAAATAGTTATGTTTTCTCGTCAGATCTGCTTGGCAATTATGTAACTTTTAAGTTACTTAATGAACTTATTGTTTATTGAACTGTTGTATAAAATCAATATCACAATCATCCTTATTTTTGAACAAAAAACAGCACTCTTCGTGTAATTTTAACTATATGAAATGATATATATATATATATACACACACACATTTTCTGCCCCATATCTTGAATTTTGTGATCAGTCTTAATGCATTTTAATAGACTGAATCATGCAGTGAAAGAACACATTCTTAATGCGCACGTGCTCTAGTCTAGACTTCACGTAATGAATGCGTGCACTCTGTAGGGGTGTTTTGAATGGTTTTTGCAAAATACTCGATAATGTCAAATCGCGCATCGTTAAAACAACAATTACGATATTATCGCAGACGACATATAATTGCACACCCCTATACGAAACATTACATTTTTTAATGCAATTAATTGTATGTACAGAAATATTTTTGACTTAAAATATATGTAAAAACTCAGTGCTCACCTTATCTCTACACAGACTCTCAATTAGAGCATCGGCCTCTTCCATCCTTCCATACATCACCATTGCGATGCCGACAGCTAGTCCACGCAGGATCTTCTCATGCTGGGTTTCCTGAGCATAGCCCACCATGTCCTCAATGGCCTGGGCCGACTTTGAGCCCAACATCACCAGCCCCAGAGCAAGACCAGCCGCCTCTCCTGTGACAACACCAATTAACAAGATGACCGCGACCTTAACATAGAATTACAGACCGAATGTTGCCCATTTAAACCTGATTGTTCTGCGTGGTTGCCCAAAATTTGACCAATAGTAACAGCGATGCTTGCCTTCATGATAACTACTGATAAAGATGAACATTTTTTTAATGAAGGTGCCAAAATAAGATGAAAATGCTGCACATGCCTGTTACTGCATCATCTTGATAGAGGTTTGATTTGAGCAGGTCGTAGACGTCTTGGCGAGCAGTGCCCAGGGCCGCTAACCCGAGACCCAGAGCGCCACCGTGTCGAACAATCTGCAAAAAAATTTAATGTACATTTATTCACATTTATTCCTGCTTTCTGGAATTGCAGTGCCGTGAAACTTTATTTGAACGTGATTATGCACATACATCATTACTGGCATTCTTCAGCTGGCTCAGAAGGTAGTCAATGATGTCCCCTCCGTGATTAGCATGGATCAGCCCAAGAGCGTACAGCCCTCCTCCTTCCTGATAAGCTGATCCAGGTGAGGTGTCTTTGGGCAGGTAAGTCGCCATTAACTGTAGTGCTTCCTTTTCATGGCCCTGCACACAAATGTATACAAATTTAACAAATAAATAAAAAATAACATTGCTTATATTACTTTTTTATGAAGAAAATAATATATTCCAGTCACTTTCTGCAGACAGAACAAAATATGAGCTTCCTGCTATGTTGAAATGTCTCAATGTTCCGTAATGACAAAGTAATGCAATAACCGGGCTGCATGCATGCATATATATATGAACATTTTTTTAATGAAGGTGCCAAAATAAGATGAAAATGCTGCACATGCCTGTTACTGCATCATCTTGATAGAGGTTTGATTTGAGCAGGTCGTAGACGTCTTGGCGAGCAGTGCCCAGGGCCGCTAACCCGAGACCCAGAGCGCCACCGTGTCGAACAATCTGCAAAAAAATTTAATGTAGAGTTATTCCTGCTTTCTGGAATTGCAGTGCCGTGAAACTTTATTTGAACGTGATTATGCACATACATCATTACTGGCATTCTTCAGCTGGCTCAGAAGGTAGTCAATGATGTCCCCTCCGTGATTAGCAAAAAAAAAAAAAAAAATTCACCCTCAATTTTGTTTATTTACATATTTAAAAAAAAAAAAAATCCTATCCTAATCCTTTAATTTTAATTAGTTATTAATTAGTAATTTGTATTAGCATACTTTAATTAGTAATTACTAATAATTATAAATTATATTATATTATATTTATAATTATAAAATTGTTTTTACTTCACAACATCAGTCGAGTGTTTAAAATAATATCCTTTTGTGATCTGATGTGGCTTGTCACAGAATGAGGAAGAAAATATATTCTATACTGTAATAAAGGCTATGCTGATTAGAAATGGCTTTTAAATATTTACTTAAACATCATGAAAGAACCCGAGATGGCTTGAAGAACACAGATAAACCATATATTGTCGCAGGCAAGTGTTTATTGTCCTTACATTTCATAATACAAAAGTTTAACATTATATCTTTTTATTCAGTTACAGCAATAGTGATGCCTTTATCCATATTAGGGATTTCCTGGAAGGTCATCAGTGTTACTTCTGTGATGCATATGTGGAGTTTCTGCGCGGGGGCGCTCTCTGGCTACCAGTATGAATGAAACACACATTACATGCGCTCAATAATGGCCAATTCATCCTATTTTGGGTAAAAATTGGAAAAAATAATACCACTGTCAAAAGAAATTAAGTACGCAAATAATAATCCACGCTTTTTCCAGTGTACAGAAGTTTACAGGAGTTTGTTGTTAATTTGTTGCAAAAAACACTCTGGTGTGCCGAGCCATTAGAACCGAACCGAAAACCATGTTTAAAAAAACGGAGGTATGTATTGAACTGTGGACTAACTGTATTGTTGCATCCCTACTAAATACACAAATAAAACATCTAAAATAAACTAACAAACAAAAACCTCACATCTTAAATCTAAAACCAGAAAACACACACACACACACACACATCTAAAACAAACAAAAGCAAACAAACAAAACACACATTTATCTAAAACAAAAGCAAACAAACATGTAAAACAAGAAACATGCATCTAAAAAAACAAAAGCAATCAAACATGTAAAACAAAAGCAAAAGCACACATGTAAAACAAATTAAAGAAAACAAACATCTTAAAATCAAACAAATGCAAACAAACATCTAAAACAAAAGCAAACAAACATGTAAAAGAAAAATGTAAATAATAGCAAACAAACATATAAAACAAACAAAAAGCAACTGAATATCTAAAACTAAAGCAAGCAAACATCTTAAAATCAAACAAAAGCAAACAAACACAGGGTTCCCACTCTTTCATGAACACCAGATTCAAGGACTTAAGTACTTTTTCAAGCACCATTTATTTTATATCAAGCACCTATCAAATTCACACCCCAGCATATGTAGTGTCATGAAAGACCTTACATTACTTAACATTTCACTTACACTTAACATTTACATTAAACATTTCAGAGTAATAATGTTTTGAATGTGTAGGTTTCATAAATTTAGACCGTTTGAGTAGTTCAGAATGTTTGCGGGAGCATGACACACACGTTGCGGGAGTGGGCGGTAATCGTCAGAAATTCAGGGGGAACGGGCTTAAGAAAACTGTCCCGCTCAGGTCTCTAGGCTGCGCGTCAACAAGTTTTTTTTTCGCGCTCCCCCATCTCCACCCCCAATCATTAGTGCCGCTTGTTCGGTCTTTGACAGAACATATAGGACAATTTTTAAATAGCGCCATAAACAAAATGTATTTCAAATTTAATTCAAGCACTTTCAAGGACCTATGTTTGTTTTCAAGTACTTTCCAGGCCTTGAATCCATATGTCTGAAATTCAAGTACTTTCAAGTACTTTCAAGAAGCGTGGGAACCCTGCAAACATCTGAAATAATCTAAAGCAAGCAAACATCTTAAAAGCGAACAAATGCAAACAAACATGCAAACCAAACAAAAGCAAACAATCACCAAACTGCTCCCTTTTTGTGGGAAGCGTCTTGAGCATAATGACAATGCTAACCTTATGAATGACGCCAAGACTGGCTGTTGCTGTAAATTTGGCCCAGTTAGTTGCTCTTGCCAGCCACTCCAAATTCTCTCTGTAAAATACAAAGGACACAATTATCATAATCTGTTTTCTTGTTATCAGTATCATTAGGGATTAGAGAGACTAAGCATGTGAATGTGCTTTACCGTAGAAACTGGTCACTTGTTGTTCCCGTGTGCATGAATGAGTTTGCTATGACCGTCGCTGTGTGACACACCGAATTTCGCACCGCATCCTGAAATGAGCCAGGAATAAAACAATTAGCTTACAAATTTGAATATACCAACATCTAGGATTTGATTTATATTACATTTACTTGAGCTGATATCAAAGACCATTAGAGGATTTAATCAGTTCAAGAGCTGGATTCTCACCTTTGTGTTTTTGAGGATCATCAGATCTGCGTTGTTGTTTCGAATGAGGAACTGAAGGTGCAGCTCAATGGCCATTTCACCACTTAGTATTTTGATCATTTTTGAGTTCTGGTCTTTGGGCTCACCCTTCTATTTTAAGAAAATACAATTTAAACATTTTTATACAAGACTGATATCAGATGAGCTAAAAGACTTAAAGTGATGACTCACCACATCTGCAGCTTTTCCAGCTGGAGAACTTCCAGCTTTATCCTCTGTCTCCATGGCATCACTGAAACAATAACAACATATTCAATTTATGTTCCAAATCAGATTATTAAAATGTCTTAGATTTCAACCTTTTTGTTCAAATAATCCTCAAGGATGCGAGTTAAAGTGAAGTGATTTTACTATGATTAAGGGGGGTGACTCAAGAAAACTAACTTGAATAAATAAATAAATAATTTACAAAAATGAAAAATGCAAAGAAAATGAAGCCTCTTTTAGAACCATTATTATTTTTTGCAGTGACGTTTCTAATTGTCAATGACAATGAAATACTGTATGTTTTTATTTTTCGCATTTAAATAAATGTAAATATGGGGGTAGAATAGCCTTCATTTTCTTAATATATTAAAAAAATGGAAAATACATACATAAATCTACTACTATCATGACGGCTGTATGTGCTTTTTGAAGCTTCAAAGCTCTGGCACCCATTCGCTTTTCCACTGCGTGGTACGACTCAGTACGGCTCGGTTTGTGTTTCCACTGCAGTTCAGTACTGCTTTAGAGTGGGCGGGATTATTCACATGTCGTTATAGTTGTGCTGCCGTCTACTGCCGTCTTTTGGTAACGGTACGGTTCACTTGGAACCTCAACCGAGGTGGTACTGAAAAAAGTACCAGGTACCAGGTACTGTACCCAGTGGAAAACCCCCCAAAAGTGAACCGTGCCATGCCGTACCATGCAGTGGAAAAGCGCCAATAT
Source organism: Sinocyclocheilus anshuiensis (assembly GCF_001515605.1). Taxonomy (NCBI): domain Eukaryota; kingdom Metazoa; phylum Chordata; class Actinopteri; order Cypriniformes; family Cyprinidae; genus Sinocyclocheilus; species Sinocyclocheilus anshuiensis. The sequence continues at coordinate 671,941 of NW_015548246.1, read as the reverse complement.
AGACTGAAAGATATGATTTTTCTCAACTCATTTATCAATTCGTTTGATACACCAATATGGAAGCAGTAACATGCCTACCTGTCTTTCTCTTGGGTGGGCACAGTACCGGTGTTGGTGGATCCGGGCACCGCGGGGATTGGTGTGCCTACTGTCCACAGGTTCTGAATGACAGAGGACAGGAACTGCTGGCTGGCACTTTCATACAGGTCAAAGCAGATCTGATAGGCCATCAGGAGGTTATCATCTTTCACAAGCCTCTCCAATATATCGCTCACAGCTTGAGGGTCGTTGAGGAAAATCAGACACTAAGATGAAAAACAACAAAGTGAGAAAGGAATCTCTGAACACACAGAAGGATAAAGATCAATCCACTCAGGACAGGTCACCTGGCAAACGTTAATGAAGTCAGGCTTCTCCAGGTTCATGTACAGCTTGACGAGAACTCGGAGAACATCGTTACGAAACTTCTTGTTCTGCATGAGGGACATGCAGATCTTCAGGCTGTAGGCCAGCAAACCACCAATGTCCTTCTGTGGGAAAACCAAACAAGGTCTGAAATATGGTTCTTAAAGTGATAGTTCACCCAAAAATGAAAATTCTGTCATTAATTACTCTCCCTCATGTCGTTCCAAACCTGTAAGACCTTCGTTCATCTTCGGAACACAAATTAAGATATTTTTGATGAATTCTGAGAGCTCTCTGACCCTCCATAGACAGCAATGTAATTACCACGATCAAGGCTCAGAAACGTAGCAAGGACATCGGTAAAATAATCCATGTGCCATCAGGGGTTCAACCGTAATTTTACGAAGCTACGAGAATACTTTTTGTGTGCAAAGAAAACAAAAATAACGACTTTATTCAACAATTCGTCTCCTCTGTGTCACCCTATAGTGCCATTTTGGAGAGTATGCAACGCATGTACGCAGATACATTGTTTACGCTTTGATCTGAACGTAAACAGCGTATCCGCGTACATACGTTACTGTCCAAAATGGGGTGACGCTGAGACGACGAATTGTTAATAAAGTAGTTATTTTTGTTTTATTTGCACACAAAAAGTATTCTCGTAGCTTCATAAAATTACGGTTGAACCCCTGATGTCACATGGATTATTTTACCGATCTCCTTGCTACGTTTCTGGACCTTGATCATGTTAGGATCCTTGCTCTCTATGGGAGGGTCAGAGAGTTCTCGGATTTCATCAAAAATATCTTAATTTGTGTTCCAAAGATGAATGAAGGTCTTACGGGTTTGGACCGACATGAGGGTGAGTAATTAATGACAGAATTTTCATTTTTGGGTGAACTATCCCTTTAAGATTAATATTCAATTTATGACTCTGCAGATAAATAACATACAGATTCCAGGATGGTTTTCTCGAAGATGTCCAAGCGCCGGGTCTCCAGCGCGATGCCGATGGCTTGTTTGTACATGTGATCTCCTAAGCAGCGCTGGAACATCTTGTTGACGATTCCCTCCAGACGAGGATCGATGCTTTTCTTCTCCTCATCCTCTGGCAGCTCGGCGTTCTCGACACGCAGTTTGGTGTAATGATCAATACACTTGGCTGATGGCCAAAAAGACAATATATTGACAAGGGTTGGTAAGAATTATGTTTTTGAAAGAAGTCTCTTGTGCTCTCCAAGTCAGCATTTAGTAGAAGTGCAACGGATTGTGTGTCAGCCACACCACACGGATACGTTGTTTTTGGTCAAATCAAAGTGTAAATAAATGTAGAAAATCTGGTTCACAGAGTTCTGTTCTGGTTCTGGTTCAAATGAAGATACACAGAGTATCTGTGTGGTGCGGCTGACACAGAACAGCATACGCGGTTTACGTTCAGTGGGTAGTCTCCAAAATGGTGCTATGGTGACGCGAAGGAGATGAATTGTTGAATAAAGTCGTTGTTTTTGTTTTTTTGCGTACAAAAAGTATTCTCATAGCTTTGTAAAATTACGGTTGAACCCCTGACGTCACATGGATTATTTTAACGATCTCCTTGCTACGTTTCTGAGCCTTGATCGTGTTAGGATCCTTGCTGTCTATGGAGGGTCAGAGAGCTCTCAGATTTCATCAAAAATATCTTAATTTGTGTTCCAAAGATGAACGGAGGTCTTCCGGGTTTGAAACGACACGAGGGTGAGTAATTAATGACAGAATTTTTATTTTGGGGTGGAGTAACCCTTTAAAGCGGTCATGACATGAGAAATCAAATTTGCCTTGATCTTTTGGCATATAAGAGGTCTTTGTACCATTAAAATATCCTGCAAGTTTCATAGCTTAAAACCTCCTCCGCATTATAAACAAAGCATTTATTTGATCAAGCTCCAAAAATGGCTCGTTTGGATCTGAGGGGCAAGATGATGTCACAGGGGAACAATCATTTGCATAAACACTGCCTCCAGAGCAAGACATCAACAAATAGTCTTCTTCTCACCACTGACATTCACGCACTTAACAGCTGACACTTGTCTTGATTACGCAACGCGACACTCATTTAGCGTCACATCAAAAACAAACAGAAATGACAATCACTGCCGCTATCTTGTCTACACTGGATACATTCTACAGATACGCGTTCACTTTCTGACACAGTGCAGTGTTTCCCACAGACATGCACTCTATTTGTGGCGGCATATATATGCAAATTCATTCTCTGCCAGCAGGAGACGCTTAGAGCGGGAGAGATAGCAGTTTCCCCGGTAACGCTGTAATCAAATAAGCTCTGCGCTCGCAAACGCTACCAAGGCATTACAGGCAAGATGAAATGAAAATTACATCCATAATTTTCTGAATTTGATTTTGAAACGTGCAGTGCTCATGTTTATTCAACGAAGTCAAAGCCTTTTGGAAAATCTATTTTTGGCGGTCAGTTTCGATATTGTGGCGGGCCGCCACAAATAAATCAATGCATGGGAAACACTGCAGTCCACGCACTCGAGTCTGTCGTCAATCGGACAAATGGACTGAAAGATCATTCGCTTTGACACGTTTGGTTTAAACGGCTCGTTCACATCTTTGTACAGATATCAGAAAGATCTCAGCGTAAGGAACAAGTGATTGTTTATTTTTAATGACACCCCGGATCGTGTCTGAGGATTGATCGGAGCATGTTGTTTTGTAAACGAGGCACAGTGTCATGGAGAGTTCACGAAGAAACATTTGTTGAAAGATGAAGCGGTACTAGATCTGACTGCAGCTGCATCACAAACCGTAAGTAAAGGATTTCATAATGCTTTGTCTGGAAATGACCTTGATCGTGTTGTCAAAACACTCAAAACATGCAATAGCGAGGGGGCGCTGACACTGTTTCCTATGCAATGACGTTAACCAATCATAACAGTGGCCAATTACTGACAAGCCTTAAAAGACCCGCCCCTTGAAACCAGGTCGTTTTAGAGAGAGGTTCAGAATGAGGGTTGAAAATAATCCTTTTTCCACATATTTATTTGTTTTTTGTGCAAAAAACTTTATTAACATTATAAGTAAACCTCAAGGAACATATTAAAATAATAAAAAAAATGCACTTAACAGCTGACACTTGTCTTGATTACGCAACGCGACACTCATTTAGCGTCACATCAAAAACAAACAGAAATGACAATCACTGCCGCTATCTTGTCTACACTGGATACATTCTACAGATACGCGTTCACTTTCTGACACAGTGCAGTGTTTCCCACAGACATGCACTCTATTTGTGGCGGCATATATATGCAAATTCATTCTCTGCCAGCAGGAGACGCTTAGAGCGGGAGAGATAGCAGTTTCCCCGGTAACGCTGTAATCAAATAAGCTCTGCGCTCGCAAACGCTACCAAGGCATTACAGGCAAGATGAAATGAAAATTACATCCATAATTTTCTGAAGACAGTCGGTTTCCTTCAGAAATACAGTGATATAAAAACACCCACACCGGGTTTTGACTTTGACACGTGCAGTGCTCATGTTTATTCAACGAAGTCAAAGCCTTTTGGAAAATCTATTTTTGGCGGTCAGTTTCGATATTGTGGCGGGCCGCCACAAATAAATCAATGCATGGGAAACACTGCAGTCCACGCACTCGAGTCTGTCGTCAATCGGACAAATGGACTGAAAGATCATTCGCTTTGACACGTTTGGTTTAAACGGCTCGTTCACATCTTTGTACAGATATCAGAAAGATCTCAGCGTAAGGAACAAGTGGATTGTTTATTTTTAATGACACCCCGGATCGTGTCTGAGGATTGATCGGAGCATGTTGTTTTGTAAACGAGGCACAGTGTCATGGAGAGTTCACGAAGAAACATTTGTTGAAAGATGAAGCGGTACTAGATCTGACTGCAGCTGCATCACAAACCGTAAGTAAAGGATTTCATAATGCTTTGTCTGGAAATGACCTTGATCGTGTTGTCAAAACACTCAAAACATGCAATAGCGAGGGGGCGCTGACACTGTTTCCTATGCAATGACGTTAACCAATCATAACAGTGGCCAATTACTGACAAGCCTTAAAAGACCCGCCCCTTGAAACCAGGTCGTTTTAGAGAGAGGTTCAGAATGAGGGTTGAAAATAATCCTTTTTCCACATATTTATTTGTTTTTTGTGCAAAAAACTTTATTAACATTATAAGTAAACCTCAAGGAACATATTAAAATAATAAAAAAAATGCTTGTCATGACCCCTTTAAAATAACTGTTTTGGGAAGTATTCTGGTAAGCTTATGTCTTAAAGTCCTCCTGTGGTGAAAATCAAGTTTTTTATGTTGTTTATTTGTCTATGTGTTGTTTTTAATATGCTTTTAGGCAAACCATGTGCCAATCCATTTATCAACACCATTGCTGAGTATTTTCTCCTTAAAACTAAAGTTTCCCAGAGGCAGTCACAGAAACGTGGTTTGAAACAGCCTTTGTTTTGCTATGTCACAAAATTCAATAACCAATCGCGTCAAGGGATCCTATCCTTAGCATATCATTAACTGTGCTGCAAAGCAGAGGGTCTAGTGAGAAGGCAGCCAGGTTAATCCGGTAACAGTTATAATTTTTCTGTAGATGTTTCGCTAACTGTTAATATTTCCCCCTATTTTCACGATGTCATGTGCTGTTAGCGCTTATTTATTTGTATTTAGAACCGCTAACTTGAATAATAACCCGCGGCAGCAGTGTAAAAGTAGCCCGGAGTCAGACGCACCTCTCCCGCACTGACATCCGCACATCGCGGGCGCGATTTGGAATCACAAACTTGGCTGCATTTGAGTCTTCAAGGCATTTTGAGGACACAACATCGTCAAGTAAGTAAATTTAACGAATGTTACAGTATCCACTGTAATTGTCCGCTAGTAAAAACAGTTTTATCAGTCATTATTATCCGTGTACGAACCAGCGTAAACAGATAATGTTACCTCACGAAGTTAGCCATCAGTCTCCTTGTTTACGTTGAGCATACCAGCTTATTTCTGGTTCAAACACATATGGCTTAATTAAACCAATATTTCCTCTTGCCATTGCCATTGTATCGCGTTTACTACAGTTCAGTTAGTGGATCAGGAGGCGCTGGCTCATGGCTGGCTGGTGTGTGACTGAGTGGAGGCGGGGCTAATTTGCCTATTCATATATCCGCGTATAGTAAATGAGGCAAGGGTGTAGAGTTGCATTCAAGCTATTTTAAGGCATGAGAAAATTATTTTCACAAGAAAAAAACATTTAAATATGTCATTTTGATGATCAAAGATGAGTTTTAACTACTTTAACTGAGATTTTTGACTACAGGGGGACTAAGAAAGAAACCGGATGCGTGTCGGTATTACGTCCGTGCATTTGGTCTTTGAGATAGCAGCCCATTAATACCTGCTTCTGTCTGCTAATCAAACAACACCACAGCTTTAACAAAGATGAATCTGTATTTAACTTATGCAGTGGGCACTGTTGTGCTATTTTACACTTAATTATTACATTTCTGCACCTGAATGCTACTGTTACTGTCTTTATTTGTAACTGTGTTTTATTGTATTCATCTATGCTTGTAATTTGTGTAATTATTCTTGTTTTATTACTGACTTTATTAGTTAAGCTGGTAGTTTTTGCTGCAGTATAGAAGTACTTAAAGTAAGTTTTCAGTAATAAATAAGCAAACTTTTTTTTTTTTTTTTTTGCTGATCCGAAAAATATTTTGTGATCCGTTGCACCATTAACGTTTATGTGATCAAAAATACAGTAAAACAGTAATACTGTGAAATATTCTAACAATTTCAAGTTGTGATGATGGTCAAAAAACAAGCCGATTTGATGGTCAAATAACATTTCTGATTATTATCAGTGTTGAAAACAACTGCCTAATATGTTTTAAGCTTCTTTAAATGAGTAGAACGTTCAAAAGAACAACATTTGAAATGTAAATCTTTTGTAACATAAATGTCTTTACTGTCAAATTTGCTGAATAGAAGTATTAATTGCTTTTAAATGAAGTTCAGAGACAGCTCTTCACTTACCAATAATTGTCTCCACATATTCTGAATTGTCACTGACGTTGAAGAGATCTCCAGCACCCAGTGCGTAGTTCAAAGACTCCTCAAAAGCTCCGAGGTGGTAAAACACTTTAGAAGCCACCAGCGCAGCAAACTCTCTGCTACAAAACGTCTCATCCTCATACAGGACCTCACTGACGGAGAAAAACTTAGTTCATCACTTCACTGGCATCTAAACATTCATATGAAATTGTTCATCACTTTTACACTACAATGGTATTATTGTAATGATAATATATTTCTTCATTAAAAATGTTTTTTTAAGGATTTTTTTTAACAATAACTTATTATGATTATTAATTACAAATATTTACACTTTAATAGTATTATTACTACTAATTACTCATTTTTACCCTTATTGTATTTTTGAAATAATATTTCTTCTTTTAGCTTTATGACTTAAAAAATATCAAATGAAAATAACTGAATGACAATAAATTATCATTAATAAAATTATAAAAGTAAATAAATAAAGAAACATAATACTGTTACAATAATACTACTGTATTGTAAAAAGACAAGCAATTAATAACAAGAAGAATTATTACTATTCACAATAGAACGTTTTATTTAAATTATTATATATTTTAAATAATAATAAATATATTACTATTCCAATAATGCTACTGTCCTGTAAAAAAATACTCAATTATTGTTAAAATTACAAACAAAAATATATTACTATTTCTTTCCTATTGTAGTATTACAAGACAAATTCAAGTAATTATAGTAATTAGTAGTAGTATTTAAATTGTATTTTTACTTTTAATTTAAATTTAATTAGAAAATCACTATAAAATATCACTAATTTCACTATTACTATATTATTACTATTGTACAATAAAATTGAGCATTTAACAATAATAATCTTGTTTACAGAACAGCTGTAAAATTACATTACAATTGTTTCCCTCAAGATTCATGCTGTTCACATGGGGTACACTTTACATTAAAAAAATAATATATATATACAGATGTCCAACATGTGCTCTGATGTCACTGAACATTTCCATAGAAACCACCTAAACAATCTTTCACACAAACTTTTTAAAGGGACATTACAGTGTTGTGGTGGAAATGACACCAATACTGTGCGACAGCTATATTTTGTATAGAAAGTAATATTGATCGTGGTCTCACATTAAATACTATTATGTATTTTAATTATTTTACTAGTGCTTAATTCAGGTACATTAATAGTTACCAGATAAGTCATATTTTTAAACTGTATTTTCATTGTTGAAGTTTAAAAGTCTGGGTGTGCGACAAGGAGAAAACAGTGATTTTGACACCTATAAGGAGGTTGAAAAGTATGAAAAAATCATAATAGAAAGGTAGTAAAAAGTTTTTAAGGTGGTTTTATTGTTAGTTTGACTAAGAAAGAGGAATTTGTCCAAAATTATATGTATTTTTATAAATATGACCAAAGAACATAAAAGTGCCCATAGTCTAAGAATCACCCATATATAAATACATATACATATATCACACCCCTGCTTAAACAGGTTAGAACATCATTTAGATGAGTTCATGGCAATTTTATGTGCAATTCTCTTCTAAAACAATCAATGCTACTTACATTTTGTCTACAGACTCTGAAATCTCAGCCCAGAAGTCATTGACAATGGAGTTTAGTTTATGTAGAGCAAACTCCTTTAAAAGAAAAACACAAGATTGTTAATGCCACCTCAGTATAATAAGCCCTGATGTGTTTGACAGAGCTCATCTGTACCTTGAGCTGCGGCTCGTCTTCATCCAGGAGGGAAATGATACCAGCTGCAAAACAGCAAAAACCCATCAGTATACAGTCTTCTCTAGCTTTCTATCCGCCTGTCTGTCCTTCCATCTATCTATCCGCCAGTTATATCAGTCTCTTCTATGTGATGTTTAATGACAGTGACATGACAGATCTGCTAAAGAACAACCTCAGACACCCGTTTCAGTCACAAATAACATATGCATGGCTTTTTGACATATTTATGCAGTAAAAACAATACTGAGACACATATAACACGTCACAATTTTAATAAATCGCGCTAATTTCTTACTTTCGGTGGCCGATGTAAACAAACCACTGAAGTCAAAGTCATTAGAAATGACATTAGCAAACAGTTACACTATCACCACTGCTTTTAGGCGCTGAAGTAGTACATACAAGAGTACATTTATTAGCAGAAAGCACAAATAACGTCGTAGAGCTCGTTAAAGTCTCAGATGAGCCGTGTTAGCCGTTAGCTGTGTGACTCAGCTAAATCAAACGCGCTCTTTCGTTCACTCACCGGCTGAAGTGATCATGTCTGTCTGTGACTGTCACCCGATCTCCTCCAGCACAACGATTTAAACACACGAACAGTGAGAAGAAGAATAAAGTCTATTTCACTCTCAATGAGGAGCGATCGACTGCTATTACACAGCAGCAGCAGCGGCTCAAACTCATCTGACAATGAGCGCTTGTGCGGGACGCGCCGGAACTCTGCCTGAAGATATCACTTGCTGTTTGGTGTAAAATCACATACTGCGGAATACATGGACGTGGCAGTTAGCAGATGTTATAAAAGTATTCTTTAATGGGTCATAGCAATTATTTTTAAATGAATATTTTAGTTGGGCAAGAGTAAAAAATAACTGTTTCTAGACCGGCTTTGAGGCGGTCAACCCTACAGCGGCTCTTCTTCTCTGCAGTTCGGAGAAGAGCATTTGAAGCTGCTGGTTTATCTGCCACTCGGTGGTCAAACATGCAGAGCGAATTCATTTCTGTTTTTTAAATCTGAAAATAAAATAAAATGAAATAACATCAAATAAAATAAAATGACAAAATAAATGAACAAAATAACAAAGTTAAATTAAATAACATAGCATAACATAAAATAAGACAACATAAAATAACAAAATAAGATAACATAAAATAACAAAATAAAATAACATAAAATAACAAAATAAAACAAAAACATGGAAGAAATTCCCGTTTTTAAATCTCAAATAAAATAAAAACATGGAACAAATTCCTGTTTTTAAATCTCAAATAAAATAAATAAATGAATGAATGAATGGCAACTTTTTATCTCACAATTCGGACCATTTTCTCTTAATTCTATAATATCTATCGTGCCGTAAAGTTTCCATAGGACCAAATAAAATTAGAATAAAAAATGTCAGCCTGCAGTACGTTTGTACATTTATAGTGTTGATTTTAGTTATTTTAATAATTTAATTAGATTGTTTTAATTGAACTTATTTCCCCCCGTCCCCTGGTTGAGAACCGCTGTTTTATAAAGTATCCTGTAGGCCTATTTTACGAAGTGAAAAACCTCTCCAAAACGATTCAGTGCGTGAGTGATCCGTACGAATTATTCGGAATGAATCATGAAAAGAACCGACTCAAATGAATCACTCGTTTCCAATACATTGATTCAGTAGTTCGGATTGTAAACAGCCTGCAGAAAATGCCAAAGATTTTGTTGTAGCCAATTCTGTAGCCACGAAAAAGACGACAAACACTGAAAACAGTCAAGCATGTACGTCCAGTGCATGTTTACATAGAAAATCTATGAAAAGGTACAGCAGAGGAATGCAAAAATGCGTTCTGTGTGAACGACAAGTCATAAAGTATGACCGAGGTAGCCTAATGTAAACTCTTCCGTTTTAATTTATTCACCAATATGTCTTGTATAGCACTGAAAACGTTTTGAACAGCTAAAATGAATTGCATTTCTTGTTTTCTTCAGAATCACATGAAGGACTCCTGCTTGAAGTACAAAAAACCTCCTCATTTATTGGTCAGTCGATGCAACAACTTTGAATTTCTTTTATTCAAAAACAACAGCTGATACAGTAGTCAATCACAGTGCTCAGGAAATGTCACATTAGATTGTTTAATACTATTTAATACTGTTTAATACAGTGTGTTACTGTGATAGTAGTGATATATCCTTCTGAGATAACACAAAATGCATCATGTGTAATGCTCTAGCAGACTTTCATTGCCTTCATCTCTCATTTCTCCAAATCTTCCTGACTGGTAAGTCATAGTGCAAGAGTATACGACCTGCGTAGCACACAGGCACACAGTTTGAGGCTTGTTCTTCATCCATTTTTGGTCTATCTGCAAAGCCGGCATGGTGTCAATCTGTTGTGGGCCGCATCTGCAGTGGAAGTCCTTCCTCAGTCGCATGTGGATTGGCTGGAAGAGTTAAGATTGAGCGATTAGTTGATAGTGAAACAGGTTTGGGTCTGAATGCAAAAGAACATCCTCATACCTTGCTGCCAACTATTAGTGTTTACGTCAGCCTGTCCTCTGTGCGTCTTTCTGAAAACTCCCGGGAAGCATTTCAGTGGCCAAAACAAACTGCTTTTACCGCCAACGGCGCTATCTGCAACATAAAGAGCCATTGAGAAAGGACTCATTAATCGCATTATTTCTTTCTTCTAGGGGCCTCGATTCATTATAGTCTCCCAAATCATGCAATTCAGCCAGAGTTGTGACCTACACAGTAAACCAAAAGCTGAAAAAACGCTAGATGGGCAGCACACTCGGCTATCATGCCACAAACTACTGTCTAGATAAACAGCGCACTGTATTTTTAGGCTATTATGCTAAAAAGGCTGGTGTTTTATGGCAATGATACCCCACAATGCTGTCCAAGTAGGTTCCTCAGGAGGTTTTTAGAAGATAATTGGCAAAAATGCTGTCTAGCTAGGAAGCGAGAAAACAAGCCCGTCCAGACCACATAAGGAGGTCACCATGATGACCAATGGCTAAGCAGTTTCTGAAACCAGAATCGTACGCAAACGTACAATTTTTGTGCAAATGCATGAAGGTCTAGCCCTAAAGCTAACCATCAGTGGGGCGTCAGCAGATCTACGAAGATGTATTAATGAGATCGTACGAATGCATATGAATTCTCGTGTTTTCGAATGCAAGTAAGCGTTCTGTGTGAATAGCCACTCATGCGCGAGATGCTTCAAAAGTCGCGACCAAGGTGATCAAACGTGTACGTTTATAGGAAAAACAATGGAAAAGCAGTGGGGCGAAATGCGGGCAAAAAAAATCGATTTTTTCGATTAATCGTTTTTTTAAATGACATCGATTCGATATCGTGTTTTATGCCTTCATCTGATTACCAGAAAAATTAAGAACATTTTATAGGGCCCTACTATTGTTTAAAAAGGACCCTATACAAAAAAAAAAAGAATAGGTTTAAAATACAGGCATGTGGTTCTTAATTTCTTTTTATTAATTCACCATTTGTAAACTGATGTTTACTGTTCATTTTTTAGAAATATCAATAGCATTTGTATTAAAACTATATTCACTGAACGTAATAAAAAAAAATCGAGAATCGAATCGGGATATCTGAATCGATACCCAGCCCTAGCGAAATGCAAAAACATGTTGTTGCTATTAAAAACGCAACATGAGGGGGAGTGGAATTAAAAAAAAAAAAAAACGTTAAAGGCCCATTCAAACCAATGACGATAACTAAAACGATAACGATGAAGGTTTAATTATCATTCTAAATCTGTGAGGGGAAGTTCACTCTACAGCTATACAGATAACGACAGATACTGAGAACAATATTGTTTGAATCACTTTCAGTGTTTTTTTTTCAGCTGATGAATGATAAAAACTTTGACAGCCAATCAGAATTCAGTGACTTCGAAGAGCTCAAACATTTAAAGTGGTAGACGGCAAAACGGCAGGGCGTGCTTATAATACACAGAACGATATTGCGCGTTGATGTGGACACTAATATAATTATCATTATAGTTATCTTTGTAGCTATCGTGAACAGTCTATAAAGATTTGTTTTTTTTTTTATTGAAGTTCAGTGCTGTTTTTAGAATGCCAGTACATGTGTACAATGCTGCAAAAAGACACAAGTGCGATGGTTAAACGCATTAAGTGTACATAGAAAAACTATTTTACAATTTGGCGAATTGATTCGTACAATCTCAGTCGTGCGTTTATCTGCTTACGCCCCACAGACAGTTAGGTTACCGGGTGGGGTTAGGGGCGCTCCATCATGTTTCCTTTTTTCTAAAAAATCATAAAATCATAATCACATCATACAAATTCGTACGAAATCGCCTTGTTGCGTTTTCACATGAAATCATGTTGGAGTGATGCCCAACAGAACAGGAGTCCACTGGCTTGGATCTCTGACCTGCAGACATTGAGCACGTCACAGCCCTGCAGGTGTTCCACCTGATCTCCTGCAACACATCCGGGGACTTTGTGACGTAACGTCCGGTCCATATGGCCTGTGGGGGGTGGTTAGTGAACACTGCTCGCAGTGATCGATCCAGTAACTCCACTGAATCGCGACTCGCTGATTGATCACAGTCGGTGTGAACGAGTCCCAGCAGAGCAGGACGGAGCGCGTTTCTCTTTATCCGCGCTCTCACGTCCTTCAGGATCTCCCTCAAACACACCTGATTCTCTTTATCACACGCATAATCGTGTTTGAAGAGGAATATGATCACGGAGCATTTAATGGCTCTCTGCTTTCCGCCGATGATTCGGCTTGAGCTCACGGTTTTGTTCTCGAGTGGATCTGGTTTCTCGCTCTTGCGGTGATCGGATGAACTCGGTTCGGATCGATCTGTGTGCGATTGGTCAGGGCTGCACACGTTTGTTTGGCTTTTGATTTCGCCGTTGCTGTTGCCGGTGCAGTCGCTGGTTTCTTCGCGCTCCCCGTTATTAAACATATCAGCGATGAAGTCTTGTAATGCGCCGGTGTCTCCATCAGGTCCTCTCACAGCGCTGATTAAATGAATGTTACTTTTTCCACCGATTTGATGCAGAATTTGTTGGAATGGATCATCTCGCTCGCTTTCTGCAGCCATTACCGTCTTCACCGGACACCTCGTTTATTTCTTTACGATAAGACAAAGTTGTCGACACACAAAACTTATTTGAAAAGCTCACTCGAGAGTATTTTGACGGCGAACTCTCGCTGTTACAGTGTCTCTGGCTCGTGTGTGGGCGGGGTTTATTTACACAAGATTGACAAGCTCTCTGTGGAGGTGGAAGCGGTACGTGTCTTCTGATTGGCTGAGCATGTGCGTAGGCGGGGCTTATGCACACATGATTGACAAGCTAGTCGAACGCGTTAAAGAGGTGAAGTTCCTCTGATTGGCCAAGCCCATCTATGGGCGGGGTTTACGAGACGATAGCGTTGAAGGTGAAATCTTTATATTTTTATGATTATTAAGTACTTTTTATTTTGTAAGTTCCTCTTAATAGAATTTCAACAGTGATTTCAATTTAAATAGTAACTATAAATAACAAAATAGAGGGCTATCAAAATCTCCGATGTCTTTTCATTGTTTTTTTGCTCTTTGTTTATACAATCTATGGTTTTTCCTCAGTATTTTGAAACATATATATAGCCTATACACAGTGTAAAGAGTCTGGATTATTTAGATTAGTATGGCATGGTTTTATAATTTGTATTTATTACATTTACATTGTTACTATTTAATTTTTCCTTAATTAAAAACTTAAAATAAAATGTCAGCCTTCGAAATCTCGATATAAACATTTATATTTAAACAGCTCTCTTCTGAATATATATATATCGTTTTGTAATTAATGATAAACTGAAGACATGGGTAAACAGTCCTCCTGACCTTTAACCAGCTCTGACTATTTGCATTCTACTAAAAAGTTTTTTTTTTTTTATCAAATAAAGTATGATGAAATCACTGTAATCATTCGTTTAATCTGATGTGTAATGTTATCATGTTTACTATTCAATGTTCACTGTGTCAAATCCATTAACACATACTTAGTGATTTTAATAAAAGTCAGACTTCTGTCTGTAATAATTCCATTATTCAACTGCTCAATAGCATGCTGTGAAATACATACATTATAAAGTTATAATAAATTATATAGTAGGCTATTTATTGGATTTAATGGCAAAATATGGCAGTCTTGTCTTCTTAAAACTCTTATCCACTACTTCTAAGTCAGAGCAGATTGTGTATATTATGACTAAAATATGATGAAAGTTAGTCATTTAAATTACGGCAGATTTTCAGTATGAGGAAATTACTTTGAAAACGCTTCAGAGAAGAGGAGACGAAAAGCTTGGTGTGTTTATAATCAATACCTGTCATCTATATAATCTTGATGAATTAGAAAAGATCAGAAAGAAGGACAGAAAAGAGGTTACGCTTAGAAATAAAGAAACGTGAAACAATTTCAGTTACTTTGGTTTTTAAAACACACGTACATATGACCAGAAAATTAACTGATACTTCATTACCAAACACCTAATCATAAGAGAGCAATGAGTTTATTTAGGTTTCTTTGAATTTCCCATCGCTGACTCCGGTTAATCTGCATTTTTAACCTGCCAAGTAGTTCCACAAGCATTTAAACAATGAGAAGCATTTACCTGAGCTTTTAAACCTGCGGATTGTTACAAGTGTGACTTCGCTACTCCTACTTAGATGGACACATCTGGTGTGAGTTGTAGGGTTAAAGCTAGAAAGATAAAAAACGCACAAAGTGTTAAAGCCCGGTTGCAAAAAGAAAATGATGAGAAAGTGGATCTTAATACAGCAGTATTCTTTTTATTTACATAAAACTCAGGAACTAGAAACAAGAATAGAATAGCCAGGTCACAAGCAATAAGACAACTTGAAAGAAAACTCAGCGCTAAAATGGACCAATCAAACTAATAATCCAACTAATAAAAGAAATGAACTGTAGGTGTGAAAATCAATCAAACAATGAGTAGCCAAGGAAAATAACTGCAAACTTGGTCACGGAACAAAAACATGTGATACAACCACCTAAAACCAAAATTTTTAAATACATTTACCATTTATTTAAAATATTTCAAGTACTCATTTTTGACTTGTTGTCTTAAAAGACTTCTAGTTATCTAGCTAGTATAATGGTGCGTTCAAGTCATGTCGGACAGATCGTATTTACGAGTTAAACGCACATGAACGCCACCACAAAGTCGTTATTACGAGTGGGAAACTCGAAATTTTCTTTAAGCCCCGAGTTTCCGAGTTGGAGGTGTGTCAATGAGAAACATGGCGGAATCGATGGATGCAACGTCTGTAGTTGACGGTAAATTTTTGTTTAAATTGATAGTTTAGTTAAACTTAAATTGGTCGTGTTCTTGTTACGCAGCTAGTTAATGAAATCCAAGTAAAAAAAATGCTATCATTTTTGCACCTATAGGTGAAAAATCTTTTGATTTGCCATGTTGCATGTTGCATTTAGCTAACAGCTTTTTTTTTAATCTCTGTATTTTAGCGTTTGTTGATGCTAAAATTCAGTTATACTGGGATCTATAATTTTTTTTGTTACTATTTATAATAACTGTTGTCTATTTTAATGTATTTTAAAATGTAATTTAGGCTATTCCTGTGATTTCAAAGCTGAATTTGTAGCATCCTTCCTCCAGTCACATGATCTTTCAGCCAGGGTTATTTGTAAATGATTCATTGTTGCAATCACACTATTGTTCTAAATTTGTGATCAGTAATATTTTTTAACACTGTTGACAGAAGTCTTTCATGCTCACCAAAGGCTGCATTTATTTGATCAAAAATACAGAAAAATTGAAATATTATTGCAATTTAAAATGACTTTTCTATTTGAATATATTTTAAAATGTAATTTATTCCTGTGATTTCAAAGCTGAATTTTTACTATCCTTACCCCAGTCTCATGATCCTTCAGAAATCATTCTAATATTCTGATTTGCTGCTCAAAAACATTTATTATTATGTTGAAAACAGCTGAGTAGAATTGTTTTCGGGTTTCTTTGATGAATAGAACGTTCAGAAGGACATCCTTTATCTGAAATAGACATTTATCATGAAAGAGGGTGGGACGTTCGCTTTCAGTGCTATCAGGCTAAAGTTAACATTTTCTCCTACTGCACCTTTAAGTAACAGTCTTCGCGCCGCAACATCTTAAAGGCCTTTTCACACTGAACGCTAAAATTCAGCGCGCTGACGCTTTTGAATGAAACAATAGATCCCTATGGGGCTATTCACACCAGGCACGATCATGCGCAAACAAACAAGGGCTGTATCTGAAATATCAATTTAAAGCATCCTTGCTAAATAAAAGTATTAATTTCTAATTTAATCTAATCTAATTTCTCCCACCAAGCTTTTGAATGGTATAGTGTATAATGTTACAAAGGCTTTTTTTTTAAATTTCAGATAAATGCTTATCTTTGGATGTTTTTTTTTTTGTTGGTTCTTTCTATTCAGGCTAAAGTTAACATTTTCTCCTACTGCACCTTTAAGTAACAGTCTTCGCGCCGCAACATCTTAAAGGCCTTTTCACACTGAACGCTAAAATTCAGCGCGCTGACGCTTTTGAATGAAACAATAGATCCCTATGGGGCTATTCACACCAGGCACGATCATGCGCAAACAAACAAGGGCTGTATCTGAAATCGCACCCTATACCCTCATTCACTATTCCCTACATTAGGCCACTCATACAGTTCTCTTGAAGGAGAGAATGAAAACGAGCGAGTTCATTCGGACACTGAGTGCACCAGAAGGACTGCCACTTTTGCATAGTTTGTGCTTGCTGTTTAATAATCATTTGAAACTAGCAAATAGCTCCAGTTGACAATTTAATAATCAATTTACAATGAATTTACACTACCAGTCAAAAGTTTTTGAACAGTAGGCTAATATTCTTCATGTTTTTTAAAGAAGTCTCTTCTGCTCACCAAGCCTGCATTTTATCTGAAATAGACATTTATCATGAAAGTATTTATCATCACTTTTGATCAATTTAAAGCATCCTTGCTAAATAAAAGTATTAATTTCTAATCTAATCTAATCTAATTTCTCCCACCAAGCTTTTGAATGGTATAGTGTATAATGTTACAAAGGCTTTTTTTTTAAATTTCAGATAAATGCTTATCTTTGGATGTTTTTTTTTTTGTTGGTTCTTTCTATTGATCAATGTACTCAATGTACTTAACTTTTTTAAATATTGATAATAATAATAATAATAATGTTTCTTGAACAGCAAATCAGCATATTAGAATGATTTCTGAAGATCATGTGACACTGAAGACTGGAGAAATGATGCTGAAAATTCAGCTTTGATCACAGGAATCAATTACATTTTATCATATATTCAAATAAAAAGCAGTTATTTTAAAAAGTAAAAATATTTCACAATATTATTGCTTTTGCTGTATTTTGGATCAAATCAATGCAGGCGATTTTTTTTTTTTTTTTAAACATTAAAAATCTTACTGTTCGAAAACTTTTGACTGGTAGTGTATGTCTGCGTTGTATTGCGCTGTATTACGCCGTGGACGAGCACTTTGTAAAATGAATAGATGGATGATTCAGCTGCAGGCGCCATCTTCTGGCGAGATGCGGGAATTCATACAGTGCACGACTTTCACAGTGCATTATGGGTATTTTCTAGCCGCTGAGTGTGCACCAGTTGTACACTCGTTTTTGTGGAGCATTGTGGGATTGAATGAGTGCTCTTGAGAATGTCCACTAATATTTCAGACACCACTAAAAATGTCTGTCACCTGTTTTTTTTTGTTTTTTTTAAACTGGACGGAAGGGGCCGACCAATTAGATTTAAGCTTAGATCACGTGCAGAAGGCGATCAATTGTTTTGCGCTTGGTGTGAAAACAACATTCGTTGGCGATTCGCCTCGCGCTCAGTGTGAAACGGCCTTTAGGCTGTCTCCACTGGATGCAACAAAGCGATCGTTGCAAATTATTTGAACTTTATGTCAGTACATAATAACTAGAATGAGGCGACAGTTTACTGTCAGGGATTTCAAGTGTCGCATCACCCCGCGCCGCATCCAGACAGCATCACTGATTATAATAGTATAGTAGTAGTCGCGCCGCTCGCATCAGGTGTAGACATTCCACAACTTTGGGATTTTGTATAGATGTGAGAGATTTTTTAAATTATTCACACTGAAGGGAGCAGCAATTATATAATACACACAAAATATTAAATATTACACAACACAGCTTAAGTAATTGTTGAATTCAGAATGAAAAAGTGCATGACAAACTAAAAATGAACTAAAACTGAACAAAAAAAACAAATGAACATTTTAATTGTTTAATGTTTAATTCTTGTAAACACAGTTTATAGTCTATAATTTAATATATCTATAAAAATGAAATGAAAAACACTGGACACTTCATTCAGAGATTGTTTGTAGAGGATTGCAGTTTTCCATGTCAGATCCTTAGGTCAACAATTTTCTTAATTTCTTCACAGTAATCTTGATGGTCCCACTACTGTTTGTGTGCTTGAAGAACTGCAAAGAAAATTGATAAGCACTGTAAGCATTATAGTTAAATTCAATCGGTAGCCTATAGGCAGTATTTGGTAGCCATGATTTTTACTTAGACTGAATCCACCTTATTTTTCCCATAAGAGCAGCCACGGCCATTTGTAAATTTAATGTCTGGCTTCCAGTGTTATCCTCTTGCAGCTATTTTTAGCTGTACAAAACATCTCATTTAGCTGCTTAATATTGCAAACTGGTGTATCTTACCATATTATTTTAATCTATTGAATTATATACATACGGAGTCCCTATGGACATTTGCAAAAATATAAAAATATACAGACTTTTGCGTGCGTACGAGAAACTTTAGTTTGCTCATGAGAAACTTTCGCATGCTCACGAGAAACTATTGTGTGCTCACGAGAAACTATTGTGTGCTCACGACAAACTATCGTGTGCTCACGAGAAACTATCGTGTGCTCACGAGAAACTATCGCGTGCTCACGAGAAACTTTTGTGTGCTCACGAGAAATTTTTGTGTGCTCACGAGAAACTATTGTGTGCTCACGAGAAACTATTGTGTGCTCACGAGAAACTATCGTGTGCTCACGAGAAACTATCGCGAAACTAACTTTCCCCTCGGGGAGAACCCCTTGTTCTTGTGCCACCACTGCAGGGGTCTCATGTACAGCAGGCCAAGAGTTATCACGTTGGACGCAGCTGTCATCAGCCCAAGCAGTCTGGAACTGCTTGACAGTGAGTGACCGGCCTTCTCTTACTCTCGCGACTGAGGTGAGGATCGACTCAAACCGAGCAGGAGACATACATGCCTGCATTGTGGTCGAATCCCACACCACGCCCAGATAAGTGGTTCTCTGTACTGGAGAAAGCACACTTTTCTTGGCGTTAAGTCTTAACCCCAGCTCTTTCGTGTGAGCGAGAACGACATCTCGATGTCGAACCACCATCTGCTCTGACTGAGCTAAAATCAACCAATCGTCGATATAGTTTAGTATGCGGATGCCCTGGAGTCGCAACGGAGCCAGGGCTGCATCCACACAC
>NW_015548246.1:649357-649862 GCF_001515605.1 Sinocyclocheilus anshuiensis | reverse complement strand
TGGACGCAGCTGTCATCAGCCCAAGCAGTCTGGAACTGCTTGACAGTGAGTGACCGGCCTTCTCTTACTCTCGAGACTGAGGTGAGGATCGACTCAAACCGAGCAGGAGACATACATGCCTGCATCAGTCCTCGGACTTGGTCTGAGACACTACCTGTTTGAGTGTGAGTGTGCTGAACTTCAGTCGCATGACTGAGCTGTTCAATAGGCGCAGATCTAAAATAGGACACAACCCCTCATCCTTCTTCGGAACAATGAAGTACCGGCTGTAGAACCCGTAGTCTGTCTCGTGCGGAGGGACCACCATGGTGGCCTCCTTCTTTAAGAGAGTAACTACTTCTTGTTCTAATACCAGAGCCTGCTCGGGACCTACTAGAGTGGGGGTGACCCCGTTGAATCGAGGCGGACGAGAACCGAACTGGATTCCGTAGCCTCTTTCTACAGTACGCAGGACCCATTGAGATACATTTGGCAGTAGCTTCCACGCTGCTAAATAATCTACTAA
>NW_015548246.1:645497-649303 GCF_001515605.1 Sinocyclocheilus anshuiensis | reverse complement strand
GGCCGAACTAGCTGCTCTTGATACCTCCGTAGAGGTAGCGAGCCTCTTAGTACTGCTACGTTTCCGGGCGGTAACTGAGAGAAGCGCTCGCCGGAGACCGCTGTGCCCTGGAACACGGCAAGGTTGGCAGACCGACCTCCTGAGGGCACTGAGGAGAGAGGGGCACCGTGTAATGCGGTGTGAACTCTCTTCCCCAGAGGGGCCTGCCCTGTGAGGTCCTGAGCCACAGCATCAGGACTCTCATAGCTGAAGTCTCCTATTGAAAAACGACGGCCCTCAGACCCACGTCGTCTGCTAGGAAGACTGGACCACAGCCTGCTCGGGGCAGGACCCAATGAAGCACACTTGGCAGGGAGAAGCGCTCGCCGGAGACCGCTGCGCCCTGGAACACGGCAGGGTTGGCAGACCGACCTCCTGAGGGCACTGAGGAGAGACGGGCACCGTGTAATGCGGTGTGAAGCTCTCTTCCCCAGAGGGGCCTGCCCTCCGAGGTCCTGAGCCACAGCATCCCCAGAGGGAGCTGGCCCTCAAAAAGTCCTAGGCCTTAAGCGTCAGGACATTTACGACGAAGACTATCCAGCAAGAATGACAGTCTGCAGACCTGCCTTCTGCTAGAAGCCTTCGGCCTGGGAGCGAAGCCTCGAGAACGAGCTCTAGATCTAGCGAACACGGGTGGAGATAGGAAGAGCCGTCTCCAACCCGTCTGCTAGATCATGTACGATCTCCGCGATCTCAGTCGCCGCCGTGCCTCAGCAGCATCGGGACCGCAATCGCAAGATCACAGGCACGGACACACTCCTAGTGAAGGCTCCCTCCTCAAAGAGAGCCCTCTGAGAGCGAAGCAAGGCAGTAACAACTGTGCTTCGCTCCCAAGCAAACCACGCACAGGCTGTGTGTATCCCCACTCGTGATATAACGTGGCTTTTTGCAGGGAGGAACACATAACCTACAACGTGGCTTGCTCTCGCCCTTGAAATGCTTTGTCTTTGCATGAGCTTAGACATAGCTGGAGCTTATAGACTTTCACAATTGACAGACAACAATAAATATGACTGACACACACAGAGCGCTTCGCTGAGTGACAGAAAGCTGACGCTGGCTCTGCCGCACGTGCTTTTATAGCTTCCTGGTCATGACGTCACCCGCCCGTGACGTCCCGCTCAGCTATTGGACTGATTTCACATGTTATTCAGAGCGTGGTCACAGAAGGCATTCCCCTAGCGTTTTCCGACGCAGCTCGAGTTCCTGAAGAGGAACTTTTGTGAGCTCACAAGAAACTATTGCGTGCTCACGAGAAACTATCGCATGCTCTCGAAAAACTTTCACGTGCTCACGAGAAACTATCGCGTGCTCTCGAGAAAATATTGCGTGCTCACGAGAAACTATCGCGTGCTAACGAGAAACTTTTGCATGTTCATGAGAAGCTATCGCGTGCTCTTGAGAAATTTTTGCGTGCTCTTGAGAAACGTTTCCTGTGCGCACACGTTACAATGTCCGATTTATGTAAACTATAACCTACTTCCTTTGTCTGTCACTGCAGTTTTACTGAGAAGAAAATGATAGTATGGATGCACAGGACTTAATAAAGATGTTTGCTCAAATACGTGCTTTTATACCTATATCACGACCTTATGTCCGCTTTAAAGCATCCTGAGATGGCCAAGACATTCAAGGGTCCAGTATACTTATATCACAACCTTACGCTTTAATGCGTCCTCTGTGACAGCAGAGAAAGCTCGCTGTGAAATGGGCTGAATGGTGCAATATGACTGTGTGCATTGAGCTTTAATTTTGGATTTTGTGTTGGCATTTTTTGTGGAATATGAGGCTGAATCCAGTTCCTTATTCATTTGTCATTTACTGAAAAACCTTTATGTAACGAGATGCTTTGTCCATATAGCACTGCTTGCAATAAGCACTGTTAGAACTGAATAAAGGAACTCAGCATTTCTCCACAATCTCCAAAGATGCATTAAATCCGACAAAGTGATTTATTAAAGGATGTTTTGATCTTGTGAAGTAAGAATATTTGAACACATTTTCCATACCAATATATACCTCAAAATGTGTTTTAAATGTCAGAATCAGAATCAGAAAGAGCTTTATTGCCAAGGCTGCAAATTAACGTTGTGCTGGAATATACAACTAAAATGTGAAATATCATGTCAACAAAGAATAAATTGTGACAGTAGGTGAGGTGAAACGTAATATTATTAGAAAACATATGCATCAGTTAAATATTATATTTGCATTTATCTTGTAAAACAAACAACCTTGTTATTTTTTTTTTTAGAACCAACCAATATACAATATATAGAGCACCCTTTCCCATCAGCACATGTTCCAGCATCTCTGTAAAAACATCCCTGTTGACAGTTATGTAATAAGCTATATTCCCTTTCCTATTCCTTCACAATACTTCCACTTTCCAAACCATTCCCCCATCACTCATCAGGAGTGACAGACAGACCTCTCAGCTTGATAGAAATGTTAGGACTGGAATATTATATTCAGCACTTCCTGGGGTGTTCAAACTAGGCAAATGTCTTTTATAAAGAAAAGAAAGGGAATATATACTAAGGAAGAGAATTTGTGAATGTCTTCATGGCATGTATTAGTTCCAGGACAAATATTATTTAAAAAAAGTAAGCAACTACTTAAATGTTCCTTATTAAAAGTAATAAATACAGAAAACTCAACGCTATCCTTTTTATTTCCCAAAAGTGTAAAAACACCAAGGCTTCCAGGCCCCATCAAAACATTTAGAGCATTCAGCTCATCTGTCAATCTCTTTCCAGCTTAACCAATAGCAAGAGTTGGGGGCGTGGCTACTAGGGCTGCCCCCTAATAGTCGACTAACTGTTAGTCGACCAGAAGAGGCTTGGTTGACCAAAATTGTATTAGCCGCTTAGCCACAGAGAAAAAAAATCCACAAGCAAAGTCACGCAGTCCGTGACGGACAGATCGTTAGCGGCTGGTCTATGTGGTAATACAGTACATCGGGCAGGACATCCAAATGCTTGCCTGTTATTCATCGACCTCAAATATGGCTTATCATCTGAAATATGCAAGTATTAGCAACTTTACATGGCTGCTCAATCTAATGTAAACCTATAGAAATGTGCGCTATTGAAGTGTATGTGTGGAGTGTGGAAACTGAACAGTAGCGCTCACTGCAGACAGATGGATGCGCTGGTGCGCTCACTTGCTCTTGAAATACTCCATCATTTTTGCTCATACAAATAAGAGTAATACATCGTTCAAATATGTAAAGACTCTACGTTTATTTGTGTGCACTCACAATAACAACAAAACATTGCGCTTTTGTAAAATAATGAAAGCAAACAGGAATGTGCTTTCTGCCGACTCAGTCTCTGTGAACTTGAGCACAAAACTGAATTACTGAAATAAATGAACTTTTCCACGACATTCTAATTTATTGAGATGCACCTGTACTTGCCTTACAGATATGAAAAACATCTACAGAGAGCGAAATGGCTACTTTCAAATGAACCAGTTCAAATGAAAAACAAATATTCTCCGATTATATAATCTGTATGAAACATACATATAAGCGCATCCCCTATACTGCGGAGATGGCGAGTCAGTGATGCCGACTTCATCTCTTAAAGCTGAAAACAAAGAAAACACCAGTTAGGGCTGTGCAAATAATTGAATGCGATTTTCATGCGCATCTCGTCAGTAAAGCCGGTTCTGTGATTAGTTGTAAATATTCAGCACGTGCTTTCAGATGGAGCGGCATTTACTACACAGAGCCGTAGTTCACTGACAAGCTACGCAATATC
>NW_015548246.1:639824-645478 GCF_001515605.1 Sinocyclocheilus anshuiensis | reverse complement strand
CTACGGCTCTGTGTAGTAAATGCCGCTCCATCTGAAAGCACGTGTTGGAGATTTACTACTAATCACAGAACCGGCTTTACTGATGAGATGTGCATGAAAATCGCATTCGATTATTTGCACAGCCCTAACACCAGTGTATCAATACATGTTAAAATGTTAATGTAGCCTCCTTACTGTTTTTCCCTGACACATTTATAATAATTTATTCTGCCGGTGTGCGTGGCAAGCTTTATGCATCTAATTGAGCGATTATTAGGCTATGTAGGCAATTAAAGGCTCATTATAATGATTTAAATGGTTTTTTAATAAAAGTGCGATTAGTCGACTAATGCTTAAAATGAACGACTATTAGTTGACATGCAAAATCTTTAGTTGTGGGCAGCCCTACAAATAACGAAGTTGCCTTGGTGACAGGAGCTTCCAGTGGAGAAAGTACAGACAAAGTGCAGACATAAACCTACATATAATTTATGGTAATAGAATGAAATATAACACTAATAATAATGAGACCAGATCATAAATGTAAAAATAATAGCTATATGGTAATAAAATATAGAGAGAAAACAGACAGAATTATGAATGTGAAAATGTTTTGAGAAGTTATGTACAAAATATAGAGAAAATAGAAAAAAAATGTATGAATGCACTATTTTACAGTTAAACATTTTTGAGAAGTTTTCTTCGTTGTAAGACGGCAGAAGTGACGCAACTGGTAACTGTAATGCGTGAGCTTTCAAAAAGTTTCTTGTGCACATGTGAAACACTGCTTGTGAGCACGTGAAAGTCTGTATATTTTTTATTTTTGCAAATGTCCCTTTAGGGGCTCCGTATTAACACACTGGTTTGTAGTGCAAACAGTTTTACTTTGCACATTGTTATTCTTCTCATTATTTCCCTACAAAGGCTAATGAATCAAAAGTCTCGCACATTCAAAGAAAATGGTGGGAAAACACCGGATCATGAGCTGATCACCCGAATGAAGTGAGCTCTATGTTTTGAAACATGCAGCGAACTGACTTGATGAAGGGATTAAGCCATATTGTGCTTTCGGTTTTAGTTTGTTTGACAGATACTGTGCCAAAGCATAATGGCCCAAAACACAACTTTAAAGACCTTTTTTTTCTCAGTAAATATATTTCTAAAGGTGCTGTTGACATGAAATTTTCACCAGATGTTGGTAACAACCCAAGTAATCTATACATACAAAGAAAAAACAAGTAAGTTCAGAAATTACGTTATGTGTAATCAAATGGAATGACCGAGGGAAAAGTATTGAACAATGCGCTTCGCTTTGAAACAGACTTGATGAAGGGATTAAGCCATATTGTGCTTTTGGTTTCATTTTGTTTGACAGATACTGTGCCAAAGCATAATGGCCCAAAACACAACTTTAAAGACCTTTTATGTTAGAATATTTTAAAAATCTACACCCCTTGCCCAAATTACCTATATCGGTTCATACCGTCAAGTGACCACGATGATACTGAGACAGTTTTGCTATCATGATACCACAATATTCATAATTGGTGCGTTCCAAATGGGATATATCGCCCTCCGAAGGGCACTTTGGAGTAAAGGTGCTGTTGACTTGAAATTTTCACCAGATGTCGGTAACAACCTAAATAATCCATACATACAAAGAAAACAAAACAAATAAGTTCAGAAATTAAGTTCTGTGTAATAAAATGGAATGACACTGGGAAAAAATATTGAACTACTGAAATTAATTCAATACTTCATACAAAAGCCTTTTGTTGGTAATGACAGCTTCAAGAAGCCTCCTGTATGGAGAAACTAGTCGCATGCATTGCTCAGGTGTGATTTTGGCCCATTTTTCCACAGTCTTCAAATCTTGAAGGTTCAATGGGCCTCTTCTATGAACTCTGATCTGTAGTTCTTTCCATATATAAAAATCTACACCCCTTGCCCAAATTACCTATATCGGTTCATACCGTCAAGTGACCACGATGATACTGAGACAGTTTTGCTATCATGATACCACAATATTCATAATTGGTGCGTTCCAAATGGGATATATCGCCCTCCGAAGGGCACTTTGGAGTGAAAACAATCATGTCCACCATGTTGAAAGGGTCGTTCCAAACCAAAAGCCACTTCAAAGGGCCCTTCGGAATGAAGGATTTCGAAGGATACAACTGATGGACACTTCGGGCCCCCATGATCCTTTGCACAGGGAAGTTGTTTGGCGTCACACCCTGCGTTCTATCCGGAAGGGCTCTAGTTCTTTCCATAGATTTTCTATTGGATTCAAGTCAGGTGATTGGCTGGGCCATTCTAGCAGCTTTACTTTCTCTGAAACCAAATGAGAGTTTCCTTGGCTGTGTTTGGGATCATTGTCTTGCTGAAATGTCCAGCCTTGTTTCATCTTCATCATCCTGGTAGATGGCAGCAGATTTTTATCAAGAATGTCTCGGTACATTTTTCCATTCATCCTTCCTTCAATTATATGAATTTTGCCAGTGCCATACCATAATGTTTTGGGGTGATGTGCAGTGTCATTTAACCTCCAAACATGGTGTGTATTATGGCATCCAAAGAGTTTTTAATTTTGGTCTCATCTGACCAGACTATATTCTCCTAGTATTTCACAGGTTTGTCTAAATGTTGTGCAGCAAACTTTAAACGAGCTTCAACATGCTTTTTCTTCAGCAATGGAGTCTTGCATGGTGAGCCTGTATACAGGCCACGGTGGTTGAATGCATTACTTGTTGTTTTCTTTGAAACAATTGTACATGCTAATTCCAGATCTTTCTGAAACTCCACAAGTGGTCCTTGGCTCTTAGACAACTCTTCTGATAATTATTTTCACTCCTCTGTTAGAAATCTTGTGAGGAGCACCTGGTTGTGGCCGGTTTATGGT
This sequence comes from Sinocyclocheilus anshuiensis, assembly GCF_001515605.1. Classification (NCBI taxonomy): domain Eukaryota; kingdom Metazoa; phylum Chordata; class Actinopteri; order Cypriniformes; family Cyprinidae; genus Sinocyclocheilus; species Sinocyclocheilus anshuiensis. The sequence goes on along the minus strand of NW_015548246.1, from coordinate 642,597 downwards.
GAAATTATGTTCTTTCCACTTCTGGATTATGGCCCCAGCAGTGCTCACTGGAACATTCAGAAGTATAGAAATCCTTCTGTAACCAATGGCATCAGTATTTTTTGCAACAATAAGGTTGCAACAGTCTTGAGAGAGCTCTTTGCTTTTACCCATCATGAAATGTTTCTTGACACGTTGGTCATGAGACACCTTTTTATAGGCCATCAGTTGAGACTGAACCAGCTAATATTAATTTCCACTGACAAGGGGCAGGATTGCTTTCTAATTACTGACAGATTTCAGCTGGTATCTTGGCTTTCCATGCTTTTTTGCACCTCCCTTTCTTCTCGTGTGTTTAATAAGTTTTCCCTGTGTCATTCCACTTTATTACACAAAACTTAATTTCTGAACTTATTTGTTTTGTTTTCTTTGTATTTATGGATTGCTTTGGTTGTTACCGACATCTGGTGAAAATTTCATGTCATGGAAATGTCAACAGCACCTTTGGAAATATATTTACTGAGAAAAATGGTGACGTGTTCAATACTTATTTTACCCGCTGTGTGTGTGTATATATATATGTATGTTAATGAAACAAATATCAGCTTACCTTTTCAATATATGTAACGATTTCATCATTGCTCAGCTCAACAAAGGATCTCATTTTGAAACTTATGTACGCAACTGCTGTCACATCTATAAAAAATCAGATTCATATCATCATATGTGAATAAAACTTTAATCTATACATAAAACCTGGGTTGTGAATAAGAAGAAGAAGAAGAAGAAGAAGAAATGAATGAACCTATAAAATAAACTTTGCTTACTTTGCAGGACAGCTTCTGGAGTTGAGGGTGTTGATTGACTTGCTGATTGAGTTGTAGACACAAGTTGAGTTGTTGTCAGTTGAGAGGTAAATGTTGGTGTTGCTGTTCGAGTTGTAGATGTTAATGCACTTGATTTCAATGTTGATGCAGTTGATGTAGTTTGAGCTGTTGATGTTGATCCAGTTGATGTCACTGCTGGCACAGTTGATATTGTTGATAGAGTGGTAGATGTTGGTGCAGTTAATGTTAAGGTTGGTGCTGTTGATATTGAGGATGGTACAGTTGTTGTTACTAGAGTGGTAGATGTTGGTGCAGCAGTTGTTGGTAGAGTGGTAGATGTTGGTGCAGTTGTTGTTGATAGAGTGGTGAATGTTGGTGCAGTTGTTGTTGATGGAGTAGTAGATGTTGGTGCAGCTGATGTTGAGGTTGGTGCAGTTGTTGTTGATGGAGTGGTAGATGTTGGTGCAGTTGATGTTGGGGTTGGTGCAGCAGTTGTTGATGATAGAGTGGTAGTTGGTGCAGTTGTTGATAGAGTGGTGGATGTTTGTGCAGTTGTTGCTGAGGTTGGTGCAGCAGTTGTTGGTAGAGTGGTATATGTTGGTGCAGGTGATGTTGATGTTAGTACAGTTGATGTTGAGGATGGTACGTTTGTTGTAACTACAGTGGTAGATGTTGGTGCAGTTGATCTTAAGGTGAGTGCAGCAGTTGCTGATGAAGAGGTAGATGTTGGTTTAGTTGTTGTTGATAGAGTGGTGGATATTGGTGCAGTTGTTGTTGATAGAGTGATGGATGTTGGTGCAGGTGTTGCTGAGGTTGGTGCAGTTGTTGATGGAGTGGTAGATGTTGGTACAGTTGTTGTTGGTGCAGTTGATGTTGGTGCAGAAGTTGTTGGTAGGGTGGTGGATGTTGGTGAAGTTGTTGTTGAAAGAGTGGTGGATGTTGGTGCAGTTGTTGCTGAGGTTGGTGCAGTTGTTGTCGATGGAGTGGTAGATGTCAGTACAGTTGATGTTGAGGTTGGCGCAGCAGTTGTTGGTAGAGTGGTAGATGTTAGTAAAGTTGATGTTGATGGAGTGGTAGATGTTGGTGCTGTTGATGCTGAGGTTGGTGCAGTTGTTGATATTGTGGTAGATGTTGCTGAGGTTGGTGCAGTTGTTGTTAACAGAGTGCTAGATGTTGGTACAGTTGTTGTTAATGGAGTGGTAGATGTTGGTGCAGTTGATGTTGAGGTTGCTGCAGCAGTTGTTGATAGAGTGGTAGATGTTGGTGCAGTTGTTGTTGTGGTTGGTGCAGCAGTGGTTGGTAGAGTGGTAGATGTTGGTGGAATTGATGTTGAGGTTGGTGCAGTTGTTGGTGATAGAGTGGTGGATGTTGGTGCAGTTGATATTGAGGTTGGAGCAGCAGTTGCTGGTAGAGTGGTAGATGTTGGTGCAGTTGATATTGAGGTTGGTGCAGTAGTTGTTGGTAGAGTGGTAAATGTTGGAGCAGTTGTTAGAGTGGTGGATGTTTGTGCAGTTGTTGTTGAGGTTGGTGCAGCAGTTGTTGGTAGAGTGGTAGATGTTGGTGAAGTTGATGTTGAGGTTGGTGCAGCAGTTGTTGGTAGAGTGGTAGATGTTGGTGAAGTTGATGTTGAGGTTGGTGCAGCAGTTGTTGGTAGAGTGGTAAATGTTGGAGCAGTTGTTAGAGTGGTGGATGTTTGTGCAGTTGTTGTTGAGGTTGGTGCAGCAGTTGTTGGTAGAGTGGTAGATGTTGGTTTGGTGCAGTTGTTGTTGATGGAGTGGTAGATGTTGGTGCAGTTGATGTTGAGGTTGGTGCAGCAGTTGTTGGTAAAGTGGTAGATCTTGGTAAAGTTGATGTTGATGAAGTGGTAGATGTTGGTGGCGTTGACGTTGAGGTTGGTACAGTTGTTTTTAACAGAGTGGTAGATGTTGGTGCAGTTGATGTTGGGGGTGGGGCAGCAGTTGGTGGTG
>NW_015548246.1:633742-639732 GCF_001515605.1 Sinocyclocheilus anshuiensis | reverse complement strand
GTGCAGCAGTTGTTGGTAGAGTGGTAGATGTTGGTGAAGTTGATGTTGAGGTTGGTGCAGCAGTTGTTGGTAGAGTGGTAGATGTTGGTAAAGTTGATGTTGATGAAGTGGTAGATGTTGGTGGCGTTGACGTTGAGGTTGGTGCAGTTGTTGTTGGGGTTGGTGCAGCAGTTGTTGGTAGAGCGGTAGATGTTGGTGCAGTTGATGTTGAGGTTGGTGCAGCAGTTGTTGGTAGAGTGGTAGATGTTAGTAAAGTTGATGTTGAGGTTGGTGCAGCAGTTCTTGGTAGAGTGGTAGATGTTGGTGGAGTAGATGTTGATGTTGGTGGAGTTGTTGATAGAGTGGTGGATGTTTGTGCAGTTGTTGTTGTGGTTGGTGCAGCAGTGGTTGGTAGAATGTTTGTGCAGTTGTTGCTGAGGTTGGTGCAGCAGTTGTTGGTAGAGTGGTATATGTTGGTGCAAGTGATGTTGATGTTAGTACAGTTGATGTTGAGAATGGTACAGTTGTTGTAACTACAGTGGTAGATGTTGGTCCAGTTGATGTTAAGGCTGGTGCAGCAGTTGCTGATGAAGAGGGAAATGTTGGTTCAGTTGTTGTTGATAGAGTGGTGGATGTTGGTGCAGGTGTTGCTGAGGTTGGTGCAGTTGTTGATGGAGTGGTAGATGTTGGTACAGTTGTTGTTGGTGCAGTTGATGTTGGTGCAGAAGTTGTTGGTAGGGTGGTGGATGTTGGTGAAGTTGTTCTTGTTGTTGAAAGAGTGGTGGATGTTGATGCAGTTGTTGCTGAGGTTGGTGCAGTTGTTGTCGATGGAGTGGTAGATGTCATTACAGTTGATGTTGAGTTTGGCGCAGCAGCTGTTGGTAGAGTGGTAGATGTTAGTAAAGTTGATGTTGATGGAGTGGTAGATGTTGGTGCTGTTGATGTTGAGGTTGGTGCAGTTGTTGATATTCTGGTAGATGTTGGTGCAGTTGTTGCTGAGGTTGGTGCAGTTGTTGTTAACAGAGTGCTAGATGTTGGTACAGTTGTTGTTAATGGAGTGGTAGATGTTGGTGCAGGTTGGTGCAGTTGTTGTTGATGGAGTGGTAGATGTTGGTGCAGTTGATGTTGAGGTTGGTGCAGCAGTTGTTGATGGAGTGGTAGATGTTGGTGCAGTTGATGTTGAGGTTGGTGCATTTGTTGTTGATTGAGTGGAAGATGTTGGTGCAGTTGATGTTGAGGTTGGTGCAGCAGTTGTTGGTAGAGTAGTAGATGTTGGTGCAGTTGATGTTGAGGTTGGTGAAGTTGTTGTTGAAAGAGAGGTGGATGTTGATGCAGTTGTTGCTGAGGTTGGTGCAGTTGTTGTCGATGGAGTGGTAGATGTCAGTACAGTTGATGTTGAGGTTGGCGCAGCAGTTGTTGGTAGAGTGGTAGATGTTAGTAAAGTTGATGTTGACGGAGTGGTAGATGTTGGTGCTGTTGATGTTGAGGTTGGTGCAGTTGTTGATATTGTGGTAGATGTTGGTGCAGTTGTTGCTGAGGTTGGTGCAGTTGTTGTTAATGGAGTGGTAGATGTTGGTGCAGTTGATTTTGAGGTTGGTGCAGCAGTTGTTGGTAGAGTGGTAGATGTTGTTGCAGTTGATGTTGAGGTTGGTGCAGCAGTTCTTGGTAGAGTGGTAGATGTTGGTGGAGTAGATGTTGATGTTGGTGGAGTTGTTGATAGAGTGGTGGATGTTTGTGCAGTTGTTGTTGTGGTTGGTGCAGCAGTGGTTGGTAGAGTGGTAGCTGTTGGTGGAGTTGATGTTGAGGTTGGTGCAGCAGTTGTTGGTAGAGTGGTAAATGTTGGAGCAGTTGTTAGAGTGGCAGATGTTTCTGCAGTTGATGTTGAGGTTGGTGCAGCAGTTGTTGGTAGAGTGGTAAATGTTGGAGCAGTTGTTAGAGTGGCAGATGTTTCTGCAGTTGATGTTGAGGTTGGTGCAGCAGTTGTTGGTAGAGTGGTAAATGTTGGAGCAGTTGTTAGAGTGGCAGATGTTTCTGCAGTTGATGTTGAGGTTGGTGCAGCAGTTGTTGGTAGAGTGGTAAATGTTGGAGCAGTTGTTAGAGTGGCAGATGTTTCTGCAGTTGATGTTGAGGTTGGTGCAGCAGTTGTTGGTAGAGTGGTAAATGTTGGAGCAGTTGTTAGAGTGGCAGATGTTTCTGCAGTTGATGTTGAGGTTGGTGCAGCAGTTGTTGGTAGAGTGGTAAATGTTGGAGCAGTTGTTAGAGTGGCAGATGTTTCTGCAGTTGATGTTGAGGTTGGTGCAGCAGTTGTTGGTAGAGTGGTAAATGTTGGAGCAGTTGTTAGAGTGGCAGATGTTTCTGCAGTTGATGTTGAGGTTGGTGCAGCAGTTGTTGGTAGAGTAGTAAATGTTGGTGCAGTTGATGTTGAGGTTGGTGCAGTTGTTGTAGATGGAGTGGTAGATGTTGGTGCATTTGATGTTGAGGTTGGTGTAGCAGTTGTTGGTAGAGTGGTAAATGTTGGTGCAGTTGTTGTTGACAGAGTGCTAAATGTTGGTACAGTTGTTGTTGAGGTTAGTGCAGCAGTTGATGGCAGAGTGGTAGATGTTGGTGCAGTTGATGTTGAGGTTGGTGCAGCAGTTGTTGGTAGAGTGGTAGATGTTGGTGCAGCAGTTGTTGGCAGAGTGGTAGATATTGGTGCAGCTGATGTTGAGGTTGGTACAGCAGTTGTTGGTAGAGTGGTAAATGTTGTTGCATTAGTTGGTAATGGAGTGGTAAATGTTGGTGCAGTTTATGTTGAGGTTGATGCAGCAGATGTTGTTGAGGTTGGGGCAGCAGTTGTTGGCAGAGTGGTAGATGATGGTGCAGTTGATGTTGAGGTTGGTGCAGCAGTGGTTGGCAGAGTGGTAGATGTTGGTGCAGTTGATGTTGAAGTTGGTGCAGCAGATTTTGTTGAGGTTGGTGCAGCAGTTGATGGCAGAGTGGTAGATGTTGGTGAAGTTGATGTTGAGGTTAGTGCAGCAGTTGTTGGTAGAGTGGTAGATGTTGGTGCATTTGATGTTGAGGTTGGTGCAGCAGTTGTTGGTAGAGTGCTAGATGTTGGTGCAGTTGTTAGTGCAGCAGTTATTGATAGAGTGGCGGATGTTTGTGCAGTTGTTGTTGTGGTTGGTAGTCTGTTAGATGTTGGTGGAATTGATGTTGAGGTTGGTGCAGTTGTTGGTGATAGAGTGGTGGATGTTGCTGCAGTTGATATTGAGGTTGGAGCAGCAGTTGTTTGTAGAGTGATAAATGTTGGAGCAGTTGTTGTTAGAGTGGTGGATGTTTCTGCAGTTGATGTTGAGGTTGGTGCAGTTGTTGTTGATGGAGTAGTAGATGTTGAGGTTGGTGCAGTTGTTGTTGATGGAGTGCAAGATGTTGGTGCAGTTGATGTTGAGGTTGGTGCAGCAGTTGTTGGTAGAGTGGTAGATGTTGGTACAGTAGTTGTTGATGGAGTGGTAGATGTTGGTGCAGCAGTTGTTGACAGAGTGGTTGATGTTGGTACAGTAGTTGTTGATGGAGTGGTATATGTTGGTGCAGCAGTTGTTGGTAGAGTGGTAGATGTTGGTGCAGCAGTTGTTGATGGAGTGGTAGATGTTGGTGCAGTTGATTGTGAGGTTGGTGCAGCAGTTGTTGGTAGAGTGGTAGATGTTGGTGCAGCAGTTGTTGATGGAGTGGTAGATGTTGGTGCAGTTGATTGTGAGGTTGGTGCAGCAGTTGTTGGTAGAGTGGTTGATGTTGGTGCAGTAGTTGTTGATGTAGTGGTAGATGTTGGTGCGGTTGATGCTGAGGTGGTTTCAGTTGTTGTTGACAGAGTGGTTGATGTTGGTGCATTTGATGTTGGTGGAGTTGTTGTTTGTGCAGCTGATGATGTAAATGAAAATAAAACAGCACAATAAGAAAAAAGAAAAACATATACGTTTTTTAAAGAGGAAAATCATGGCAGAGAACAGTGACCTATAGTGGAAATAAAGCAAAAATTGAAGTGACATCTCTCTGACCTGTAAATGAGTGTTTGTGATACTGTGTTTGAACATGGTTTTAAGTGAATTTGAGTGCTACAAGTGTGTAATTTTCATCTGTAACTGAAGGCTAGTTTCACTAGAAAAATAGGATTATGTTATCTTTGATGGCTGTTTCTACTAAGTATTGTTTAGTAACTAGTTCAACAGATTTTTTTGACGTTCAGTCAATTTCTCTCTTTAAAGTCTTACCTGAATTATTTTTTAGTTGGCTCAAACATTACTGAACTAGTTTTATAGTCCATTCAACTAAAATGTTTTAATTGGTTGAATATTTAGAAAACTACAGCAAATGATGTCAATTAAAATGTAACCATTTACTCCATGTGTTTCATATGTTACATTAATTAAGATTTATTATTTGGGCATCGTAAGAAATTGCTGTTGAACTAGTTATTACATTTTATACTGAGTTTAACAAAATTATAAACTGGTGTCTATCATTCACTAAAAGCACACACATTGCAAAACATAATCACCTTTATTTAATAACAATCTGCATTTATAACATTTGCCATACAGACTAAACATGCAGGCTATATAGGAATAGTTAACCCAAAAATGAAAATTTGCTGTTAATTGACCCTCAGGCCATCCAAGATGTAGAGGACTTTTTTCTTCAGTAGAACAGTAGGTGATAGATTTTAGGTGAAACCATTTTCTTTACCAATTCATAAACTGCACATCTGTGGCTGCCAGATTTTGCGAGCCAAAAAAACATACAAACAAGACCAAATTACCAGTGGTTACCAATCACCTGATGACACATTGAGGTCTTATTAAGCAAAACAGTCACTCTGTGATATTAATTCGATCTTGTCTGTATGCTTTTTTGACCTTCAAAAACCGGCAGCCACCGACGTGGAGTGTATGAATCGCCAAGGATCACCGTTTCAGATAAACATCTTTACTGTTCTACTGAAGAAAAAAAGACACTGACATCTGGGATGGCCTGAGGGTCAGTATATTAATTGGTAACAGTATTTATTAACAAATATTTTTGGGTGAACCCCACGAACTATCCCTTTAAAGTGCTCCAGTTGTCAAACATTACATTTGTAATACAACTGCAAAATTTATTTTAAACATTTGTTTAATGAACTTAAAAAAGACTAAACAAGTTAAACAAAATGTTTGCAAACAAATAAAGTCGTCAAGTCACCGTTATTTATGTAGCGCTTATTGGGGGTTTCACCTTGGGGTGAAGCATCCATTCCCCGGGCCTCAGCCCCTGCCTCGACAGGATGTCTGCTCCCATATTAAGATGCCCAGGAATGTGAACTGCTCTCAGCGAGAGGCTTTTTTCAGGGAGGAACACACAACCTACAACGTGGCTTGCCCTGGGACCACACAAGTATCTGGTGCGCCAGCTTGTACAAGGGGCGCGAACGCAGAACTCCCTGGTGGTTTATGTAAGAGACCACCGCTGTGTTGTCGGTACGCACCAACACATAGTGACCTCTTAGGTCTGGGAGAAAGTGTTTCAGAACTCGAAACATGGCCAGCATCTCCAGACAATTGATATGCCACATCAGATGGTGACCACTCCACAGACCGCGGGCAGGGTGGCCACTCATGACCGCACCCCAACCGGTGAGGGATGCATCCGTCGCTAGCATACGCGGCGACAAGGAGCTCCCAGCACCGGGCCCTGAGACAAGAACCAAGGTTTCCTCCACATGTCTAAGGCACGTAGGCACCTCCGCGTGACCTTGAGCATGCGAAGCGGGTTTCCCCTCGGGGAGAACCCCTTGTTCTTGTGCCACCACTGTAGGGGTCTCATGTACAGCAGGCCAAGAGTTATCACGTTGGACGCAGCTGTCATCAGCCCAAGCACACCACGCCCAGATAAGTGGTTCTCTGTACTGGAGAAAGCACACTTTTCTTGGCATTAAGTCTTAACCCCAGCTCTTTCGTGTGAGCGAGAACGACATCTCGATGTCGAACCGCCATCCGCTC
>NW_015548246.1:628220-633678 GCF_001515605.1 Sinocyclocheilus anshuiensis | reverse complement strand
AGGATGGAGATATGTGCATCTTTTAGATTGATCGTGACACATCAGTCCTACTAGAGTGGGAGGCCCCGTTGAATCGAGGCGGACGAGAACAGAACTGGATTCTGTAGCCTCTTTCTACAGTACGCAGGACCCATTTCAGACACATTTGGCAGTAGCTTCCATGCTGCTAAATAATATACTAAGGGAATCAGTCTCTCGAGACTGATCTCTGGTGTGTCCAGAACGGCTAGTTCGGTGCCTTGAAGCGTCTGCACGCCGACAGGGGACAACTGAACTAGCTGCTCATGATACCTGCAACTGGCGAGCTCTTTGACGCCCTCCGTATCAATCTGCTCGGAGAAAAACAGGTGGAGCGTCGCACCCTCTCCCCGATGGGAAGGACCGCAGCGCGGTCTTCCGAAACCCCGAGAGCGGGCGCCGGATCTGATGATTAGGAAGCCGATCCATACGCGAAACCCACGAGCACAGCCGCCGCTCCGCCTAGGCGGCTTGCTCTCGCCCTTGAAATGCTTTGTCTTTGCATGAGCTTAGACATAGCTGGAGCTTATAGACTTTCACAATTGACAGACAACAATAAATATGACTGACACACACAGAGCGCTTCGCTGAATGACAGAAAGCTGACGCTGGCTCCGCCGCACGTGCTTTTATAGCTTCCTGGTCATGACGTCACCCGCCCGTGACGTCCCGCTCAGCTATTGGACTGATTTCACATGTTATTCAGAGCGTGGTCACAGAAGGCGTTCCCCTAGCGTTTTCCGACGCAGCTTGAGTTCCTGAAGAGTGGAACTATTATTTAGTGGCACTTACCTGACGCGTGAACTTGACAAGATGGCGCTGCTGTTTCTCCTGCGAAGTCACTCAGGCTCGTGCACGTGCGGAATGATCTCAGTGTTGACTGGATTTGTTTTTATTAGTTTAGTCAACATTGGCGGTCTGAATTGTTGACTGGATTTGAAAATAACCCTTCATTAAATGTCTTTAAAATATATTTTTGTACATCTTATCAACTAAGCCCAAGCAATAAAGTTAGTTCAACTTATTAATATTTTAACTTATTAATATTTTTGGCCTGCCAACATTTTGTTAATTGGATTTTTTTTACAGTATAAGTAATAAATAATTAAATAAGTAAAGCAGTTAATAGCTGCACTTTTCCATACAAACAAAACATTGAAGTTGTTAACCCTGGCGTTCTCCTACCTAAATTTTGATTTATCCTACAAAGAGGAACTACAATCACTACAAAAATGGATGACATACATATAAATCCATTCTGCTCTTATTTTATGAACAAGTCCCGATGTTTTTTTGTGTGTGAGTGAGACAAATGAAATCCACTGTTACATGAAGCTACCTCTGCCAGGTGTCCTTATAAATATGCACATATATTCTGCAGCTATGAGCTTAACTTAACCTAAAAATTACGCATATTATTCGTTTTTTTATAGAAATAATTATAGAAAATAATTTAATCACACCACTGTTTCTTTAATAAAAACACGAATAGTTCCCGATTGGTCACCAGCTATCATGAACTGTTATGAAAACTGATCATGTGGGAGCAACTACAACAGCTCAATGTCCCTTTGGTAACAAACAATGCAGTAATGAACTGTGCTACATATTTCACTATCAGTTATATCAGTGATGGGCAAACTTGGCCCTTCCAGGCCACTTTCCTGCAGAGATTTGATCCAACCCTGATATGACTCACCTGCCTGTAGCCTTCTAGTAGTCTTGAAGACAATGATTAGCTGGTTCAGGTGTGTTTGATTAGGGTTGGAGCTAACCTCTGAAGGAAAGTGGCCTGGAAGGGCCAAGTTTGCCCACCCCTGAGTTATATTATCGAGTGTTTTTCCTTTCTTTGACACTGACATCAAAATAGCTTGCATTGCAAGTTTTGTTTGTATTTGCAGGGAGTATTTTTGTTACGTAATTTCTTGGCAGTTTGTTTTAAAATGTGATGCGCAATTATTACGCAATTTAAGGAATTATAATTATAGCGCATGAGTTGATTTGTAAGGTTTAGATAAACTTGCAGAATTAAAGGTGTGTTTTGAACATGTTTCTGTGTTTATTCTGCTCACACGTTTTGCAAGTCAAATGATTTTTGTTTTTATTTCAAACACTAAAGAATAACTTTTGACATCAAGCGAATTTTGGCATCAAGCAAAACTGCGGAAATAATGATAAACCAGTTTTCAGAACACTAGCCAATCACCTCCTCTGGTCAGGAAAACAGAAAGATGTGATAGTTTAAGCCAATGTTGCTGTGTTGGGCTGGTCGCAATGCTCAAACAAATGAACTAATGTTTTGATAGAAACATAGAGCCACACTGTAAAAAAAAAATCTGTGACATTTGCGGTAAAATACTGACAGCTGTGTTTGCCAGAACTTTACCGTAAAAAAAAAAAATTGGTGGCAACATTTTAGGATTTACAGACCTAACTTGAATTCATAGTAAAAAAAAATGTATTTCATTAACTGATATAATGTTAATATACTGACCTATTGAAGTACTAATATCTGTTTTGATTGTAATACAATGATAACCAGTGTTGGGGGTAACGCATTACAAGTAACGCGAGTTACATTTACTTTTGCTTCAGCCTGAGGTTTATTCATTACACTTTTTGGTGTGAAAGGACTTTTACATTTGCTATAAATAGAACTTCTTATATTAAAAACAATCTAGCCCTGTTCATATTTAAAAAGTAACGTGAAAGTAACGCAAAAGTAATATAACGCATTACTTTCCATAAAAAGTAACTAAGTAACGTAATTAGTTACTTTTTTAGGGAGTAACGCAATATTGTAGTGCATTACTTTTAAAAGTAACTTTCCCCAACACTGATGATAACCACCAAAATAGGTGGTGATGCGAAAGTGGTGATGGTCATTTGTTTCTATGTTTTTATAAAACTGCATAGATTATTCAGAAATGGTAAAGTAGAACAGATATTCTATATTCCTAAATAAAATTGATCATGCCAGTACATCTCACGATATATTTCTATTTTTAAACATTTTCATGACCCTGATATAGTTCACTTATATAAAGTGCACTAGATGCATAATAATAAATTAGTTGGCTATATATATATATATATATATATAATTATTTTTTTTAAACATATATAAGGTATAATTCAGTAAATACAGTACATTAAATGCATACCTATTCAATACATACTTTTTTGCATTAAATACTTCCATATACATCACATACTTAAATACAAATATATTTGCTTTAAATAGACGTCTTACCTGTTGGTATTGATCTACCAATCAGTAAAGCCAATCCAATAAATATAATAAATCGAAACATCTTTCAGGTTTTTAGCTACCAAACCTAATACCAGAAAAACGACCTCTGAGAAGCAACCTAACATGAGGAATGCAAACATAAAGGGTAATCCTCTTCTTCTGCCTGGAATATGACTGAAGACTGATGTGTTTGACATCAAACTAAAGCTTGTTGTTGAACTCCACCCACCAATTCATTTGTACTAATATAACAGGTTCTCAGAGTAAGTCCCTAAGAGTTTAGTGAGACTTTATTTTATTTTTTTAAATAAAAAATGGGGACTCATTATTCAATTTCTTATCCTGATCATCAAATGTTTGTGAAACTTGTTCAATTTATGTCTCAGCTGTTTAACTTTTATATGTTAATACCAATATCTACGCATTAAGAAATTTGTTTTCATTCAAGTTTTCTTCACTAAGTGTTTTACTATTTAATATTTCATTTTCTTTACAAAAATCTAATTTGCAGTAAGCCATTAACTCATAAATGCTTTTACTGGAAAATACTAACAATGCAAAACTTTACAGACTGGTTTGTAGGTTTTTAACACATTCTCACTGAAGACCCTCAGCTCCCATTATAATCAGGAGAATCATTTGTGACTGCAAAATGTGCCAGTTGTGTCTACTTAAAACTCTTATCTACTAATTTTTATAAATCAGAGTAGATTTTGCATATGACTACAACATGTTGCAAGTCAGTAATTAAACTTGCAGCAAAATTTCAGTATGAGGAAACATCACGTAATCAGTCATTCTCTGTAACATTCCATTGACTGTATGCTTGTTATTTAAGAGGGGATGAAAAGCTTGATGCATTTATAATCTATATCATTGTCATCTATAATCTTGTCATTATAATCTGTCATCCATGTTTCTTAATAATCTTGATGAAATAGCCGTAGAAGAGATGAGATATAAAGAAGCAGAGATTCTTTTAGGCCATTCAAACTATTTGAATTAAATTGGTTTTAAATGCAAGTATATGTGAGGAGAAAATTAACTGATACGTCATTGACAAATATCTTCTCATAAGAGAACAGTATGTTTATTTAGGTTTCTCCATGGCTGACTCTGGTTAATCAGCATTTCATTGAGTAGCTATCTGAATAATTGCCAAGTTTCTACAAGCTTCACCTTTTTCAAGGTGAACATTGTTACCAAGTGTGACTTCCCCACATATACTAACTTCTTCCTCATTAGATAAATGTAAATGCACATATCTGGTGGATTACAATTACAGAAGTAGACACTTTGCTGAAAATGTACTCACCCTCAGGCCATAAGTTGTAGCTCAAGTGAGCCAATAATGTTCAGTTTCTCCAAATCTGTTTAGATGAAAAAACAAACTCATCTACCTCTTTGGTGGCCTGAGGGTGAGTACATTTTCAGCTAATTTAAATTTTTGGGTGAACTATTCCGTTAAGATTAACCTTAGCAAAATAAGTAACAATGTTATGTTGGTCAAAATAATTGAGAAAATAATTGTCAGAGATCTTGAAGTCAAAAACATAAATATATTTACAATCTATTTAAATATAACACATCACCTAAAAACAGCATCAGATTTTATCATTGAATGATAAATATCAAATTAATAATGTGAATGATGTGGCCTTGTGTAAAGTTTTTTTTTTTTTTTTTACACAAATGCATTTGATTATAATTTGCCAGTGCTTCAACATGCTATTATTGTAAGGAAGTTTTCCATCATATCCTTAGGCCAACAATTTTCTTGATTTCTTCACAGTAATCTTTATGGTCCCATTAATGTTTGCTTGAAAGTGCTTGACAAACTGCAATGAAAAAAAATTAAATTAAATGTACAGTAATATTTGTTAATTTAGCCCCCAAAATAAAACGTCTCAGGTTACTTATGTAAGTCATGGCTGTCGCCGGCCAACGTGTTGTTGGTGTTTTTTCAATGTATGCTTCAGACATGGGTCACGACGAGACGTTCCCCATAGCGACCCCTAGAGGACGCAGTTCGAAGTTCCCATGAAAGGGAACAATAGGTTCTATATCTAATTATTATTACTAGCCAGATATTTTTCTTCTTGTAAATATTGGAAATGAATACAACATGTAGGTACAATTCAGGCTGAATGTATATATATATATATATATATATATATATATTTCTGA
>NW_015548246.1:623079-627377 GCF_001515605.1 Sinocyclocheilus anshuiensis | reverse complement strand
CTTATTTTATTTTATTTTTTATATATTGCTTGCTTGATATATTTTTTTCGTTGTTAATTCTTCAACAGTTCGGCAATGTCAATGCTTACAATTAGGCAAAAAATTTTAATAACAAAATAACAGCTTACCTTTTCAATATAAGTAATGAGTTCATCATTGCTCAGCTCAACAGAGGATCTCAATTTAAAAGCTGCATATGCAAATGCTGTCATATCTATAAAATGAAAACTTCAATTAGATTCGGATTAGCATAGGTGAATAAAACTAAAAAGAAAATCTGAATGGTGTTTCTTGAAAAAAAAATGCATTAACAGGTAAAATAACTTTGCTTACTTTGTGGGACAACATCTGGAGATGATGTTGACTGGCTTGCTGGTTGAGTTGTAGATATAACTTGAGTTGTCATTTGAGAAGTAGGTGTTGGTGTTCGAGTAGATGTTAATGCAGTTGATATCAATGTTGATGCAGTTGATCTCGAAGTGGGTGCAGTTGTTGTTTTTGTAGTAGATGGTGCAGCTGATGTCGATGTTGCCGTTTGAGTAGTAGGTGTTGTTGCAGTTGACTGACTGGTAGATGTTGGTTGCGTATATGTAGACAATAGTACAGTTGGTGCAGTTGATGAAGTTCTTTGAGTGACAGTGGATGAAGATGCTGGTGAAGTTGTTGTTGATGATTGAATGGTAGATGTTGGCACAGTTGATCTCAAAGTTGGCGCAGCTGTTGTTGATTGAGTAGTAGATGTTGGTGCCGCTGATTTCAATGTTGCAGTTGTTGTTGACTTCGTTGTAGGTGTTGTTTCAGTTGATTGACTATCAGATGTTGTTTGCATATTCGTAGATAATAGCACAATTGATGCCGTTGATGTAGTACTTTGAGTCACAGATGTTGATGCAGTTGATGAAGATGCTGGTGTAGGTGTTTGAGCTGTAGATGTTGATGTAGATGTTGGTACATTTATTGTTGTTTGAGCTGTAGATGTTGGTGCAGTTGATGTAGTTGATGTAGTTGTTGGCATTGATGGAGTCAATGAAGATTGTTGATTGTAGATTGCAGTTGTTTGAGTTGTAGAGGTTGATACAAGTGATGTAGATGTTGGGATTGTCATTATTGACTGAGCTGTAGATGGTGCAGTTGATGTAGATGTTGGTACAGCTCTTGATTGAGCTGTGGATGTTAATGCAGTTGTTGTTTGAGTTGTAGATGTTATCACAGTTGGTGTTAAGGTTGTGGCAGTTGTTGCAGCTGTTGTTGTGTGAGTAGTAGATGTTGGTACAGCTATTGTAGATATTGGTGCAATCGATGTTGCAGTTATTGTTGATAGAGTTATAGGTGTTGTTGCAGCTGATGTAGATGTTGGCGCAATTAATGCTGATGTTGGTGCACTTGTTGATTGACTGATGGATGTTGGTTGTGTAGATGTAGAAAATATAACAGTTAATACAGATGACGTAGTTGTTTGAGTCGTAGATGTTGGTGCAGTTGATGTAAATATTGGTGCGATTAATGCTGATGTTGGTGCACTTGTTGATTGATGGGTAGATGTTAGTTCCTTTGATCTAGATAATACCACAGCTGATGCAATTGAAGTAGTTGTTTGAGTCGTAGATATTGATGCATTCGAATATATTGGTGGAGTTGTTGTCTGAGCTGTAGATGCTGATGTAGATATTGGTACAGTAATTGCTGTTTGAGCAGTAGATGCTGGTGTAGTTGATGAAAAAGTTAATACTGGTGATGTAGATGTTTGGGTTGTTGAAGTTGATGCAATTAATGAAGATGTTGGTGCAGTTGTTTGAGTTGTAGAAGTTGGTGTAAATGTTATTGATTGAATTGTAGATGGTGCAGTTGAAGTAGATGTTGGTACAGATGTCAGTTGAGCTGTGGATGTTGATGCAGTTGTTGTATAAGTTGTTGATGTAGTGGATGTAGATTTTGGTATTGCTGCCTGAGTTGTGGTTGTCAGTCTAGTTGATGTTGACGTTGGTGCACGGTTTGTTGTTGATTCAGATGTAGATGTTGAAGCAGACGTTGTTGACTGAGGTGTAGATGTTGGTGCAGGGGTTGATGTTGATTGAGCTGTAGATGTTGGTGCAGCGGTTGTTGATGATGTTGTTGTTGATTGAGCTGTAGGTGATGTTGTAGCTGATGTAGATATTGGTGCAGGGGTTGTGTTTGTTGATGGAGCTGAAGATGTTTCTGTAGTTGATGTAGATGTTTGTGCAGGAGTTGTCTGAGCTGTAGGTGTTCGTATAACTGATGTTGGTGCAGGGATTAATGTTGATTCAGATGTAGATGTTGGAGCAGGTGGTCTTGATTGAGATATAGGTGTTGGTCCAGGGGTTGTTGTTCTTGACGTCATTGTAGCTGATTGAGCTGTAGATGGTGCTGTAGCTGATGTAGATGTTGGAGCAGGGCTTGTTGTTGTTGTTGATGGAACTGTAGATGTTTCTGTAGTTAATGTAGATGTTAGTGCAGGGGTTGTTGTTGTTTCAGATGTAGATGTCGAAGCAGGTTTTGTTGATGGAACTGTAGACGTTGCTGTAGTTGATGTAGATGTTGGTTCAGTGGTTGTTGTTGATTCAGATGTATATGTTGTAGTGGATGTTGTCGAATGAATTGTAGAAGTTGGTGCAGCGATTGTTGGTGATGATGTTGATTGAGCTGTAGATGCTGTTGCAGCTGATGTAGATGTTAATTCAGGGGTTGTTGCTGATAAAGCTGTAGATGTTGGTGCAGGGATTGTTGTTGATTCAGATGTAGATGTTATTGATTGAGGTGTAGATGGCGGTATTGTTGATTCAGTGGCTGGTGAGTGAGATGTAATTGTTGTTGATTCAGATGTAGATGTTTCTGTAGTTGATGGAGATGTTGGTTCACTGGTTGTTGTTGATTCAGATGTAGTTGTCAGAGCAGGTGTTGTTGATTGAGCTGTGGATGGTGGTGCAGGGGTTGTTGTTGTTGATGGAACTGTAGATGTTTCTGTAGTTGATGTAGATGTTGGTTCAGTGGTTGTTGTTGATTCAGATGTAGTTGTCTGAGCAGGTGTTGTTGATTGAGGTGTAGACGGTGGTGTTGTTGATTCAGATGTTGATTCAGACGTTGGTGAGTGAGATGTAGATGTTGTTGTAGCCGATGTAGATGTTGGTGCAGGGGTTGTTGTTGTTGATGGAACTGTATATGTTTCTGTAGTTGATGTAGATGTTGGTTCAGTAGTTGTTGTTGATTCAGATGTAGATGTTTGAGCAGGTGTTGTTGATTGAGGTGTAGATGTTGGTGTTCTTGATTCAGATGTTGATTCAGTGATTGGTGAGTGAGATGTAGATGTTGTTGATTCAGGCATAGTTTTTTGAGCAGGTGTTGTTGATTGAGCTGTAGAAGTTGGTGTTGTTGATTCAGATGTTGATTCAGTGGTTGGTGAGTGAGATGTAGATGTTGTTGTTGCTGATGTAGATGTTGGTGCAGGGCTTGTTGTTGTTGATGGAACTGTAGATGTTTCTGTAGTTGATGTAGATGTTTGTGCAGGAGTTGTCTGAGCTGTAGGTGTTCGTATAACTGATGTTGGTGCAGGGATTAATGTTGATTCAGATGTAGATGTTGGAGCAGGTGGTCTTGATTGAGATATAGGTGTTGGTCCAGGGGTTGTTGTTCTTGACGTCATTGTAGCTGATTGAGCTGTAGATGGTGCTGTAGCTGATGTAGATGTTGGAGCAGGGCTTGTTGTTGTTGTTGATGGAACTGTAGATGTTTCTGTAGTTAATGTAGATGTTAGTGCAGGGGTTGTTGTTGTTTCAGATGTAGATGTCGAAGCAGGTTTTGTTGATGGAACTGTAGACGTTGCTGTAGTTGATGTAGATGTTGGTTCAGTGGTTGTTGTTGATTCAGATGTATATGTTGTAGTGGATGTTGTCGAATGAATTGTAGAAGTTGGTGCAGCGATTGTTGGTGATGATGTTGATTGAGCTGTAGATGCTGTTGCAGCTGATGTAGATGTTAATTCAGGGGTTGTTGCTGATAAAGCTGTAGATGTTGGTGCAGGGATTGTTGATGTAGATGATGTAGATGTTATTGATTGAGGTGTAGATGGCGGTATTGTTGATTCAGTGGCTGGTGAGTTTGTTGTTGATGTTGTTGATTCAGATGTAGATGTTTCTGTAGTTGATGGAGATGTTGGTTCACTGGTTGTTGTTGATTCAGATGTAGTTGTCAGAGCAGGTGTTGTTGATTGAGCTGTGGATGGTGGTGCAGGGGTTGTTGTTGTTGATGGAACTGTAGATGTTTCTGTAGTTGATGTAGATGTT
>NW_015548246.1:606064-622950 GCF_001515605.1 Sinocyclocheilus anshuiensis | reverse complement strand
ATGTTTGAGCAGGTTTTATTGTATAAGGTGTAGATGTTGCTTTTGTTGATTCAGATATTGATTCAGTGGTTGGTGAGTGAGATGTAGATGATGTTGTAGCTGATGTAAGTGTTGGTGCAGGGGTTGTTGTTGATAAAGCTGTAGATGTTGATGTAGATGTTGGTGCAGGGATTATTGTTGATTCAGATGTAGATGTTTGAGCAGGTGTTGTTGATTGAGGTGTAGATGTTGGTGTTCTTGATTCAGATGTTGATTCAGTGATTGGTGAGTGAGATGTAGATGTTGTTGTTGCTGATGTAGATGTTGGTGCAGGGCTTGTTGTTGTTGATGGAACTGTATATGTTTCTGTAGTTGATGTAGATGTTGATGTTTGTTCAGTGGTTGTTGTTGATTCAGATGTAGATATTTGAGCAGGTGTTATTTGTTGCGGTGTAGATGTTGGTATTGTTGATTCAGATGTTGATTCATTGGTTGGTGTGTGAGATGTAGATGTTGTTTTAACTGATGTAGATGTTGGTGCAGGGGTTGTTGTTGTTGATGGAACTGTAGATGTTGATTCATATGTAGATGTTTGAGAAGGTGTTGTTAATTTTGATGTAGATGTTGGTGTTGTTGATTCAGATGTTGATTCAGTGGTTGGTGAGTGAGATGTAGATGTTGTTGTAGCTGATGTAGATGTTGGTGCAGGGGTTGTTGTTGATGGAACTCTAGATGTCTCTGTAGTTGATGTAGATGTTGGTTTAGTGGTTGTTGTCGATTCAGATGTAGATCTTGATTCAGATGTAGATGTTTGAGCAGGTGTCGATTGAGGTGCAGATGTTGGTGTTGTTGATTCAGATATTGATTCAGTGGTTGGTGAGTGAGATGTAGATGTTGTTGTAGCTGATTTAGGTGTTGGTGCAGGGGTTGTTGCTGATAAAGCTGTAGATGTTGATGTAGATGTTGGTGCAGGGATTATTGTTGATTCAGATGTAGATGTTTGAGCAGGTGTTGTTGATTGAGGTGTAGATGGTGGTGCAGGGGTTCTTGTTGTTGATGGAACTGTAGATCTTTCTGTAGTTGATCTAGATGTTGGTTCAGTGGTTGTTGTTGATTCAGATGTAGTTGTCTGAGCAGGTGTTATTGGTTGAGGTATAGATGTTCGTGTTGTTGATTCAGATATTGATTCAGTGGTTGGTGAGTGAGATGTTGATGTTGTTGTAGCTGATGTAGGTGTTGGTGCAGGGGTTGTTGCTGATAAAGATGTAGATGTTGGCGTAGATGTTGGTGCAGGGATTATTCTTGATTCAGATGTAGATGTTTGAGCAGGTGTCGATTGAGGTGCAGATGTTGGTGTTGTTGATTCAGATGTAGATGTTTGAGCAGGTGTTGTTGATTCAGATGTAGATGTTTCTGTAGCTGATGTAGGTGTTGGTGCAGGGCTTGTTGTTGTTGATGGAACTGCAGATGTTTCTGTAGTTGATGTAGATGTTGGTTCAGTGGTTGATGTCGATTCAGATGTATATGTTTGAGCAGGTGTTATTGGTTGAGGTGTAGATGTTGGTGTTGTTGATTCAGATGTTGATCCAGTGGTTGGTGTGTGAGATGTAGATGTTGTTGTTTCAGATGTGGATGCTTCTGTAGTCGATGTAGATGCAGGTTCAGTGGTTGTTGTTGAAGATGTCGATGTTGTTGTAGCTGATGTAGATGTTGGTGCAGGGGTTGTTGTTGATGGAACTCTAGATGTTTCTGTAGTTGATGTAGATTTTGGATCAGTGGTTGTTGTTGATTCAGATGTATATGTTTGAGCAGGTGTTGTTGATTTAGGTGTAGATGTTGTTGATTCAGATGTTGAATCAGTGGTTGGTGAGTGAGATGTAGATGTAGTTGTAGCTGATGTAGATGTTCGTGCAGGGGTTGTTGTTGTTGATGGAACTCTAGATGTTTCTGTAGTTAATGTAGATTTTGGTTCAGTGGTTGTTGTTGATTCAGATATAGATGTTTGAGCAGGTGTTATTGGATGAGGTGTAGATGTTGGTGTTGTTGATTCAGATGTTGAATCAGTGGTTGGTGAGTGAGATGTAGATGGTGCTGTAGCTGATGTAGATGTTCGTGCAGGGGTTGTTGTTGTTGATGGAACTCTAGATGTTTCTGTAGTTAATGTAGATTTTGGTTCAGTGGTTGTTGTTGATTCAGATATAGATGTTTGAGCAGGTGTTATTGGATGAGGTGTAGATGTTGGTGTTGTTGATTCAGATGTTGAATCAGTGGTTGGTGAGTGAGATGTAGATGTTGTTGTAGCTGATGTAGATGTTGGTGCAGGGGTTGTTGTTGTTGATGGAACTGTATATGTTTCTGTAGTTGATGTTGATGTTGATGTTTGTTCAGTGGTTGTTGTTGATTCAGATGTAGATATTTGAGCAGGTGTTATTTGTTGCGGTGTAGATGTTGGTATTGTTGATTCAGATGTTGATTCATTGGTTGGTGTGTGAGATGTAGATGTTGTTTTAACTGATGTAGATGTTGGTGCAGGGGTTGTTGTTGTTGATGGAACTGTAGATGTTGATTCATATGTAGATGTTTGAGAAGGTGTTGTTAATTTTGATGTAGATGTTGGTGTTGTTGATTCAGATGTTGATTCAGTGGTTGGTGAGTGAGATGTAGATGTTGTTGTTTCAGATGTAGCTATTTCTGTAGTAGATGTAGATGCTGGTTCAGATGTTGTTGTTGATTTGGTTCATTCGTTGTTGTGGATTCAGATGTAGATGTTTGAGCAGGTGTTATTGGTTTAGGTGTAGATGGTGGTGTTGTTGATTCAGATGTTGATTCAGAAGTTGGTGAGTGAGATGTAGATGTTGTAGCTGATGTATGTGTTGGTGCAGCGATTGTTGCTGATAAAGCTATAGATGTTGATGTATATGTTGGTGCAGGGATTATTGTTGATTCAGATGTAGATGCTTGAGCAGGTGTTGTTGACTGAGTTGTAGAAGTTGGTTTTTTTGATTCAGATGTTGATTCAGTGGTTGGTGAGTGAGATGTAGATGTTATTGTTTCAGATGTAGATGTTGGTGCAGGGGTTGTTGTTGTTGATGGAACTGTATATGTTTCTGTAGTTGATGTTGATGTTGATGTTTGTTCAGTGGTTGTTGTTGATTCAGATGTAGATATTTGAGCAGGTGTTATTTGTTGCGGTGTAGATGTTGGTATTGTTGATTCAGATGTTGATTCATTGGTTGGTGTGTGAGATGTAGATGTTGTTTTAACTGATGTAGATGTTGGTGCAGGGGTTGTTGTTGTTGATGGAACTGTAGATGTTGATTCATATGTAGATGTTTGAGAAGGTGTTGTTAATTTTGATGTAGATGTTGGTGTTGTTGATTCAGATGTTGATTCAGTGGTTGGTGAGTGAGATGTAGATGTTGTTGTAGCTGATGTAGGTGTTGGTGCAGGGGTTGTTGCTGATAAAGATGTAGATGTTGGCGTAGATGTTGGTGCAGGGATTATTCTTGATTCAGATGTAGATGTTTGAGCAGGTGTCGATTGAGGTGCAGATGTTGGTGTTGTTGATTCAGATATTGATTCAGTGGTTGGTGAGTGAGATGTAGATGTTGTTGTAGCTGATTTAGGTGTTGGTGCAGGGGTTGTTGCTGATAAAGCTGTAGATGTTGATGTAGATGTTGGTGCAGGGATTATTGTTGATTCAGATGTAAATGTTTGAGCAGGTGTTGTTGATTGAGGTGCAGATGTTGGTGTTGTTGATTCAGATGTCGATTCAATTGTTGGTGAGGGAGATGTAGATGTTGCTGTAGCTGATGTAGATGTTAGTGCAGGGGTTGTTGTTGCTGATGGAACTGTATAGGTTTCTGTAGTTGATGTAGATGTTGGTTCAGTAGTTGTTGTTGATTCAGATGTAGATGTTTGAGAAGGTGATGTTGATTGAGGTGCAGATGTTGCTGTTGTTGATTCAGATGTTGATTCAGTGGTTGGTGAGTGAGATGTAGATGTTGTTGTTTCAGATGTAGATGTTTCATTAGTCGATGTAGATGCTGGTTCAGTGGTTGTTGTTGATTCAGATGTTGATGTCTTAGCAGGTGTTGTTGATTGAGGTGCAGATGTTGGTGTTGTTGATTCAGATGTTGATTCAGTGGTTGGTGAGTGAGATGTAGATGTTGTTGTAGCTGATGTAGATGTTGGTGCAGGGGTTGTTGTTGTTGATGGAACTGTAGATGTTTGTGTAGTTGATGTAGATGTTGGTTCAGTGGTTGTGTTTAATTCAGATGTAGATCTTTCTGTAGCTGATGTAGATGTTGGTGCAGGGCTTGTTGTTGTTGATGGAATGATTCAGATGTAGATGTTTCTGTAGTTGATGGAGATGTTGGTTCAGTTTTTGTTGTTGATTCAGATCTAGATGTTTGAGAAGGTGTTGTTGATTGAGGTGCAGATGTTGGTGTTGTTGATTCAGATGTTGATTCAGTGGATGGTGAGTGAGATATAGATGTTGTTGTAGCTGATGTAGATGTTGGTGCAGGGGTTGTTGTTGTTGATGGAACTTTAGATGTTTCCGTAGTTGATGTAGATATTTGTTCAATAGTTGTTGTTGATTCAGATCTAGATGTTTGAGAAGGTGTTGTTGACTGAGGTGCAGATGTTGGTCTTGTTGATTCAGATGTTGATTCAGTGGATGGTAAGTGAGATATAGATGTTGTTGTTGCTGATGTAGATGTTGGTGCAGGGGTTGTTGATGTTGATGAAACTGTTGATGTTTCTGTAGTTGATGTAGATGTTGGTTCAGTGGTTGTTGTTGATTCAGATGTAGATATTTGAGCAGGTGTTATTGGATGAGGTGTAGATGTTGGTTTTGTTGATTCAGATGTTGATCCAGTGGTTGGTGAGTGAGATGTAGATGTTGTTGTTTCAGATGTAGATGTTTCATTAGTCGATGTAGATGCTGGTTCAGTGGTTGTTGTTGATTCAGATGTTGATGTCTTAGCAGGTGTTGTTGATTGAGGTGCAGATGTTGGTGTTGTTGATTCAGATGTTGATTCAGTGGTTGGTGAGTGAGATGTAGATGTTGTTGTAGCTGATGTATATGTTGGTGCAGGGCTTGTTGTTGTTGATGGAATTGTAGATGTTTCTGTAGTTGATGTAGATGTTGGTTCAGTAGTTGTTGTTGATTCAGATGTAGATGTTTGAGCAGGTGTTATTGGTTGAGGTGTAGATGTTGTTGATTCAGATGTTGATTCAGTGGTTGGTGAGTGAGATGTAGATGTTGTTGTAGCTGATGTAGATGTTGGTGCAGGGGTTGTTGTTGATGGAACTCTAGATGTCTCTGTAGTTGATGTAGATGTTGGTTTAGTGGTTGTTGTCGATTCAGATGTAGATGTTTTAGCAGGTGTTATTGGTTGAGGTGTAGATGTTGGTGTTGTTGATTGAGATGTTGATCCAGTCGTTGGTGTGTGAGATGTACATGTTGTTGTTTCAGATGTTGATGTTTCTGCAGTCGATGTAGTTGCAGTTTCAGTGGTTGTTGTTGATTCAGATGTAGATGTTTCTGTAGTTGATGGAGATCTTGGTTCAGTTGTTGTTGTTGATTCAGATGTAGATGTTTGAGAAGGTGTAGTTGATTGAGGTGCATATGTTGGTGTTGTTGATTCAGATGTTGATTCAGTGGTTGATGAGAGAGATGTAGATGTTGTTGTAGCTGATGTAGATGTTGGTGCAGGGGGTGTTGTTGATTCAGATGTTGATTCAGTGATTGGTGAGTGAGATGTAGATGTTGTTGTAGCTGATGTAGATGTTGGTGCAGGGATTATTGTTGATTCAGATGTAGATGTTTGAGCAGGTGTTGTTGATTGTGGTGCAGATGTTGGTGTTGTTGATTGAGATGTTGATTCAGTTGTTGGTGAGTGAGATATAGATGTTGTTGTAGATGAAGTAGATGTTAGTGCAGGGGTTGTTGTTGTTGATGGAACTGTATATGTTTCTGTAGTTGATGTAGATGTTGGTTCAGTAGTTGTTGTTGATTCAGATGTAGATTTTTGAGTAGGTGTTGTTGAATGAGGTGTAGATGTTGTCGATTCAGATGTTGATTCAGTGATTGGTGAGTGAGATGTAGATGTTGTTGTAGCTGATGTAGATGTTGGTGCAGGGGTTGTTGTTGTTGTTGATGGAACTCTAGCTGTTTCTGTAGTTGCTGTAGATGTTGGTTCAGTGGTTGTTCTTGATTCAGATGTAGATGTTTGAGCAGGTGCTTTTGGTTGAGGTGTAGTTGTTGGAGTTGTTGATTCAGATGTTGATCCAGTGGTTGGTGAGTGAGATGTAGATGTTGTTGTTTCAGATGTAGATGTTGGTGCAGGGGTTGTTGTTGATTCAGATGTAGATCTTTGAGCAGGTGTTGCTGATTGAGGTGCAGATGTTGGTGTTGTTAATTCAGAGGTTGATTCAGTCATTGGTGAGTGAGATGTAGATTTTTCTGTATTCGATGTAGATGCAGGTTCAGTGGTTGTTGTTGATTCAGATGTAGATGTTTGAGAAGGTGTTGTTGATTGAGGTGCAGATGTTGGTGTTGTTGATTCAGATATTGATTCAGTGGTTGGTGAGTGAGATGTAGATGTTGTTGTAGCTGATTTAGGTGTTGGTGCAGGGGTTGTTGCTGATAAAGCTGTAGATGTTGATGTAGATGTTGGTGCAGGGGTTGCTGTTGTTGATGGAACTCTAGATTTTTCTGTAGTTGATGTAAATGTTGGTTCAGTGGTTGTTTTTGATTCAGATGTAGATGTTTCAGAAGGTGTTATTGATTGAGGTGCAGATGTTGTTGTTGTTGATTCAGATGTTGATTCAGTGGATGGTGAGTCAGATATAGGTGTTGTTGTTGCTGGTGTAGATGTAGGTGCAGGGGTTGTTGATTTTGATGAAACTGTAGATGTTTCTGTAGTTGATGTAGATGTTTGTTCAGTGGTTGTTGTTGATTCAGATGTAGATGTTTGAGGAGGTGTTATTGGATGAGGTGTAGATGTTGGTGTTTTTGAATCAGATTTTGATCCAGTGGTTGGTGAGTGAGATGTAGATGTTGTTGTTTCAAATGTAGATGTTTCTGTAGTCAATGTAGATGCAGGTTCAGTGGTTGTTGGGTGCAGGGGTTGTTGCTGATAAAGCTGTAGATGTTGATGTAGATGTTGGTGCAGGGATTATTGTTGATTCGGATGTAGATGTTTGAACAGGTGTTGTTGATTGTGGCGCAGATTTTGGTGTTGTTGATTCAGATGTTGATTCAATTGTTGGTGAGTGAGATATAGATGTTGTTGTAGATGATGTAGATGTTAGTGCAGGGGTTGTTGTTGTTGATGGAACTGTATATGTTTCTGTAGTTGATGTAGATGTTGGTTCAGTAGTTGTTGTTGATTCAGATGTAGATTTTTGAGCAGGTGTTGTTGATTGATGTGTAGATGTTGTTGATCCAGATGTTGATTCAGTGATTGGTGAGTGAG
Source organism: Sinocyclocheilus anshuiensis (assembly GCF_001515605.1). Classification (NCBI taxonomy): domain Eukaryota; kingdom Metazoa; phylum Chordata; class Actinopteri; order Cypriniformes; family Cyprinidae; genus Sinocyclocheilus; species Sinocyclocheilus anshuiensis. The sequence goes on along the minus strand of NW_015548246.1, from coordinate 615,484 downwards.
ATGTAGATGTTGTTGTAGCTGATGTAGATGTTGGTGCAGGGGTTGTTGTTGTTGTTGATGGAACTCTAGCTGTTTCTGTAGTTGATGTAGATATTGGTTCAGTGGTTGTTGTTGATTCAGATGTAGATGTTTGAGCAGGTGCTTTTGGTTGAGGTGTAGTTTTTGGAGTTGTTGATTCAGATGTTGATCCAGTGGTTGGTGAGTGAGATGTAGATGTTGTTGTTTCAGATGTAGATGTTGGTGCAAGGGTTGTTGTTGATTCAGATGTAGATGTTTGAGCAGGTGTTGCTGATTGAGGTGCAGATGTTGGTGTTGTTGATTCAGATGTTGATTCAGTGGATGGTGAGTGAGATATAGATGTTGTTGTAGCTAATGTAGATGTTGGTGCAGGGGTTGTTGTTGTTGATGGAACTTTAGATATTTCTGTAGTTGATGGAGATGTTGGTTCAGTGGTTGTTTTTGATACAGATGTAGATGTTTCAGAAGGTGATTTTGAATTAGCTGTAGATGTTGGTGTTGTTGATTCAGATATTGATTCAGTTTTTGGTGAGTGAGATGTAGATGTTGTTGTAGCTGATGTAGGTGTTGGTGCAGGGGTTTTTGCTGATAAAGCTGTGTGTTGAAGGAAGTCTAGATTTTGCTGTAGTTGATGTAAATGTTGGTTCAGTGGTTGTTGATTCAGATGTAGATATTTGAGCAGATGTTATTGGTTGAGGTGTAGATGTTGGTGTTGTTGATTTAGATGCTGATTCAGTGGTTGGTGAGTGAGATGTAGATATTTCTGTCGTCGATATATATTCAGGTTCAGTGGTTGTTGTTGATTCAGATGTAGATGTTTTTGTAGTTGATGGAGATGTTGGTGCAGGGGTTGTTGTTTTTGTTGTTGAAGGCATTGTAGATGTTTCTGTAGTTGATGGAAATCTTGGTTCAGTGGTTGTTTTTGATTCAGATGTAGATGTTTCAGAAGTTGTTTTTGAATTAGCTGTAGATGTTGGTGTTGTTGATTCAGACATTGATTCAGTGGCTGGTGAGTGAGATGTAGATGTTGTAGCTGATGTAGGTTTTGGTGCAGGGGTTTTTGCTGATAAAGCTGTAGATGTTGATATAGATGTCGGTGCAGGGATTATTGTTGATTCAGATGTAGATGTTTGAGCAGGTGTTGTTGATTGAGGTGTAGATGTTGTTGATTCAGATGTTGGTTCAGTGGTCGGTGAGTGAGATGTAGATGTTGTTGTAGCTGATGTAGATGTTGGTGCAGGGGTTGTTGTTGTTGATGGAATTGTAGATGTTACTGTAGTTGATCTAGATGTTGATTCTGTGGTTGTTGTTGATTCAGATGTAGATGTTTGAGTAGGTTTCATTGGATAAGGTGTAGATGTTGGTGTTGTTGATTCAGATATTGATTCAGTGGTTGCTGAGTGAGATGTAGATGATGTTCTAGCTGATGTAGATGTTGGTGCAGGGGTTGTTCTTGTTGTTGTTGATGGCACTTTAGATGTTTCCGTAGTTGATGTAGATGTTGGTTCAGTATTTGTTTTTGATTCAGATGTAGATGTTTGAGCAGGTGTTGTTGATTGAGGTGTAGATGTTGTTGATTCAGATGTTGATTCAGTGGTTGGTGAGTGAGATATAGATGTTGTTGTAGCTGATGTAGATGTTGGTGCAGGGGTTGTTGTTGGAACTGTAGATGTTTGTGTAGTTGATGTAGATGTTGGTTCAGTGGTTGTTGTTAATTCAGATGTAGATGTTTGAGTAGATTTTATTGGATAAGGTGTAGATGTTGCTTTTGTTGATTCAGATATTGATTCAGTGGTTGGTGAGTGAGATGTAGATGATGTTGTAGCTGATGTAAGTGTTGGTGCAGGGGTTGTTGCTGATAAAGCTGTAGATGTTGATGTAGATGTTAGTGCAGGAATTATTGTTGATTCAGATGTAGATATTTGAGAAGGTGTTGTTGATTGAGGTGCAGATGTTGGTGTTGTTGATTCAGATATTGATTCAGTGGTTGGTGAGTGAGATGTAGATGATGTTGTAGCTGATGTAAGTGTTGGTGCAGGGGTTGTTGCTGATAAAGCTGTAGATGTTGATGTAGATGTTGGTGCAGGGGTTGTTGTTGTTGTTGTTGTTGATGGAACTGTAGATGTTTCCGTAGTTGATTTATTTGTTGGTTCAGTAGTTGTTGTTGATTCAGATGTAGATGTTTGAGCAGGTGTTGTTGATTGAGGTGTAGATGTTGTTGATTCAGATGTTGATTCAGTGGTTGGTGAGTGAGATGTAGATGTTGTTGTAGCTGATGTAGGTGTTGGTGCAGGGGTTGTTGCTGATAAAGATGTAGATGTTGGCGTAGATGTTGGTGCAGGGATTATTCTTGATTCAGATGTAGATGTTTGAGCAGGTGTCGATTGAGGTGCAGATGTTGGTGTTGTTGATTCAGATATTGATTCAGTGGTTGGTGAGTGAGATGTAGATGTAGTTGTAGCTGATGTAGATGTTCGTGCAGGGGTTGTTGTTGTTGATGGAACTCTAGATGTTTCTGTAGTTAATGTAGATTTTGGTTCAGTGGTTGTTGTTGATTCAGATATAGATGTTTGAGCAGGTGTTATTGGATGAGGTGTAGATGTTGGTGTTGTTGATTCAGATGTTGATTCATTGGTTGGTGAGTGAGATGTAGATGTTGTTGTAGCTGATGTAGATGTTGGTGTATAGGTTGTTGCTGTTGTTGATGGAACTCTAGATGTTTCAGTAGTTGATGAAGATGTTGGTTCAGTGGTTGTTGTTGATCCAGATGTAGATATTTGAGGAGGTGTTATTGGTTGAGGTGTAGATGTCGGTGTTGTTGATTTAGATGCTGATTCAGTGGTTGGTGAGTGAGATGTAGATGTTTCTGTAGTCGATATAGATTCATGTTCAGTGGTTGTTGTTGATTCAGATGTAGATGTTTTTGTAGTTGATGGAGATGTTGGTTCAGTTGTTGTTGTTGATTCAGATGTAGATGTTTGAGCAGGTGTTGTTGATTGTGGTGCAGATGTTGGTGTTGTTGATTGAGATGTTGATTCAGTTGTTGGTGAGTGAGTTATAGATGTTGTTGTAGCTGATGTAGATGTTGGTGCAGGGGTTGTTGTTGTTGATGGAACTTTAGATGTTTCTGTAGTTGATGTAGATGTTTGTTCAGTAGTTGATGTTGATTCAGATGTAGATGTTTGAGAAGGTGATGTTGATTGAGGTGCAGATGTTGCTGTTGTTGATTCAGATGTTGATTCAGTGGTTGGTGAGTGAGATATAGATGTTGTTGTAGCTGATGTAGATGTTGGTGCAAAGGTTGTTGTTGTTGTTGATGGCACTGTAGATGTTTCCGTAGTTGATGTAGATGTTGGTTCAGTAGTCGTTGTTGATTCAGATGTAGATGTTTGAGCAGGTTTTATTGTATAAGGTGTAGATGTTGGTGTTGTTGATTCAGATGTTGATTCAGTGGTTGGTGAGTGAGATGTAGATGTTGTTGTAGCTGATGTAGATGTTGGTGCAGGGGTTGTTGTTGTTGATGGCACTGTAGATGTTTCTGTAGTTGATGTAGATGTTGGTTCAGTGGTTGTTGTTAATTCAGATGTAGATGTTTGAGCAGGTTTTATTGTATAAGGTGTAGATGTTGGTGTTGTTGATTCAGATATTGATTCAGTGGTTGGTGAGTGAGATGTAGATGATATTGTAGCTGATGTAAGTGTTGGCGCAGGGGTTGTTGCTGATAAAGCTGTAGATGTTGATGTAGATGTTGGTGCAGGAATTATTGTTGATTCAGATGTAGATGTTTGAGCAGGAGTTATTGGTTGAGGTGTAGATGTTGGTGTTGTTGATTTAGATGTTGATTCAGTGGATGGTGAGTGAGATATAAATGTTGTTGTAGCTGATGTAGATGTTGGTGCAGGGGTTGTTGTTGTTGATGGAACTTTAGATGTTTCCGTAGTTGATGTAGATGTTTGTTCAGCATTTGATGTTGATTCAGATGTAGACGTTTGAGAAGGTGTTGTTGATTGAGGTGCAGATGTTGGTGTTGTTGATTCAGATGTTGATTCAGTGGATGGTGAGTGAGATATAGATGTTGTTGTAGCTGATGTAGGTGTTGGTTCAAGGGTTGTTGCTGATAAAGCTGTAGATGTTGATGTAGATGTTGGTGCAGGGATTATTGTTGATTCAGATGTAGATGTTTGAGCAGGTGTTATTGGATGAGGTGTAGATGTTGGTGTTGATTCAGACTTTGATTCAGTGGTTGGTGAGTGAGATGTAGATGTTGTTGTTTCAGATGTAGATGTTTCTGTAGTCGAAGTAGATGCAGGTTCAGTGGTTGTTGTTGATTCAGACGTGGATGTTTGAGCAGGTGTTGTTGATTGAGGTGTAGATGTTGGTGTTGATTCAGATGCTGATTCAGTGGTTGGTGAGTGAGATGTAGATGTTGTTGTAGCTGATGTAGATGTTGGTGCAGGGGTTGTTGTTGATGGAACTCTAGATGTTTCTGTAGTTGATGTAGATTTTGGATCAGTGGTTGTTGTTGATTCAGATGTAGATGTTTGAGCAGGTGTTATTGGATGAGGTGTAGATGTTGGTGTTGATTCAGACTTTGATTCAGTGGTTGGTGAGTGAGATGTAGATGTTGTTGTTTCAGATGTAGATGTTTCTGTAGTCGAAGTAGATGCAGGTTCAGTGGTTGTTGTTGATTCAGACGTGGATGTTTGAGCAGGTGTTGTTGATTGAGGTGTAGATGTTGGTGTTGATTCAGATGCTGATTCAGTGGTTGGTGAGTGAGATGTAGATGTTGTTGTAGCTGATGTAGATGTTGGTGCAGGGGTTGTTGTTGTTGATGGAACTGTAGATGTTTCTGTAGTTGATGTAGATGTTGGTTCAGTAGTTGTTGTTGATTGAGGTGCAGATGTCTGTGTTGTCGATTCAGATGTTGATTCAGTCGTTGGTGAGTGAGATATAGATGTTGTTGTAGCTGATGTAGATGTTGGTGCAGTGGTTGTTGTTGTTGATGGAACTGTAGATGTTTCCATAGTTGATGTAGATGTTGGTTCAGTGGTTGCTGTTGATTCAGATGTAGATGTTTGAGCAGGTGTTGTTGATTGAGGTGTAGATGTTATTGATACATAAGTTGATTCAGTGGTTGGTGAGTGAGATATAGATGTTGTTGTAGCTGATGTAGATGTTGGTGAAGGGGTTGTTGTTGTTGATGGAACTGTAGATGTTTCTGTAGTTGATGTAGATGTTGGTTCAGTGGTTGTTGTTAATTCAGATGTAGATGTTTGAGCAGGTGTTATTGGTTTAGGTATAGATGTTGGTGTTGTTGCTTCAGATATTGATTCATTGGTTGGTGAGTGAGATGTAGATGTTTTTATTTCGGATGTAGATTTTTCTGTAGTCAATGTAGATGTTGGTTCAGTGGTTATTGTTGATTTAGATGTAGATGTTTGAGCAGATGTTGTTGATTGAGGTGTAGATGTTGTTGTTGTTGATTCAGATGTTGATTCAGTGGTTAGTGAGTGAGATGTAGATGTTGTTGTAGCTGATGCAGATGTTGGTGCAGGGGTTGTTGTTGTTGTTGATGGAACTCTAGATGTTTCTGTAGTTGATGTAGATGTTGGTTCAGTGGTTGTTGTTGATTCAGATGTAGATATTTGAGCAGGTGTTATTGGTTGAGTTGTAGATGTTGGTGTTGTTGATTCAGTGGTTGGTGAGTGAGATGTAGATGTTTGTTCAGTTGTTCTTGTTGATTCAGTTGTAGATGTCAGTGCAGGGGTTGTTGTTGTTCTTGAAACAGATGTGTGTGCAGCTGGTGATGTAAAATAAAATAAAATAGCAAAACTTTAATAGATGAGATAGAACAAAAAGCATTAATAGATGGCAGGCAACAGTGACCTATAGTGTAAAAAAAACTGTATCAGTGAAATGAATGTTGATTACGAAGGGAGCGATTAAGTTTTGTTTGTTTTATTTTTTGTTTTTGTTTTTAATGCTGCCATTGACATTATTATTTTCTGATTTCAGACCAGTTTTAAAGTGCCGATACAGTGTCACATTTCCTTAACAACATAAAACTTTTGTTTTGTTTAACACTAACCAGTTCCGGATTTATTACTTGTTATTATAAAGGTTTCCTAGGACTACATGAACAGTTATGAAAACTGATACTGTTGATTGTATCTGAAGATTGTTGACTGAAGATTGTAAGACTGCAGTGTAGTTCAAAACCACAACCTGTGCTACATATTTTATTATCAGTTATATTACTGATTTCATTTTTTTTTTTTTTTTGACTTTGACACAATCATAATAACTTGTATAGCAACTTGTATTTTGTTTGTAATTGCAGGATGTATTTTTACTTGGTCTTTTCTTAGCAGATTGATTTGTAAAGAAATTTGCACAATTAATGCATTTAATTAATTTACTCGCATGTGTTTTGTGAGCAACGCTAGATACCCCAGTTAATTAAAGGCTTTTTATTTTTACTATACGAGTGTCTTGGAGTATTTCATCTTCTTGTTGTTATTACTGCTTCATTTTTTTTTTCTGCTGTCTAAAAACTGGACAGACAGTTCTGATTTCTGCTCAACAGATTCAAGTAGTCTCTGCTGAATATGTGATAATTGCACCATATTATGTGCATTAAACCTTGAATATTTTTTTTGTATGATTTATATTCATGATTTAATTAAAAAGCAACCCAAGTCTGTTTTTTTTATTCCTTTCTATTGTACTTGTTCCTGATATTTACTATGTTACTATGATAAATATGTTACTATGATATAAATACATACCTAAATAACAATTTGCATTCTATTATTATTACTTTTTTTTATCACAGCATTCGCTTTTTTTTTTTTTTTTTTTGTTATGCAGGACTATAAGACATTTTGAAGTCTTTATAGCACTTAACATTAATGCAGTTGAACAATTATTCATGCCATGGAGTATTTTTAGTTTATTTAGCTTTATCACATGTCAAAGTTCAATACTAAGTGTAAAGTATGATAATGTATAATATTTAATATAATAAAGAACCATAATATTTAACAATATAAGAAATAGTAATAGTGATGCTTGAGCAGCACCACTAAGTGTACTGTATTTTTTTAAATTAGTCGCACAGTGTTTTCTTATTCTTTGATGTATATATATATATATATATATATATATATGTTTACATGTACTGTATATATTATGACTCGTACTATTCTTATCAAACATCATATAATTTCTCAAATAAAAATTACCAAGCATTTTACTATTACAATTCACTATTCATATAAATAAGTGAAAAAATATGTGCACATTGTCAGTATTCAGATTGTTCTCAGAATTTACATTTCTTCATAGCTGACAAATAAAGGGTAATTGTATTACTTTTATGTTTGACAAAAATGCACAGATTATTCAGAAATGGTAAAACTATACAAAACTGATATATTCCTAAATAAAGCCTATTATATCTCTCAGTATATTACTATTTTTTAACATACTGTATAAGATATAATTCACGTACATTATATGCATGCATATATATATATATATATATACTGTAGTTATGATTATACTTCCATATACATCACATGACTCAAATATTTATATTTAAAAGACATCTTACCTGTTGGTATTGATCTATCAATCAGTAAAGCCAATCCAATACATATAATACATCGAAACATCTTTCAAGTTTTTTGCTACTAAACCTAATGCCAGAAAAGCAGCCTGACATATAATCATAATGTACTCATAACTCAAGCTTAATATACTGCCCTTAAACTCCACCTACCCATTAATTTTCACTAATATAACAGGTTCTCATAATGAGTGACTAGTGAAAAATTATTTAAATACAGAAATATATTATCTATTATTATTATTATGTTTACAAATAATACAAATACTAGAGAGAGTATGTAGAAAAATCGTTTAGACAGAGACACCCACACATTTCTACAGTGTTGTATCAAACCGCAAACAATAACTTATGTAAATGTTATAATTGTCCTGATACAGCTGAACACTTTCACTTTCTGACTGCATTGTCACACTTCCCATTAATTAAAGTAACACTGATCACTCCTTAACAGTAAGGAACAAAAAAGTGTCCTTGTAACCCAAATAGAGATGCACATCATAAACTGTATGTAAGTGCTAATGACCAGTTCAGATTTCTTTCTGAAAGTTTAGCTGTCCAGTTGAAGCGGAGCTGAGAAAGCGTCTCAGGTTACGTATGTAACCCTGGTTCCTCGAGGGAACGAGAGCTGCGTCGGAAAACTCTAGGGGAACGCCTTCTGTGACCAAGCTCTGAATAACATGTGAAATCAGTCCAATAGCTGAGTGGGACGTCACGGGCGGGTGACGGTTCAATAGGCACAAATCTACAATAGGACGCAACCCCCCATCCTTCTTCGGAACAATGAAGTACCGGCTCTACAACCCGGAGTCTGTCTCGTGCGTACCGCCAGGTGACCTCCTAAGGGAACCAGTCTCGCGAGACTAGCCTGTGGCGCGTCTAGAGCAGCTAGCTCAGTGCCCTGAAACAGCAGACCGTTAGGGGACGGCCGTACTAGACATTCAGTCACACGAACAACATCAATCTCCTCAGAGAAAGAGGGCCGCAGCACTCACTCAGAGGGGGAAGAAGCACAGCGCGGGCTTCCAAGCCCCGAGAACGAGCGCTAGATCTAGCGAACACGGGTGGAGATAGGAAGAGCCGTTTCCAACCCGTCTGCTAGATCATGTGCGATCTCCGCGATCTCAGTCGCTGCCGTGCCTCAGCAGCAGCGGGACCGCAATCGCAAGAAGGCATGGACACACTCCTCGGTGCGTGCCCGGCGAGAGTCGAAACCCCGAGAGCGGGCGCCGGATCTGGTGATTAGGAAGCAGATCCATACGCGAAACCCACGAGCACAGCCGCCGCTCCTCCTTGGCGAAAGCGGGGCCGGCACCGTGAGGAATGCTAGTGAAGGCTCCCTCCTCAAAGAGAGCCCTCTGAGAGCGAAGCAAGGCAGTAACAACTGTGCTTTGCTCCCAAGCAAACCACACACAGACTGTGTGTATCCCCACTCGTGATATAACGTGGCTTTTTGCAGGGAGGAACACACAACCTACAACGTGGCTTGCTCTCGCCCTTGAAATGCTTTGTCTTTGCATGAGCTTAGACATAGCTGGAGCTTATAGACTTTCACAACTGACAGACAACAATAAATATGACTGACACACACAGAGCGCTTCGCTGAATGACAGAAAGCTGACGCTGGCTCCGCCGCACGTGCTTTTATAGCTTCCTGGTCATGACGTCATCCGCCGTGACGTCCCGTTCAGCTATTGGACTGATTTCACATGATATTCAGAGCGTGGGTCGCAGAAGGCATTCCCCTAGCGTTTTCGACGCAGCTAGAGTTC
>NW_015548246.1:598811-606054 GCF_001515605.1 Sinocyclocheilus anshuiensis | reverse complement strand
TTTCACATGTTATTCAGAGCGTGGTCACAGAAGGCGTTCCCCTAGCGTTTTCCGACGCAACTCGAGTTCCTGAAGAGGAACTTTGTATTATTTCCTGGTTTTGTGTGAATAATAACAATATATTTGGCACTTTGTGTTTCTATTGACATAATGCAATGGTTCTGGGTCATGGGTGGATCTGCATTCCAACAAACCTGAAAGTAAATGACAATGGCTCAAACTATGTCACTAATGCTGTTCTACAGAGATACAGAGAGAGAGAGAAAGCAGACTACTGTTTTCTGTTAGTGTACAATGCGTTTGATTATAAAAAGCTTCTTCATAATACAGATTCTAAGCAATTAACTTAACTTAAAAAAGATTCGAAGGAATTTGGTGTATTATGAACTAAGTTGATCACAGCGCCTATGCCGTTATTACCCAGCTAACGGGAAACTTTCTTAGAACGTTCTGGCAAGGTTCTCTCAAAGTTCTGAACAAAAGTTCTTTCACATTAATAGAATGTTCGTTTAAAATGATCTGGTCTTAAATAACGTTATCAAAAATATATTTATACATTGTTCATTGAACGTTTTTCTGAAACAATTTAGCTGGATGTTAGTCGAATGTTTTTTAAATGCTACTACTTAGTACTTGCTACTACTAATTATTAGTAGTAACGCTACTAATTAATTAATTACGCGCCCTATTAGAATTCAGAGCATTGGGGATTAAATTGTATGGAAGCCCGTTTCACTGCATACAAAAGGTAATGGCTACTTTTTGTCTCACAATTCTGACTTTTTGCTGATATAAACTTGCAATTGTGAATTATTAAGTCAGAATTGTGGGATATACACTCTCAAGTGCGTGAAATAAAGTATGAATTGCAATATAGAAATTCGCAATTCTGACTTTTTCTCACAGTTGCGAGTTTACATCTTGCAATTCTGACACTTTTTTTTTTTAATTGCATGATATAAATAAATATGCAAGTTATAAAGTCATTTTCAAGCGACAGTTGAAAACTCATCTCTTTCGTCACTATTTGACTTAATCAACAAGAAAAAAACGTTGCTTTCTCTTTCCTTAATCTCTCCCTGTTAGCTTTACTAATCTGACCAATGCCTGAAACTTTGTATTACGAGCACTTCCTGCATTTGTTTGCCTCTTTATGATGAATCGGTTATTGTATTCCTCAATTGTAAGTCGCTTTGGATAAAAGCATCTGCCAAATGAAGTCAATATGTAAAGCAAAATAAAATGGACTGAAAATGACTGTTGAATATTATAGATTGTATTTTTAAATTTGAATTGTGAATTTGGATTATTTAATTTTTAATTATGAAAATGTGTGTGTAATATTTTTAATTGAAATATTCACATCTTAAATATACAACCATAAAAATGCAAGCACTGAAAATACAGTGCATTGAAATGTTAACGTAATACTTTTTTTTTTTCAAATAGTGCAATTATGCTTTTTTTGTTGTTTGTTTCAAATAGTCTACACTTGTTATTTACTTATGTAACTCACTATACTTTAAATAAACTGTTAATTATGTTACTGACAATAAACAAGTCATAAGTAATTGGTTTGAAACCGGTATAAATAAGAGGTGAGTCATATTCTGGAGCAATTCAATCCAAATTGGATCATGGCATGAGTTTTATACATTCTTCAGTGTCACATATTTATATGCTGTATCATATGCAGATACCATAATACTACCTGGGTAGTAACTGATTACATGTAATCTGGATTATGTAATCAGATTACAAAAATTAAGTACTTGTAATTAGATTAAATTACATTTGAAAATACTCTTTATCAGACTACAATTTATTTTTATTGATTACATGATTACATATTATGCATGCAATGGCAATAAATTGTTCATAGTTTATTGATTATCGCTAATTCATTTTTACAAATTTCCTCTCTGAAAAAAGCCTACCGCTTAAATACATTCAGAAAGTCTTCCAGTTTTGTGGACGTTCACTAGACAGCTGGCTGCACAGCATTTGACCATTGGATTTACAAAAATCATTTCAGGTTTAAAACCTTTTTCAACATTGCATCAACTATGAACACATTAATTTTTACTTGAATTATCACTCAGTGGTTATTTAACCATGTATTATTATAGCTTTGGAAGGCTTTTGTCTTTCAAACACATTATAATGCACAAATTCACATTATTTCTTATTTACATGTAATACAGGCATTTCAACTTTTTTGAACATCTTTCACCTAATATACTGTATTTACTTGAAGTACCTTTAGATTTTAAAATGAATATTTGAATAATTAAATATCGCATTTGCATGTTCACGGTTCTCTGCTGGTTAATGGTCACAGACATGAAGGTAAGCATTACTTTTTTAGTGTGTTTTTTTTTTGATTGATGTTATTCTAAAATTCTAATCATTTGATTAATTATTAGCTTTTCATTAAACTCACAAAGCCCCTGCAGTTCATTTACGAACCCCAGTTTGGGAAACCTTGACGTAACGCATTGTTTATTGCACTTCATGTTGTTAATTACAACAAATGGAATGCTTTTTTTTTATTAGTCTTTGAATTTTTATATCAATATGGTACAAGATTATCCTATTTAAACCAATATGATAAATGACTAAGGTCAAAAGTAATCTAACCTAAAATGTGTAATGTAATGGATTACTTCACTAACTACAATTTTTGTCATGCAATTTGGAATCAGTTACAGTTTGTAAGGTCAAATTTCTTTCTGATTGTTTAGTTGTCCAGTTAAAGAGAAGTGGAGAAACCCATGTATCTCCTGTTCATTTCCTGGTTTGTGTGAATATTAAAAATGTTTTGGTGCTTTGTGTTTCTACAGATAGAATGAAATGTCCAGTAATGTCCAGTATGTTCCAGTAAGCCTGAAAGAATGAGAGTTTACAATGGATCAATCTATGTCAATAGTGGCATGCTGTTCTGCAGAGACAGACAGAGACTATTGTATATATAAAAGCTTCTCCATTGTTACAGGTTCCAACCAAGTAGCTTTGTTCTTAGATGGATGGCATTTGGCGTATTATGAACTAAGTTAAACACAATGCCGTTATGATAGGAAATGTTCATTGCGTCTTTGCAATGCAGCCTAATTTTATTTCTACACTATATATTTACGGTTTAAAGCTATTATATTATATTATATTATACTATATAGATAAGTATATCTATCTATCTATCTATCTATCTGTGTATAAACTGACTTCAAACAATGCTTTGCAATACTGCTTTCATATTCTCATTGAATTTACAAGTTTGATGTAGGCCTACTATCCACTTAAACAATACGTGATCCAGTTACCATGGAAACGGGGCGTCAACTCAGCTGACAAGTAGCAAACTCCGTCTCTCACCCTGCGTTCCATTCGGAAGGGCTCATCCCTATGCCCTAATCCCTTCAAAGGGTTTACCCTCCGGAGTGAGAGCTTCGAAGGGTTGAAGGGTGTAGGGGACCAAACAACTGTTTCTTGAAGTGCCCTTCTGCGTCATCATCACGTTCCCACACTGAGGCGCCGTCATCATGCAAAGAATCTGCGCAAAGGATCTGTCATGAGTCTGGGCCCTGCGTTTCTCCCTCCCTCCTCCAGAGAGCGCCATCTCCCGGACTCCATTCCCCAAACCCCATACACCTGTTCACTCATTACACTAATTCCCCAAACTCCATACACCTGTTCAGTCATTCACTCGTTACACTCACCCTCGGCTGTTCCCCATTGTCACAGACTATATCTTCTCCTAACGTCTGGAAGCCGTTCCTTAGGGGAGGGGCTCCTGTCAGGGTCTGGCGTCTGGTGTTCTCCCTCTCACCACCAGAGGTCGCCATTTCCCATCCTCCCGGACTCCTTTACCTTAACTCCACACACCTGTTCACCTACTCACACACACACAGCTGTTGCCCATCCTGATGGCTATTTATACTCCTTCCCCACGCCTCTCTGGGCTGATTATTAGTTGTTGATATGTGGACTGATGCAAGCACTAAGTGGCCGTAGTGGTGTCATATTCCTGTTTCTGTTCTGAGCCTGTTGTCAGATTCTGATATCTGTTTGTGTTTCCGTTTTGGTTTTTACTTTGTTTTCCCTTAAGTTAATAAAGACCTGCATTTGGACCCAGACCCTTGTTTACACGGTGTGTTCCCTTACCACGCCGTGACAGAATAATCAGCCAAACATGGGTCCAGCAGGAAAGTTCCTCAACGTCCTGCAGGGAGACCGGTGCATTGAGGATTACGCCAGGGACTTCGTGGGAGTGGCTCGCCAGTCGGCTACGGAGAGGACCTGCATAATGGTCTTTTTCTGGGGTGGCCTAACCGAGCCCTTCAAATCCCTTATGCCATTCTGGCACCCCGAGGAGGCGCCGGAGGACTACATCAACCTGGCTCTGCAGTTGAGCGGCTCCGCCTTCAGGGTGGAGTTGGCTGCGGAGCCCGCTCACAGTCCTCCCGAAGCGGCAATTCACGGGGCGTCAGAGGCCTCGTCTGCGACACCCAGTATCTCACGCCCGTTCCCGGAGCGTCCCGGACTGATACGCAGCGTGCAGGAATCCCCGCTGATGTCGGTGCGAGCGGCGTGGTCAGCTCGCAAGGCTCCCGAGGCGTCGGGGCCCGCTGAGGTTCCCTCCGAGGCGGCGGGGCTCGCTTCTGGCCTTTCCGAAGCGGCGGAGCCCGCTGATGATCCCTCCGAGGCGGCGTGGCTCGCTTCAGGCCTTCACGAAGCAGCGGAGCCCGCTGATGATCCCTCCGAGGCGGCGGGACTCGCTTCCGGGCCTTCCCGAAGCGGCGTCGTCCGCTCACAGTTCCCCCGAGGCGGCGGCGTCCGCTCACAGTTCCCCCAAGGTGCCGGCGTTCGCTCAGAAAGCTCCGGAAGCGGCGGTGTCCGTTCACGGTTCCCCCGAGGCACCGGTGTCCGCTCACGGTGGAAGCCGTTCCTTGGAGAGGGGGTCCTGTCATGAGTCTGGGCCCTACGTTTCTCCCTCTCTCCTCCAGAGGGCGCCATCTCCCGGACTCCATTCCCCAAACCTCAGAAAGCTCCGGAAGCGGCGGTGTCCGTTCATGGTTCCCCCGAGGCACCGGTGTCCGCTCACGGTTCCCCCCACTCAGAACGCTGCAGAAGCGGCGGTGCCCGCTCACGTTTCCCCCGAGGCGGCGGTGTCCGCTCACGGTTCCCCCGAGGCGGCGGTGTCTGCTCACGGTTCCCACGAGGCGGCGGTGTCCGCTCACGGTTTCCCAGAGGCGGCGGTGTCCGCTCACAGTTGCCCCGCCAATGCCCGTTCCAAAGCGGCAGCTCCACACACACCGCTAGCGGCGGTGTCCGTTCATGGTTCCCCCGAGGCACCGGTGTCCGCTCACGGTTCCCCCGAGGCGGCGGTGTCTGCTCACGGTTCCCACGAGGCGGCGGTGTCCGCTCACGGTTTCCCCGAGGCGGCGTCATCCGCTCACAGTTCCCCCGAAGCGGCGTCGTCCACTCACAGTTCCCCCGAGGCGACGGCGTCCGCTCACAGTTCCCCCGAGGCGGCAGCGTTCGCTCACGGTTCCCCCGAGGCGGCGGTGTCCGCTCACGGTTCCCCCGAGGCGGGGGTGTCCACTCACGGTTCCCACGAGGCGGCGGTGTCCGCTCACGGTTTCCCAGAGGCGGCGGTGTCCGCTCACGGTTTTCCAGAGGCGGCGGTGTCCGCTCACAGTTGCCCCGCCAATGCCCGTTCCAGAGTCTGTCGGTGACGTCCCTTACATGCAGGCTAAAATGGGCTGAAACTATTTCAAACCACTGTGTTTCAAACACGTTTTGATTTTACATTGTAAATAAATATTGATAAAAATTGTACTGTGATTTCAGGAGCATCAGAAAAAACCCTCTAAAACAGAGGGGAAGTTGCAAGAAAATTTCTAATGGGAGCTGCTGACAGAGATATAGGAAACACAGGTAATCTGAGAAAGCTTATTAAATAACTTCATATACATTTTTGACAATATATCATCATGCATCTTTAAAATCTAAAAATGTGAATTCTAGTATCTTAAGATTTTTTATGTTTTCCATATTACTATTTATCTTTTCTGCATTTCACCTATGCTCTAGTTTGTTTATTTCTAATAAACCTGACATTTTATACTATATATTGTTGGCTCCGTGACAAATTGTTCCTATATTTTTCCATGCTGATGGCCGTGCTGCAGAGCTGGAGCGGATCTCCTGTTGAAGAACATCTCCAAGGTGCTATGAACCATCTGACTAGTAAATAGTAACATTCAAAAGTTTATCTAATATTAAAAAAATAAATCAAATAAATATAAAATATTTCCTGTAAGTCCTACAAGGTCATCTTGTTTAACTCTGCACTGAGGACACTTTATACACAACAACCTACAGAGGGGTCCAACATTATTCAAAATGAGACACAGATGATAATAAAAAAATGAAAGAAATTAAAATTAATAACAGTAAGACAGAACCAGAGTATTGTGAACTTGCCTCACTTCAAACTGTCACGGTCTGTAAAGGTTATCATCTGCCAAGCTGGATGGACGTTGAAGGTGAATTTTTTTTATTCGTCAATTTGCCGATCTGGGGAGTTGGAAAATTAGCCTATTTTCAAAAATAGTAGAGTGTTCCTTTAAATGTAACTACAGACTTATAATGTTTTGTATTGTAAAGTTATTAAGTTCTCAATGTTTAATTTGATAATTTCCTGTTAGTTAATTAGCACATGAAGCGGTCTGGGTTACAGTCTGAGGTTATTTAAATATTATTTTCTAAACTTTAAACGCAGTGAAGTGTTTGTTCAAGTAGACTTTTTTGCTTGTGGAAACCTCACGTGAGTCTGAAAGGTACTTAAAACTTAAAAATGTATTTGCACTCTTGAAGACTGTTCACCAAAGACTAAATTTCAGTCTGGCAGAATTTCCTGCACACTTCACCACCAAAATTAGCTGTAGAGGCCAAAATGAGCATTGTGAATGTAAGAGCCTCACGTTAAATTTATAACAATCATTGTTAATGTTTGAATTGTATTTCAGGGCAGTTCGTGAAGACAGATAATCAAGAGATGTGACAAACTGTACAGAAGTCAGTTCCAGATCCACCCTCCACACCAGACCTCTCTCTCATATGTATTGCTGTCTACTAGCATATTATGTGTTCTCTTCAGACTTAGGTGCATGCAGATATTACTCAGGGACATGAACACTTGAATATTATAAGAATAGGGAAAGTACGAATGAATTAAGAT
>NW_015548246.1:592466-598676 GCF_001515605.1 Sinocyclocheilus anshuiensis | reverse complement strand
GGCTGCAATATAACAAAGAGTGAAAAATTGAAGGGGGTCTGAATACTTTCCGTACCCACTGTATATATATATTTACTGTTTTGTTTTCCAAAGCACCTAAAAGCCAATTCACACCGCCATACTCCAACGGGGTGAACACACTGTCCAAACAAAACAAAATAAGCATGTTCTTTTAAATAGCTTTTGAGGCAGTTTGAACTGACCATAATGCTGTATGTTAGGTGTGAGATTCATTAAACTTGGTTTGCTATAATACATCTATTCATAAGTGCACCAGTGTGAATCATAATTCCCCCACATTTGCTGTATATCCATAAAGTGATATCTTTGTCATAGTATTCTTTCAGTGGTTAACTAACTGATATTTTTTTTTTTTTTTTTTTTTTATGGTGAATTGCCAAAAAAAAAAACAATAATTTTGCATAAGATTTTTTATTAATTATTTGAAGTGGGTTAGTTAAGGGCGTGATTAGCTGATGTATTATTGTGGGAGTATGTGATAAGTTGATGAATTGTGTGCATGGTTAATGATGGCTCTTAAATATATAAATGCAGTGTGTTGAATGCTTACTAAGACTTGCATATTATGCATAATGTTTTGATCTTGGATAATCTTTTATAATTTACTGTGAAAAATATTAAAAAGCGGCCAAAATCAAATATTTAAATATATTTGTAAAATATATTTCAAAATATATTTACATATATTGTATCAAATATATTTTATTCTATTTAAATTTAAGATATTTAAATATTTGAAAAGATATTTATTATTAATATTTCAATCTATGTGACTTCTGTATGGGTGCTAGTCGAATATTTTTCGAATGCTTATCTATCTATCTATCTATCTATCTATCTATCTATCTATCTATCTATCTATCTATGTTTTATTTAGAAGATTTCTTGTGCCACTTTTATTTTGAATCTTTGAGGATGCCCCAAAATGGTTAAAGTCAAGTCTTTCTTCCGGTTCACTTCCGGTTTCCACGTCTTGCATTTGGCATAAGCACGTTTACAGCTGCAGTTATTTCTGCTCAAATTCACACAACGTCTTGACTCTTCCCACACATCTGAAAGGTTAACCGATCATTTAGTTACTTAGTCAATCGGTTAATATAATGTCAAACATACGCTAATATTGAGGTAATACCCCTGCAGTCCTTCAGTGTAAATATGCCGTGTTGGAGACCGTGGTAATGGAGCGAGATTTACTCAGACAGTCCGTGTCGTATCACGGGGAAAACCTGATGTTATTGTTAAAATGCGAGCAAAGTGAGAACCCAGACTTCAAACGTGTGGCTGCTGATCTCTCCAAAACTCTGAATCAAAGGTAAGAGGCGTTTTTATAGTTCTTGCATGATTATTTTTATCCCTGTTGTCATGTTTTTGTGTTGAGAGACCCCGGGACCTTTCACATAGCCCATAAAATATACTTCAGGAATAGTTAATCTTTTTTAAATTAATTGTATTAATCACTCACCTGCATGTCAGTCATTACAAACATGCATGACTTTCTTCTGTGGAACACAAATTGAGATATTTAAAATAATGTCTGCGCTACTCTTTTCCATACGGGTAACTTACTTCTCAGAACTGGGAGTTTATTTCTCTCACTTCTCAGTTTATATCTAAAGTTTATATGAGAATTGCAAGAAAAAAAGTGTGCTTCTATAGAGCCTAGTAATGCACTATATTCCTAAAAGTCGTGCTTTTTTTTTTTCTCCATTAATTTTCATAATTTATTGACTGTAAATGAGTAATGTGTGATTGGTTTGAAACAGGGATAAAGAAGAGGGGAGCCCTGTTCTTGAGCAGTTCATAGCAAGGAAAGCTGATCTGCTGTTTGCTCCGTCATGGAAAACATCTACACCCGCAGATGAAAGGCAGGAGGAATCTGGAGGTTAACCGTCTCAATCATTTCGAATGAAATTCTGTATTTTATTCCTATTATAGCAATCGTTCACTCAAAAAGATGTATTCGTCTTCATGTATCTCCAAACCCATTTTTTGAAGACTATCCTGTTGGCATGAATGGGTTAGTTATATTGGATGGCTGTGCGGATGATTGCATGATGAGCGTGCGTATTGTTTCAGAGGCGCACGCCGTCATGCCTCCGCTGGAGCAGTTCATGGAGGTGTGTTTTGAGGAGAGACGGGAGCTCTTCTACAGGGACGTGGAGCGTGGAGACGTGGTTATCGGAAGGATAAATTCTGTGCGAGACTTCGGCTTATTCATAACTCTTCTCTGCACTGCTGGAGGACTGGAACGAGATATTGAGGATCTGGAGATAAAGGTGGGATTTTGGGTGTTTTTTTTTTCTCTGAACTATATACTTTTATTTTTATATATATATGTATGTGACCCTGGACCACGAAACCAGTCATGAGGGTCATCTGAAAGCTGAATAGATAAACTTTCCATTGATGTATGGTTTGTTAGGATCTGACAGTATTTGGGTGAGATACAACTATTTGAAAATCTGGAATCTGAGGGTGCAAAAATATTGAGAAAATCGCCTTTAAAGTTGTCCAAATGAAGTTCTTAGCAATGCATATTACTAATCAGAAATGAAGTTTTGATATATTTATGGTAGGAAATTTACAAAATATCTTCATGGAACCTGATCTTTACTTAATATCCTAATGATTTTTGGCATAAAAGAAAAATCAATAATTTTGACCCATACAATGTATTTTTGGCTATTGCTACAAATATACCCCAGCGACTTAAGACTGCTTTTGTGCTTCAGGGTCACAAATATATATATATATATATATATATATATATGGGTCAAAGACGAGGCATCCCATTTTGTTGACTGCATCAAATTACATTTACAGAAGTTATTTTATATAAACAGAAAGCATATTAAATGAAAGTCTTTCAATAACTTGGGAGTATATGTCAAAATATAGAAATAATATAGAAATAAATTGTTCTAACATGATTCAATGTAACAGATATATTTATTTGAAAATGAAACGGCAGACTTATTTTGACCTTTACTTATTAAAACGTATAAAAGTATAAGTGATCGTACTTAATTGTATTATATTTTAAATGATTAAAAACTGCAGTGATCCTTCAATAGAGTATTTCAGTGTCATCTAATGTTTCTTCATCTAAGTATACCTGAAAAGATTTATTGTTATATGAACTATTATTACACTTAATGAAATTAATAAATAAATACAATTATTTAATATGAATTATAATTATAATAAAATTATTTTTTGCTCAGGAATAAAACAAATACATTTAAAAAATAATAATAAACAGGACACATACTAATGCACGGGGGGGAAAAAATATATTACACTTTTATTGTTTGGTTGCTTGAAAACCCCTTTCATCTTTTACCTGTATAATTATTATATTTATCAATAATTAAATCATAAATATTTATTTATTTTTGTTCATTTCTTCATTCATTCATCAATAGTTTATGATATTTTTAAAAATGCGTTTGACCTTGAGAAATAAATTTTAAAACTTTTTTTTTTTTTTTTTTTTAATAACGATTAAGATGATGGTATAATGTATAAAAGCAAAATGTATTGATTTCTACTTGAGCCATTCAACTGAAACTTGGTTAAAAATGGTGTTAAAATCTTTCAAAACCAACTTAACTACTTAGAGTTCTTTTTTTTCTAGAAATGTTAAACTAGATTTTTTCAATCAATTCAGTTGCAGCTCGTCAGTCAAATGTGATTCTAAAAATAAATGTTGTCTGTTAAAAGGCCCTCTGTCCATTAAGATGTGTTCCTTCAACTGGAAATCACGATGATCCTTTGTCTTATTACCAAATTGGGGATTTGCTTCGAGGTATGACACTTTTTTTGGCTCTTTTTAGAAATGAATGTCTATATATTAATAGTAAAATGATTAGATTTGCTAAAGTGGTATTTTGTGCCACAGCTGGGGTGAAGGGCATTGACCGCTACCACGAGAAGCTGACACTATCACTGTATTCATCCTCACTGCCTCCTCACTTGGATAAAGTTAAGCTGGGTGTCATAAGCAAAGAAGATCTTCCTCTTCATTATACGTACGTAAACGCAGTAAAACGAATATTGACCCGTTTGTCTCAGGCTTCCTGTTGTTGATGGTTTCCTCCGCTCTTTCAGCCGGGGTGAAAAGGTGACCGCAGACAGCAGCCAGACGTACGAGAAGCTTTTGGAGAGCTCTCTTGGTTTGTCCAACCCTTTAAATGTGGACTACCTCCTGGGAAAGCTGGGAGTAAGCGACACACAAACGCCTTCACTCATGAGGGGCTTGCAGAGGTACACAGAGGCCGTCTTTGACTTTTACGTCATTCGCAGTTTACTTGGTGTTAAACTTTTTTTTGTATATACACAGTAAACACTTCAAAGAAGATGATTTTGCAACAGCTATTCGGAAGAAACAGTCTGTGTCCTGGGCCCTGAAATGGTTTGTTTACCTTTTCCTCATATTCCATGAAATTAACATTTTCATTAGTTAAAAAATGCATTACAATGTTTTTAAATATTATGTTTTTATTTTTAAATTGCATGAAGGCTAAATTGTCAGGAGGATAAATATTTAAATAACATTTTTAATCTTTTGAATGATTAAGAGATGTGCACTCAGGTTTTTAAGAAACTATTTTAGGAAAATATATTACGTTTTACTTTATGGTTACACCACAACTTTTTTTTTTTTTTTTTTTTTTTTTAAGAGTTATTGCGTTTAAAGTTTCTTGAAAGTGCTGTAATAATAATAATAAAAAAAAAAACGAAACAAACATGAGTACGAGGTGTACATTTATACACATTTTTAAAAGGTTCCATTTCTTTTTTTGTGGACGCTCTAATTTGTTTAATGCATATTCTGCTAAATAATAACGCTAAAATACAAACTGTCATAAACTAGTGCTATTATTAGCTACAGTGTTGGAGAAAGTTATTTTTAAAAGTAATGCATTACAATATTGCATTACTCCATAAAAAAAAGTAACCAATTGTGTTGCTTAGTTACGGAACGTAATGCATTACATTTCTTTTGCATTACTTTTTTGTCACCTGGGCTTGCTTATTCGTTTTTTAATAACAAAAAACCCAAAAGTTATATTTTTGGCAGCTGTGTAAGAGCCCTTTCACACCAAAAATGAGATTAATAAGCCGCAGGCTGAAGGACAGGTGTGCTGTCAGTGAATCAATATTTTCTTGGAAATTTAAAAGTAATGCGTTTGTTGTAGCCATTTAAGAAAATTTATTTTTGTTTTATATTTATGTTAAAATAGTATTTGTTCATGTTTTGTTTGGGTTTAATTTGTTAATTATGAAAGAAAATTGTGTGATTAGTAAACGTCATAAAGGCCGTGGTAATAAATTGGACGGCATTATGCCAGGAGAAACTGAGTGGGTCAGACACAATTTTTGACTACTTAATTTTAATCGATGTTTTGTTGATCAATTATTGAATCAAATAAATAAGAGCAAGGAAAAAACGCTTTGTGGAATGAAGTGTGTAACGAAATGCTTCTGCGGCCTTAAGAAAAGGCCAAAACGGCGTTACTTTACTAGTTACTTTAAAAAAGTAATCTGATTACGTAGTAGTGTTGTCGAAAGACCCGGTATTTCGGTACCAAGTCGGTACTAAAAAAATGTTAATGTTACAGTACCAGGTTTTTTTAAGTACCGGTGGTACCGAGTACCCGGTCAACCCGGTTCTTGATGCGCTATCCGAAAGGTGTGCGCACTGAGACGTGGCGACATCAAAAGGAGGAAACACACCAAACTAACAAAACACTTTAAAGACAGACACCCAGATCAAATGAAAGAGTTCAAGCAGGTAAGTTTCATTGTGTTTCCCATACATTGATTTATTTGTGGTGGCTAGGCTTGCCGCGATAGACGGTGCTAACGGTTATACCGGTGTTAAGCCGCAACACCGGTTACGTCACCTGCCCACCGCGTCACCGACCCCCACCGTTGTTTTGATTTGTTATAGTAATAAAAATCATTTAGTTCAGTAAAAGAACAGACACTACAATTAAAAACTGAACGCGGCTGCTCAATGCAGCGTGCCGAACGACAGTCGCATCACAGATCAGATTTCATTTCTCCAGTGAGGAGAGTGAGTCGAGCTGACTGACAAGAAGAGTGAGGTGAGACAGACAAGAAGAGTGAGGTGAGACAGACAAGAAGAGTGAGGTGAGACAGACAAGAAGAGTGAGGTGAGAC
>NW_015548246.1:571306-590886 GCF_001515605.1 Sinocyclocheilus anshuiensis | reverse complement strand
ACAAGACGATCGCGGATGATTTAGTTTTGAAACTAGGTGCAAAAGCGCCTGTTTGGCAATATTTTGGATTTTGAAAAGCCTGTTGACTTTTGCCGTTTATCTAAAGTGATTTTGGTAGTTTTTTTAAACATTTGTTTCTTATTTAATTGGTTCCACATTGTTTGCTCATTTTTACTTTATTTAAACTTTGTGTCATTTATTTATTTTATTTGACATCAAGGTGTGCCTCCAAGCTTTCTTACTCGTTTTGCTAATAAACGTTCTACGTTTCTTATTTATTTGGTTATATATTATACGTTTACTTAGCCTATTTCCAGTTTTGTATACCTATTAAACTTTATGTAAGTTATTTGTTATTTTATATTAGGCATACCCTGCCCTATAGCATGGTGTATTTGTATTTGTTTTGTTAATAAAAGTGATATGTTATATACGCTAAAGTGAGTTTGACGTTGTATTTTGCTGTTGCATTCAAGCAATTGACGCCGAACTGCCGCTAATTCAAAAGTGAAAGTAAAATGCAGACGGTGCTTTTAAGCTATTTAAAAGCGACGGAAAGCGAGGAAAAGAGGGAAAATTCAAACGAACTAAAAACGAACAATTGCTTTACTCCGAATTGCCGCTATTTGAAAGTGAAAGTAAAAGTAAAACGCGCGCACAGCTTTTACAAGCTATTTAAAAGCGAAGGAAAGCGAGGAAAAGAAGGAACGCCCCGCGGTGATACCGGTATTACCGGTGTTGTCACACGTCGATTAACCGGTGGGAAAATTTCCTCACCGTCACAACCCTACTGGTGGCCCGCCACAGTATCAAAACTGACCGCCACAAATAGATTTTCCACAAGGCTTTGACTTCGTTGAATAAACATGAGCACTGCACATGTCAAAGTCAAAACCCGGTGCGGGTGTTTTTATATCACTGTATTTCTGAAGGAAACCAACTGTCTTCAGAAAATTATGGATGTAATTTTCATTTCATCTTGCCTGTAAAGTCTGATAAAGCAGCGTTTGTGAGCGCAGCGCTTATTTGATTACAGCTGTTACCGGGGAACCCTGATCTCTCCCGCTCTAAGCGCCTCCTGCTGGCAGAGAATGAATCTGCATATATATGCCACCACAAATAGAGTGCAAGTCTGCAGGAAACACCGCTTCTGTTATGAATATTATTCAATATTTTTTTGTGTTTTGCTTTGGTACCGAAATTGGTACCGAGAACCGTGGATTTTCACTGGTATTGGTACCGAATACTGACATTTTGGTACCGTGACAACACTATTACGTAGCTTACATTACTTGTAATGCGTTACTACCCCCGACACTGATAATCTAGTAGCGACTGTCATTTCTTCTTATCATTACAGTGTTAAAGTTGGCGTTGGCCATTTCAAATCGAGGCGTTATGTAGAAGCAATGAATGAGTACAACAAGGCCTTAGAGATCGACACAAACAACGTGGAAGCTCTTGTGGCACGTGGAGCTCTGTGAGTCACGATAAAACCATGTTCATGTGAAGAGACATATTTGTATGTTTATTGTTGTACTTTGTTACATAATTAAAGCGTTTACATAAAGAGTCTTGTTTTATTTGATTGTAGATATGCAACCAAAGGAAGCTTGATGAAAGCTATTGATGACTTTGAACTGGCCTTGGAGAACTGCCCCACGCACAGGAACGCCAAAAAATACCTCTGCCAGACACTAGTGGAAAGAGGAGGACAGTACGTCATCGAGAAATAGTGTTGCTACTTCTAGTTCTTCGTTGGAGATTAGTTTCATACTTGAGTGTGACAAAAAATAACAGAAAAAGTACACAAGAAATGCCTTGAGAAGTTATGCATTACGGTCCTTGATTCTGATTGGTTGAGCCGCGTTCAAAGCTGTTGTAAATTACTCTACAAACATACACCTTTGTTTACTTCTGTGTGTTGCTCGGCAACCACTTTGTTGGAACCACAACTGATTCTGAGGAACTACATTGTTTGGTGGAAGAATACTGTTTTTATTAATATCATTACACTTTAGTTGCTCTGTTTTATTTTGTGAAACCTTACTACGTATACGGAATAATCGTTTTATAAAAGCAATAAACCCTGTGAAGTCGTGGTTTACAGTGAATTTATAACAGCTTCGCGTCGTGCCTAACAACGCCCCTTAGCTGTTATAAATTCACTGTAAACCACGGCTTCACGGGGCTTATTGCTTTATTTTACCATGATTTTAGCTGCATTTACATTGCCGGCTTAATGATCAGATCCAATATTGTGACATCCTTTTTTGTGTGACCTGCCTTTTAAAATATACTTAAAAAGATCGTTCACCCCAAAATTTAAATTTGCTGTTGATTTACTCACCCTCAGGCCATCCAAGATGTAGGTGACTTTTTCTTCAGTAGGGCAGTAAAGACGATTTTTAGCCGAAACCGTGCTCCTTGATGATTCGTGAATTTCAAGTTAGTGGCTGCCCGTCTTTGAGAATAAAAAAGCAAACCAAAGGACACAGAATGAATACAACCAACCTGTCTGTCACCTGACATTTACATGCACATTATATTTAAGCTGATTATTCCGGTTAAGCTTTTATTCCAAACAAAAGATGAAATGCATCTATTCAGAATGTTCCCGTATGTGTGTCATGTTTGTTTTGTTTCTTACTGTTCACGTCTAGAAATAGCAGAGATGCTCACTCATACAGTTTGTTATAATTAAACCTTGCTATTTAAGTGCAAGGCTTGTGCAATCACCCAAAACACCCTAGAAATCACCTATAATTAACCAATTGTAATGCTTGAGCAGCTACCAAAACACCATACCAGCCATGTAGCAATGCCCTAACAACAGCAATATCCTTTTGTAAACCATCAGTCTTCAAGAACACCTTGGCAACCATCATAATAAAGGTCCAGTTTGTCAAATATCAATATAGACTATGTAGATAGGAAGACTCACTGCATTAATATTGAATTCAGTTGTTGTGTGGAGGTGTGTAGGCTGTGGTACATCATCTTTAGCATTCTTTGAGCACTGGATTTTGTAATAATTTCGGTATGCCTTAAATTCTTCCAAAATGAGTTTTGATGGAGCTCTGTTTTGTTTTTGTTTTTTTTTTTGCATAGACTTGAAGAGGAAGAAAAGTTGGTGACTGCTGAGGGTCTCTACAAAAGAGCCATTGTATTAGATAACACATTTCAAGGGGCAGCAGAAGCCCTGGAGAAACTTCAGCTACGCATCCAGGTGAGCTAGATAAACCTGTCTGTCATGAATGCATGGTTGGCCACCACTGCAGATTTTCTCAGAATAATAGCTTCCAGTGTTACGGGTAACCAGATACAGTCTTGTGTTAAAGGAATAGTTCACCCAAAAATGACACTTTGCTTAAGGTTTACTCACCCTCAGGCTATTCGAGATGTAGATGAGTTTGTTTCTTCATCAGATTTGGAGAAGGCCATCCAAGATGTAGATGAGTTTGTTTCTTCGTCAGATTTGGAGAAATGTACCATTACATCACTTGCTCACCAATGAATGTGAATGGGTGCCGTCAGAATGAGAGTCCAAACAGCTGATAAAAACATCACAATAATCCACAAGTAATCCACACCACTCCAGTCCATCAGTTAACATCTTGTGAAACCAAAAGATGCGTGTTTGTAAGAAACAAATCCATAATAAAGGCCAAATAATACATAACACTTCCTCCAGTGAAAAAGTAATTTCATCTGAATCAGTAGAGAAAAATGCACGGATCAAGCACCGATCTCTTCTCAAGACATTAATCTGGGGTGGTGTGGATCACTTGTGGATTATTGTGATGTTTTTATTAGCGGTTTTGACTCTCATTCTGACGGCACCCATCCACATCCATTGGTGAGCAAGTGATGTAATGCTACATTTCTCAGAATATAATGAAGAAACAAACTCATCTACATCTCAGATGGCCTGAGGGTGTGTACATTTTTAGCAAATTTTCATTTTTGGTACACTGATACACTGCATTTTTTTCTTTATCAAGACGTTCATTTTAACTGTCGAGTATTGCAGTACTGATGAAGTATTTTTGTCATTTATGTGTCTATCTGATCTTGGACCTGTGAAACCTGACTGATGGGACCTTTAACCCTGATTGCACTGGGTTGACATAAATGCCCCATGTGGAAATGAAACCCCACCACCTTTGGTTTGTATTCTGTTCCTGGTACGACGGTAACTGCATCTCATGATCATTGCTGAATATAAAATGTTTTCTCGCATTTTGTCTTTGCTTAACATCCTGGGGTGTGAAAACGGCACTTGTGCGAAATTGCTCGTGCTGGATGCCTGCACGCATGCATGCTTGATTAATTTCCTGAAAATTGTTCCAATTTTACCCTGTCAATGAACTGCTTTAAAGAAATCGCTTGAATTGAAAGAGCAGGAAGCTGCCAAAGAGCAGGAAAAAACTAAGACCGTGGAGACAAGTGCAGAGAAATTGCGTAAGATCCTAAAAGAAGAGAAAAGGTAACGTCATCGCCACCATATTCATTCACGATGTTATTCCTCTTAAGCACATATTTGGTCACATACACACTGCATCTAAATACAGTTGTTCTGTACACACAGTAGGGCCACACCAAGGATGATAAAGTATGGAAGGAATGATGATTTTTGTAATCACTTTTTTTCCAGCTGATAAATGATGTAAACATTGAGAGCCAATCAGAATCCATCTTATTTTAAAGAGCTTGAGCATTTAAAATGACAGGTGACATAACAGCTGTTAGTTTATAATAAACAGGATGATGTAGTTATCGTTCTTGGTGTGAACGGGCCTTAACAACTGAATTTACATTAAATCTATATAGTTATGTAACGCATAGCAATGTCAGTTGTTGAAATTCAAGGAGTGACATCTATATACCATTAAGCGATAATTTAGGTCATTCAGTCCAACATTTAAATTAGGGCTGGGCAATATACTGAATATTCACAATATATTCACCATGATTATTCTGGTTATATAATGTTAAAGGGCACCTATTATGCCCCTTTTTACAAGATGTCTTGGGTGTCCCCAGAACGTGTCTGTGAAGTTTCAGCTCACAATAACCCTATTATATCATTTTGAAAATGCCTTTTCTGAGTGGAAGCGGAAACACGTTGTTTTATTTGCATGCCTCTTTAAATGCAAATGAGCTGCTGCTCCCCGCCCCTTTTCCAGAATAGGAATGTGCCTTTACAGCTGGTATATCAGACATTCTGCTAAAAACCTCTGTTTGGTTTTGTTTATCATGCCTATTGTGCTGAAATCATGTGTTTTAAAGCAATATCAGTTTAAACTTGTGATATACGGTTTTCTGAGCGCACACATCTGAAGCACACGCACAGAAAGCATGTCACACGGCATGAGTACTACACTAAGTTCTCTTTCATGTCTTATTGCGCTTAAACTGTCAAATACGTTTATAAGTTATAAACACAGTCAGTTACGTCTGTGAAAGTAAACAGCTGGGAAGGAAATCGCATGTTTATGTTAGATCTTAAGTGACGGCATTGCAATACAGTACCTATACCGCTGTTAATATGAGCCAAACAATAAAATAAAAGCAGAAAATCACTCACCGCTCTGGACCAAGGTTATTTTCGTAAACGAAAACTAAGACTAAAACGATTGATGAAAAAACAATTTCGTAAACTGAAATAAAATAAAAACGTCAAAATAATTGAAAAACTAAAACGAAACTAAACTAACAACAGTTATTGAAAAACTAACTGAAATAAAATAGTAATTATCAAAAATATTTGTTTTCGTAATCATTACGTTCTCACCCCTTGGCGGAAAAATATACGAGCTGTGTGGAGGTTTACAGCAGCACTAATTTAATTCTGTACCAGACCAGAACCGTTTGACATAAAGACCGCGAGTCGCGACCCGAACCTCACTCGCATTAAATCTATTACATCAGGTAAGCAAGATTATTTATTTTGTCATGTAACACAAGCAATCAAACCAACATTAGGCATTCTAAGTTGGTGCTTTGAAGAAAAACGGACATGCTACTTAACAGAACATGATAATTAACAGAAAAAAAGATGAGAACGCGCATCCTTTCTGTAAACAACACACAAATTAAGCACGACTTGTGTAGATTAATTTAGTAAAAAAAAAGGCTTGCCTGCTTTCTTTAGTGTATATTTGTATAGGCCTACTTTTACTATCTAATCAATCTCGGCATGCGTTAATTTTGTGTTGCTATATGTTTGTCTCACTAAGGTTAAATTATGCCTACGTCTTTCTTTGGCCTGCGCTCTGGAAGTGATCTGTTAATTCTGCTAAACTTGAATTAAATCTGAAACTAAACTATATAAAAACTAAATAAAAATGCGTTCACAAAATAAAAACTAAACTAAAACTAACAAAAATATGAATTAAACTAATAAAAACTAAACTGAATTTTATAGCAAATTTGAAAATGATATTAAAATAAAACGAATTAAAAAATTTAAAACTATAATAACCTTGCTCTGGACTGAATAACATCTATAGCTTTAATAAGAAGACATTTCTTACTTGAATGCTGCTTTTTAAATGCTCTAGCGTGAAGATAAACATGGCAGATTGTGTGCGGCTCACTCAGGGCGGGGTCTCTGCTAATACAGCAGTGTCTGTCAACAGTCGTGGGCGGGGCTTGTAAAATGTGACATCACATTGTACAGATTCTGCAAACGGCTTGTTCTGAGACACTGCTTATGATTTATGGGGCGTAACTTTTTTTCTCGCTGTAGTATTGTCGTCGTGGAGACGCTGTGTTGTTTCCAAATATGGTAAGGGGTGTGACATTTCGGACAGTGTTCGGCCAATCACAACGCACTGGATAGCTGGCCAATCTGAGCACACCGTGCTTTTCAGACCGATGAGCTTTGTAAAAATCGACGCGTTTCAGAAAGGCGGGGCGGAGAAGAGCAACAACAATGTACGGTATGTGGAAAATAATGTGTTTTTTGAACCTTAAACCACGTAAAAACACATTGTATTGCACCAAATACACAAAATAATGTTATTTTCAGCATCGTCATATGACCCCTTTGCGTTGTTTTCAAATGCATCTGCTTACATACAATCATTTATTTCTGCTGCTGCTTCAGTGTGTCTTGATCCGGAGATTCAGTACTCGTTCAGAAGATGTGTAATAGCGCCTCCTACCATATGGTAGTGAAGACACAAAGACGGAAAATTCTTTCAATTGCAGGGAAAGAGTTAAACTATATCGCCTAGCCCTGATTTAAAAATGGTTTGTCAGTGCCAAAACTTTGCATTGTGTATGTGACCATTGAAAAGTACTTCTTCCATCAAAAAAGGTAAGAACTCTTCTATTTTACGGTTTTAATCATTGCTGACGCCCCATTTTTTGACGGGGCTAACAATGTCTTGCAAGTTTCAGCGTGCTGTTTGCTTTCATGTAGAATGAAGAAGAAAAGGAAGCGGTCGACCTCTTCCTCTACATCCTCAGATACGTCTTCAACTTCAAGCGATGACTCTTCTTCAACGAGTCGTAAAAAGTCGAAGAAACGGAAACACAAGCGCCGCCGCTCATCTCACGGCAGTAAGAAACACAAGCGGAGAGCGTCGTCTTGTAGCGATAAAACGGTAGATGATGACATAGAGTGGTTTCCCGCTCCTGCCAACACCTCCGCTTCCTACATCGACCAGAAACAATCCATAAGCAAACTCATCAGCGAAGGAGAACAGTCTTGGGAAAAAAGCCGATGTGAAGATGGCAGAGGTAGGTTAGATGATGCTATTGACAGAAGTCTGGAGAACCTCAAACATGGAGCCCAGTCTGAAGCGTCTAGACCGGGACGTCCCGATGTGAACGGCGAGGTTACAGATCAACACAGGACTCAGAGCATCTCTGAATGTGCCAGAAACAGGAGGGATTCATCCTCAACCCAGTCCGAATATTCCCAAAAATCTGATCGCTACTCTAAGGAATTTTCTTTGCAAGGCAGAAAACGTAGTGAATCAGAACGAGGCGGGAATGAGAAGATGGATAAAGGAGAGCGAAATAGTCATGATCAAGATGACGGCAGGAAATCTTCTGGTGGATCCCTGAAAAAAGATATCCCTTCCAATTTGTTGGACATTTTCAGTCAAATCGCTGAATTTGAGAAGGAAAAAAAGCTGCAAAAATAAAGTAGTTGCTCTTTAGGGCTGTCAGGAGTAACATTAGTCGTGGTTTCAATACTGGAACTAGCAGGTTTAACCCTCAAGTATAGTAATTGAAATATTTGCTAGTTTACGAAAAGTTGTTCAGAACTGTTTATTTTCATAATTTCAGGTTAGATATTTTTTTTTTGCTTTGGGGGGAAGCAGCCTGTCTCTAAAAAAAAACTGCTATAAAACTGAGCAGTGGCCAAAATGTGTGATGCAAATGATGCCTCAGTATTATACATTGCATTCAGTATAATGTCAGTGTTCAAATAAACAAATGTAATGGTCAAAAAGTGCTATCGTGTAGTGTTTGCTCTTGTCTGTTTAAACCGTTTTTTTATTTCCTATGGGATGCAAAGTGGTCTTCCAGCAGGGGTTAAAAGGCAGTCATCAGCTAAGCCACATTAAAGTTTTAGGACTTTGCACACTAAAATATAATGCAGACTTTGAGAAATATCAAGTTGCAT
The DNA here is from genome assembly GCF_001515605.1 of Sinocyclocheilus anshuiensis. Lineage (NCBI taxonomy): Eukaryota > Metazoa > Chordata > Actinopteri > Cypriniformes > Cyprinidae > Sinocyclocheilus > Sinocyclocheilus anshuiensis. The sequence goes on along the minus strand of NW_015548246.1, from coordinate 582,239 downwards.
TTGACAGTTAACTTAGTAGTGTGTCAACTTAAGGTTCATTTTAATGCTCTTCTTGGTATTATAATGAATTATTAAAATCTTAAGACAGTTTGCTTTAACAAAAAGAGAGAAGAATAATTGGATTTATTTAAATCCATGCTTGTTTTTTTGCAATATACTCATTTCAAAAACAGTGAGATCTGAAATGGACAAAATCTGTAAAATGATTACCAATTTAAACAATATTCTCAAAAGATGATGTTTGTTTTTTTTCGGGAGAAAAAAACATTGGAATATTTCTTAATAAATTGGCCATTTTTCATGCACTTAAATCTGAAGCTGAAGGAATGTAAAATTCATCCCTTGTTAACTCAGTTGTGTTATAGTGAATAAAAAAAACTAACTTTGTTTAAACTGTTGTTTTCAATATTTTATTACATTATTTTAAGACATATGATGAGGACAAAAACTATTGCTACCTGGGTTAAAACTAAGAAATAGTTTAAAGAAAGTACTATGAATATTCACTTGATGTAGACCTATTTATTGGATTATTGTTTTAGTTCGATATTGCCACTGTACATATGAAATATCAATTCAAAATGTCACTCTTTTTCAGATTCAGTGTGTAGTCCATCAGAGGGCAGTGTAACACTGGACATCCTCTGTAATGGGCTTTGATGTCCTTTTGCCCTCTCATAATATTGTAATAACACAGCCTTACATTAACTGAAGTACAGTCCATTAAAGTCAAATGCAACACACACATATTTTCAATGAGCAAAAAAACAAACGATAAACAATGAAATAAGACCGTTAAATTCAATAGGTTTGATTCCATTGATTGACTTACAGGAGAGTTACTGCTGCTTAATCGAGTAGAATAGGGGTTTTGACTTTTCAATACCAAGGACCCCTGAAAATGTGATGATCCCTTCCTAAAATATATTTCCATACTATATACGGTGAATACATGTAATTATATTTAATGTAATTTTACAGTAAAATACTGTTAAAATGACAGTTTTTGGAAGTGAAAACGAAAAAGTCATTCTATAATTTACAGCAGGGCTGTCCAAACTCCAGCTGAATGTACTGGCAAGCAAACATAAGTTTGTAGGGCCACTCAAATTTTTTTTTCAAGTATACACAATATATAATGAATAAAAGCTCATATATACCTGTATAGCAGAAGTCGTGGGCACTAAAGGTCCACTAGTCCTTGAGTAAGTCGTAATAATGGCTGTGGGCTTAGGACAGACATGACTGCGTTTGATGAAATGGCAGATTTTCTGTCCAGGATTTACCCATCATCCCTCTGTGCCACTCAGTGATGGGAAACTGGATGGGCCCTTTCAGAGGAGAAATTTGGTTTGTATGAAGCTATTCTCTGAAGGGATAATCGGACTGAGGAACATGCTGACTATGAAGAGGCTTTCAGTTCAAACTGAAACGGGAAAAAGACATCATGTGGTTAAACTAAAGGAAGCACTACTGAGTTCTTGGGGCATGACTTCATGCTCGAAAGGAAAATGAACATGAAGTCTTACCAGTGCCTTAAGTTTTTGATTAATTAGAACGTAAAGGCCCTTTAAACTTCTTGGACAAAGGAACACATTAGATTTAATAGCAAGAAAGAATAACTCTTCCAGCTGTAGAGAACCAAATCTCATGGCCCATCCGTACGTCCCTCGTGGGTTTATATTTTTGTTTCGTCAAAGAAAATGTGGCTGTGATCATAGTCTGTATCTCATATTCTAGCAATGTGATCACATTCGCAAAATTTGGCGGGAAAAAAGTCAATTTCCCGTTGTTAATAGTGTAGAGATGTAGCATGGCTCGCATAATCACTTTAAAACCAAGCAGTTTTTCTGCAAATTTGCTTGATCATCGTCACGTGAACATGAGCAAAATCTGTGTGGGCAAGTTTTTCACGCTCATGCTAAACTTCCAATTGCACAGATTCCTATCGAAATGAATTCCCGCGAAATTTCACAGAGCAAACGGTAACCGCACGTTAAAGTCGTATTTACAGTAATGTTCTGGGTTCAATACAATTCAATACAAGTTAAGCTCAACAGACAGTATCTGTGATAATTACAACAAAATATCTTCTTCAGATTGCAAAATCGAGTAAACCACATTTACAGTACTTACAATGTAAGTCTGAGGCGAGGCAATATGGCGGGATAAATGCTAAATACCAAACATAAACATTAAACTATACCATGACACTAATTCTGTAGTTTTCACCACATCTCAAACGATGCAGGCCTATTGTGGTTAATAGAATTATGTGGTGGAAATGATGGTGGTGAAAATTTTTGATGGTCTTTGTTTGAAATGAAATGGCGAGTTTTGTCTTCATAAGCTGCTAGCATTTCATGTATCAAAAGTACACGCAATTACACAATATTTTCACATTTTCTTGCATAAATAGAGCATTTGAAAAGTAGCAAAAATGAACAATAAAAGTGAAAAAAAAAATAGATCTGTTTACATCTACGTTCTTTTTACTTCAGACGTTCTTTTTAACAATATCAGTTACATTCACTTTAGTCTGGCTGTTTTTTTTGTTTTTGTGTTTTTTTCAGTCAGATCAAGAAGAAAAAACACATTCACAGGACTTCTGTAGCATACTTTCTTGCTCAAATGTTTTTCTTCTTATCAGCAAAACACTATTTTACTCGGCACGTTCAAAAGCACATTCAAACATTTTAGTTTAAACTACTTTCCACAAAAAAAAAACATCCAATCAAACTGAAGAAAAAATGACCGTAAGCAAATGCACTTGCAACAAATCACTATGCAAATGAGCGGATATTGTGCCGTCCCCAAGCACGGCGTCTCCAGGCTTGTTGTTGTGGCAATAACCGATGATGCATCACGATTAGCGCCAAACACGCTTTTCTGAGCGATGACATTTTGTACCGCGTCGTCCCGTGTATTCAAACGCATTAGAAAAGCCTGTGAATTGCATTACACTCGTACCCTAGAAAAGATTTGGGTTAATTTGGCAAACACAGAGTCTCTGAGTCTACAACAGTGCTTTAGAAATACTCAGACACGAGGATGGAAATTTCAAGAGAGCAGAATTTCTGAGACAGGAAGGAGAAAAAAGTGCTGACTCCGGTTGCTGGAACCGGCCTTGGCTAAATCCAGTGAAGAGATATGAACACTTTCTAATTTGCTTCCCCCCTATTTTAATAATAGCTGTGCATAAGTAATTTATGAGAGGCCAGCCAGCACTGAGCATGGGAAAATTAAACTCATTTTATCGTAAAGCAGGTGGATTTCTATTTATCATTAGCATTCATACAATTTTCACAATGTTATTCCTCATACTGATGGAATGTAACCAAATAATGTATGAAGGTTTTTTTTTTTTTGGCTTGTGCACAAGTGAAATTCAAAGATAAAAGTGCCAGGCGCTTGCAATTTTCTGCCACCCCAACCTAATTCTCCAAGCTTCTTATTACAGCACAGATTCATTTGCTCTGAGTTAAAGCGACATTAGGATTCACATCTGATGAAATGCAGGACGTCCTTTGTATCATTAGTCGCACACCGCCTCCAAAAGACGTGCAAATTTGAACCTCGGCAAGCAGAAACATTCCTATTACATTATGCATTATCGCATCTGTGTCAACATTAAAACTGTGCCATCTAAAAACTTTTTATATCAAATGTGCATGTTTCCGTCTGTTGTGGCTGTGTGGGAACATGTGTGGGATGGGGAAAAGCGCTAATTCGGAATATATATGAACCTGGGACATAAGCAGATTATGGGCATTTAGAATGGTTTGTTATCATAATATTCTGTGCAGCATATTGCAAACTTGTGTTGGCCAGTTTAAAACATGCCGTTGAAGATCATAGTTAATTCTGCTGATTTATGGTAATTCTGTGGCGCTATCACATGTGGCATCAGAAACACTAACAAGCTTAGCATAAGCTTCTGCTGAAACCTTATGAGGTTTGAATTCCTGGAACGACTGCGGACGGTGGAGCAAAAATCTCACTTCAGCAGAAACGGGCCGATTCCGGCTCTAAAAATTAGTGCTACTGCATATATTTTTGCAAGGGAAGGTAGTCTGGGCCTTGCTGGAAAATGCCATGTTTATTCATTTGGGGAAAGTCAACTCTTTTCCAATTTTGCATGAGTTGGTACATCTTTATTTTATAAAAAAAATAGCAGACTTATCAGTTAAATCAATGTAGATTATGTGATCAATAAGTAATATTTCTCATATATTCTCATTTATGTTATTTCAATAAACACTTAAAGGGTTAGTTCACCCAATAATGAAAATGCTGTCATTAATTACTCACCCTCATGTCGTTCCAAACACATAAGACCTTCGTTCATCTTCGGAACACAAATTAAATGCGTCATAAAAAAAATGTGTCATGGTACTGTTGTGAACGTGCGTCGAAGACTGACAGGGAAAATAAGAAATTGTTGCATAAAGTCATTATTTTTGTTTTCTTTGCACACAAAAAGTATAAAGCTCGTAGCTTCATAACATTACTGTTGAACCACTGATGTCACATGGATTATTTTACCGATGTCCTTGCTACGTTTCTGGACCTTGATCGTGGTAGTACCCTTGCTGTCTATCGAGGTTTCAGAAAGCTCTCGGATTTCATCAAAAATATCTGAATTTGTGTTCCGAAGATGAACAAAGGTCTCACGGGTTTGGCACAACATGAGGGTGAGTAATTAATGACAGAATTTTAATTTTTGGGTAAACTATCCATTTAAGTAACCACATCACATGGTCTGTGTTCTTGACAAGAAAGATATCTCAAATCACAAGGCATTATTACTTTTCTAAGAAACTGACTGTTGGACAATACAACAACATCATAATATTTATTGAAGGAGCAACCTGAACCATATCTAAAGACCATAATATCACAGAAACTTGAGAATAGGCTCTTTTGACCTAGGTTAGTAAACCACCGCCTAGCAACCACTCGAAAAACCTAGCAACCACATAGCAATGGGTTAAATCCACCCAGAATGCCTTCCTAGCAACCACTCTGAACAACCAACACTTTCCAACCACCCTGAACACCTTAACAACTTATATACACATACTAGCAGCCATACAGAACACCTTAGTAACAACTCAGCAACGCTTGAGCATAGCAAAGGCCTAGCAAACACCCTGAACACCTTAAGAACTTAGCAACACCTTAGAAATCAAGCAGTACACCTTAGTAACCACTCAGCAGCACTTGAGCACAGCAAATGCCTAGCAACCACCCTGAACACTATAACAACCGCTTAGCAACACCCTAGCAACCACACAGAACACCTGAGTAACCGCTCAGCAATGCTTGAGCACAGCAAAGGCCTAGCTACCACCCTGAACACTTAAGAACTTAACAACACCTTAACAATCAAGAAGTACACCTTAGTAACCACTTAGCAACAGTTGAGCACAGCAAAGGCCTAGCAAACACCCTGAACACCTTAAAAACTTAACAACATCCTAGCAACCACACAGAAACTCCTCAACAATGCTCGAGCTTAACAAAGGCCTAGCAACGACCCTGAACACCATAACAACCACTTAGCAACACCCGAACAATCAAGCAGTACACCTTAGTAACTACTCAGCATCACTTGAGCATAGCAAAGGCCTAGCAACCACCATGAACACCTTAAGAACTTAGGAACACCTTAGCAATCAAGCAGTACACCTTAGTAACTACTCAGCATCACTTGAGCATAGCAAAGGCCTAGCAACCACCATGAACACCTTAAGAACTTAGGAACACCTTAGCAATCAAGCAGTACACCTTAGTAACTACTCAGCATCACTTGAGCATAGCAAAGGCCTAGCAACCACCCTGAACACCTTAAGAACTTAGCAACACCTTAGAAATCAAGCAGTACACCTTAGTAACCACTCAGCAGCACTTGAGCACAGCAAATGCCTAGCAACCACCCTGAACACTATAACAACCGCTTAGCAACACCCTAGCAACCACACAGAACACCTGAGTAACCGCTCAGCAATGCTTGAGCACAGCAAAGGCCTAGCAACCACCCTGAACACTTAAGAACTTAACAACACCTTAACAATCAAGAAGTACACCTTAGTAACCACTTAGCAACACTTGAGCACAGCAAAGGCCTAGCAACCATCCTGAACACCTTAACAACTTAGAAACACCCTAGCAACCATACAGAACACCTTAGTAACCACTCAGCAACACTTGAGCATAGCAAAGATAGCAAAGGCCTAGCAAACACCCTGAACACCTTAAAAACTTAACAACATCCTAGCAACCACACAGAAACTCCTCAACAATGCTTGAGCTTAACAAAGGCCTAGCAACGACCCTGAACACCATAACAACCACTTAGCAATACCCGAACAATCAAGCAGTACACCTTAGTAACTACTCAGCATCACTTGAGCATAGCAAAGGCCTAGCAACCACCCTGAACACCTTAAGAACTTAGGAACACCTTAGCAATCAAGCAGTACACCTTAGTAACTACTCAGCATCACTTGAGCATAGCAAAGGCCTAGCAACCACCCTGAACACCTTAAGAACTTAGGAACACCTTAGCAATCAAGCAGTACACCTTAGTAACTACTCAGCATCACTTGAGCATAGCAAAGGCCTAGCAACCACCCTGAACACCTTAAGAACTTAGGAACACCTTAGCAATCAAGCAGTACACCTTAGTAACTACTCAGCATCACTTGAGCATAGCAAAGGCCTAGCAACCACCCTGAACACAATAACAACTTAGAAACACCATAACAACCCCACATAACACCTTAGTAACCACTCAGCAACACTTAAGCATGGCAAAGGCCTAACAACCACCCTGAACACCTTAATGACTTAGAAACACCCTAGTAACCACACAGAACATCATAGTAACCACTCAGCAACACTTAAGCATAGCAAAGGCCTAGCAACCACCTGGAACACCATAACAATCATTTAGCAACACCCTAGTGACCACACAGAACACCTTAATAACTTAGAAACACCCTAGCAACCACACAGAACACCTTAGTAACCACTTAGCAATGCTTGAGCATAGCAAAGGCCTAACAACCACCCTGAACACCATAACAACGGTCTACTAATGCCCTAGCAACCACCCACGACAACTTATCAACTTACATCAGTGCCCTAGCAACCCCCTGGAACACCGTAACAAGCACTTTTCATAATTAAACACAAACTTGCCGACTGATGATAAAGAGTCTCCATAAAGACGGGACTCAGAAATCGTGCTCTTTAGACACGCGGCAGCATTCGGTCACGCAGTCCAGCTGGAAACATCATTTCACGACCTCTAAACCTTTCCCCCTCATTTCCCGCATGTGATAATTCAACACGGGACGGAACAGTCACTTGTAGCAGGTTGCTTGGAAATGTCATTATTATAAACTCTCAGTATTATCGAAATTATACATTTGGAGCGCGGCTCGACAAAAAACGGGGGAAAGATGAGGACAGTCTCATCTCATTAAAAGAGATGAAATAGTGGAATTAGCTTTAATCTAATTACAAGCCACACTATCTAATGTAAAAACATGCCTGTTTTTTTTTTTACTCTTATTCATTTGGACTAGTAATTAGTTTTGGCCTATAAAATGCCACCCTTTAATCATCCAAAGGCAGATGTGATTTGCAGTGCAATTTAATCTTGCTTTAATGAAGAACTAATGGATGCATTGCAAATTACTTTTTTTCCTGTACAGGAGGGAAAAAAATCTATTTCCTGCTTTTGAAAAGATCAAGAGTATCTTTGATAATAGCTGGAGAGGGCCGGAGAGCTCCACTGCATCGAGCCAACAAGCTCTTTTACTCGAATAGAAAGGAGGCCACAATTAGCAACAAAGCAGCGAAAATGCATCCGTACAGCAGAATCGCTCGCCGCGGCTCAACCCCTCGGCTCCCGGAGCCTTGTTAGCGGCAGGGCTAAAGTGTCACGAAGGAACAATGGGCCGTGATAAATTACCTTTCCCCCCAAAAAAAGATGTACGGCTAATTTTCAATTATAGCTAAAAATGCATCGCGGATTGAAGAGAAATTGGACATGTGAATAGATACGCTCGCTCCCGTGTCAGCCTCTTCAGGTTTGTCTGATTATGAGAAAATAATTACCATTTCTCATTCAGGAAGATTTGAGAAGAGTTACGTGCGGTCTAGCTCAAAACACTGATGTTTACAAACTGCACGGCACCATACCGGACTGTTACGGGATTATTTAATAATGATAGGACAGTCTTTATTTGCATTAAACAACTACTCTTCCTGACAGAAATATTGTGGCGTATTTGGGCAGATGAACCCTTGTGGTGCACTTAATAGTATTAAATGTGCACTTGTAGTGTACTTCACATCTTAAAAGTGTTGAAGAGTTCAGATGCAAAAGCCTCCAAGTGCTGTCTGAGATTTTCTTCTAAAATGAGCATTTTTATCAGGCTCCTATATTTATGTTCGGTTATTTCACTTTATTTGCTTAGAAAAGGGCCTATACATTGGCATTAGAGCAAAATTGCTTAGCCTAAACACGAGCCTGATAAAAATGCTCATTTTAGATGCATCTGAACTCCTATACTTGCTGATAATATTAAAATAAAAGGCCACTTAAGTGACCACTGAAGTTACTTTAAAGAGCAGTTAAATGATTAGATTTTAATAATCTGTTGCCGTGCTTTAAAGTGCACTTATTTTCATGTGTTGACTAACATATAAAGCATATGTAAAATACTTATGCTTCTAAGTATATACTTACTGTATATTTATCATTTTAAATGTAGTGTTATATTACATTTAAAGTTATGTACTAAGTTGCAGCTTCATCATTCCAACATATATTTAAATGCATGATATATTACATTCAGCTGTACACTTTATAACCATATTTCAAAGACAATCGAAATAATTGTGAAATTCATATCAAGTCCTACTTACGTGAGTCAAAAATAACTCTACATTTGCATTTAACATGAATTTGAGCTTTATATAAAAAAGCTCAAATTCATGTTAAATTCAAATTAAACTCTCTCTCTTTCTCTCTCTCTCTCTCTCTCTCGCTCTCTCTCTCTCATTTGTGTGGTAACAATTTACAATAGGTCTCATTTGTTAATGTGTTAATTAACCTAAACTAACAATGAGCCATATATCTTTTACAGCATTTATTAACCTTTCCCTGTTGAAAAAAACAGGTATGTTTTGACGCTGGGATGCTGGTTTATGCTGGTCCTTTGCTGGTTTATGCAGCTTAAACCAGCATCCCAGCGTCAAAACATACCTAACCAGCATATGCTGGTTTTTTCAACAGGGTTGTTGACATTAGTTAATACAAATGTTAATGTTCATGTTAGTTCACAGTGCAATAGTAATATTAACACATACAACTTTTGCTCTTAAAAAAATGTAGTAGATGCTGAAATTAACATGATCTATGATTATAAATGCTTGTTCATTCTCAGTTCATGTTACCTAATGTAGTTATCTAACGTTAACAAATTGCTAAGTGTTAGCATTTCTGCCAAGTGTACTTCTTTTGAGACCATTAGATAAACTAATACATAGCAAATGTATGATTTTTGTTAGCATCCGAGACAGTCAGCATTCTGACTGAAATATTAAAGATGGATTTCATCATATAAACGCATTAAAAGCATTGAAACTAAGGAAGGGGCTTCTCGGAGTATCTCGGTGTATACGCGTGTTTCCTAAACATGAGAGAAGACGAAATCCTAATAGAAGTTGGGCTTAACTCCAGAAACAGCCCGCCTGTATATCTGATTACTGGGGGCCAGTAATTTCTTTTTTAAATAAGGGAAAAATTGGATAGAATGAATGAAATTTCCCCGTCGTAGTGCAATGAGGGTACCACGGGAGATTATGTATTTTTATAATCATTCATCAGCGGTGAGAGTGCTCGGGCTTAGCATAATGGAATTCGTAAACTGGTTTAAGTCTGAACACGGGCTATACTATCAGTCAGACCATAAACGCTTATATGGCGGGGCACTGGTGAAGCCCGTCAGATGCTGTACGTTATTTTGCCAGCAGATTTTACACATGTGGGGTGAGAGTGATTGCGGGAAACCCTGCCCCAAATATTTATTCCCAGAAAAACATGAGGCGCTCATCATGAATTACATTTGCTGAAGAAATTTGCCTGAGCTTTGGACCCCCAGACATGTTAATGCATGTAAATGCTTAATACATATCAAATATCTATAGTGGAGGAGTGTTCTGTAAATAAAATAGCTTTTGTAGATAACTTTAGTTTAATGTCACTTTGCTTAGTGTTTGGACAGACTACATTTTAGTCATTTTTATTAATAATGTAGTATGTTAACATGCTAGAATGTGTATTTTTTATATTTATAATAATTATTCAAATAGAATTTCTAATAATTATATAGTATATAGTCAAACATTAATATAAATATAGGCACACTACATATATTATTATACAACTAATATATAATTATATTAAAAATTAATTGTTTTGCTTGAAAATGTTAATTTTTTTTTTAATCAAATAGTGGCTGAAATCAGTGTATGAGAATAAAACTATTGGTATTTCACCACTAGATGTCAGTATCAGATTTGGCCCATTTTTCCAACTTCTTGCTCTTGATTTGTGATCTCATTCTGTTAGTAAAAGTGCCTAAGACAGCTATTATATTTCATTTATTTATTTTTTCATAGCATGGTATTGTCCCAGCCACAATTTAGGATACATAAATTAAATAAATAATGTAATAATATAATATAAATAATTAAATAAAAATTATAATAATATAATATAAATGTGTCATATTTAGAAAACACAATATTTGGTTGAATTATTCTACTGTTATACTCATTATTATATAATTTCATCATGAAAATGGTTTGTAGAATATATATATATATATATATATATATATACACAGTGGGT
>NW_015548246.1:565768-570908 GCF_001515605.1 Sinocyclocheilus anshuiensis | reverse complement strand
TTCCGTACCCACTGTATATATATATATATATATATATATATATATATATATATATATATGTATGTATATGAATATTTACTGTATGCAAATATGTGGAATAATAGAGGATTAATTCATTAGTATGTAAGTGTAAAATTCACATTTGTCAGTCAAAGTAAAGTAGCCCATGCAAAAAATAATTCGCTAATAGTATTAACTGATATTAAATGTACCAATTATCAAAGGAACAAGTGAATGACATGAATAATGGTGCAGCTGATTATACAGTAGCCATGGCAACATGGATGATTGACAGGTGCTGGAGTCTATGGTAGGATATCCAGATTATCTCTGCGACTGATTAAGTGAGCGAATGAAACATGCTGGCCTGCCTCTGCCACAATAACACATAATTTAAATGTAATGTCCAGAGTGATGCATGTTTTCCAGTTTGCATTGCAGTTGCTGGATTTATAATTATGGGTGCTTGATAAGGAAAACAACTCTATTACTATTGCAGATCGTCGAGGATAGTGATCTGAACAAATGCCTGACCATACGTATTAAACTTCAACTCATCTCTGGACATGAATGCAACCTCATAACAATGAACTAAAACACTGAGAACATTTTGGCAACTGTTTAGCAACCACCCAGCACACCATTGGAAACGCTAAACAATGCATTAAAACACAAGAACACCGTGGCGACTTCTTAGCAATTGTTTCATTGTTATATACTTTGTTTTTCTTTTTATGCATGTGCCACATATAAACTTTGCAGTATATGTTTAAAGAAATGTGAGTGTTAATTTAACTAAACTTCAAATTAAATGAATTTTACAAGTGTTATCAGATATTTTCTAGTCACTGATTAACACGTTTTAAGATTTTAGATTTACACTGTATTAACTTGCTAGTATCTGCTAAATATGACAAATATGAACTGTTTTCTTATGTTCAATGAAAATTACTAACTTAATATGCCTTTCACAACGACCATAATGTTTAAGCCGTTTAAAAAAATACATACAAAATTATCAAATGAATTTGTATCCGAAACACAGGCTAAAGTTTAAGTGTATTTTGTTCGGATTACCCATAACTCTGTTACATTGATTCAGACTGGCGATTCACGGAACAAATCAAATGAATCATTTAGGCAGTTTGAACCAATTTCAAAATGTAGTGAAAGTAAAAGTCAACAGAGCCATTTATACTTGAGTTAAGTAAAAAAAAGAAGTACTGTTCAAATACGTTTGTTTATACTTCTTTACTACACCTCATCTCAGGCTGAAGTACTGTATGTACTATGAAGGAGTTCCTCAGGGTTCACTGCTGAGCCCTGTAGAGTTCTAGAACTTTACCCAGCATCCTCTTCGCGCTCAACATGGAGGAACTGACGGTGGAGGTCCGTGGCTCCAATGGAGCTTATTATAAGGTAAATACACGATTTTACTCCATCCTCTTTTACTATACACACGCATGTGTCTCTTAAGACAGCGAGGGTGATAAAACCTTCAATAAAATATAGAAAAACGAGCCATATCATGTACATTTGACGCGTTTAAATAGTGCTCGACTCTGTGGCTGTTAGCCGTTAGCCGGTTAGCAGCTGCGTGAGGATGATATTTAAATAAGAAAACATGACTTCATTCAGTGCTAACGTTTATTTAACCTCGACTAGAAATACAAAAGTGGTTTGCATTAGGAGAAAACGAGTTTCAAGGTCAGAATAACTTACTTTTGGTTTCAGTTTATCTGCTAACGTTAAGTTGGTTATTATTCAGTTATATCGCTTTTCAACGATTTATTTGAACAGAACCACAATGAATGTTTAGATAAAAGCTAATAATACTTCAATACTAAAATAAACGCCAGTAATTGGGCATTGTTGCTCATTACAAACATGCTATCGGTCATATTCGTTGGTTTTACTATCGTGAAGCTCATAATAACCTGTTTACTATTCAGAAGCGTTTATAATTAAAACAAGCTGTTTAGTTGAGCAAGTGAGACTGATATGTGGTTTCAGTTGAGCTAAAAAGACGCCAGGAAGCTCATATTCATAATTTAAGGTGTGGTCAGAAATGATCAGATCATATGCGTATTGTATTCCCAGACCAGATTTTGATTCTCTCAAGAAATGTCCAAGTAATGTGTCTGAAGTTTGGTATTGTGTAGTACTTCCTCTATACATCATGCATGAATATATAGCTTTCTACACAGAGTAGGCTATATATGACTAAACACAAGTGCCAGTTGGAAAGTCTAATTGAAGTTATTATTCCATCTCCATCTCAGGCTTATGTCGATGCACGTCAGCTGTTCAGTTTCCATCTGCAGCTGTCATTCAGCGCAGCAGATATTTTAACGCCGGTCTATTTTGAGATGAGGTTTAGGAGATACCAACTTCCATTTTGGAGTCAGTTGGCATTGAGAGGCAGTGCTGACGGCCTAGTATTGAAATATCAGTTTATTCTTATATAATAACTAATTGATTTAATATTTGATTGAGTACACTGAACAAAATAATACCCCTTTTTGAAACATTTCATATATTTCACACTTCATATAAACGAGCTCATATATCACACTTCATATTGTTCTCGTGTGCATTCGGCTGGGAAAACAATTATTTAGTGACGGACAAGACTACAGTGTTAGTATTTTATATAACATTTTTTAAATGTGTTTTATAATATATTATCCCCCGGTTTCACAGACAAGGCTTAAGCCTAGTCCCAGACTAAAATGTAAGTCTGAGCTGTTTCAACTGAAAGAAACTTGCACTGACTGATCTTAAAACATATCAGTGCCGTTGTTTTGTCTCAAGATGCACACCAGTAATGTTTTTTTTCTAAAGCACTTTTATAAAAATGACTTAAATGTCCTAATTGAACTATGGCCTAATTCTGGCTTAGTCTGAGCACTATCTGTGAAACCAGGCCTACAATTTTTAAAAAAGCTTATTCTGTGGTGCTTAATATTTTTAATCGCGTAACTTTGGGATAAGTGTTATTTTAGTATTATTTAAATATTATTGTTTTCGTTGATATTTTGAATTAGCTTTCAGTAAACTTCATATTACTTTTTTAAGCTTCATTTCAGTTAATTTTCACTTAAATTTGAACTAGACTTATTTTTTGTTCAGTTTTGTGTCTAATAATTACATTTAATTTGAGCTTTATTTCAGTTAACAAAAATGTTTAGCTAACACTGTTTTCACAGATAATTTAGTATTTAGAGTAAATTTAGAAAATTTAGCATTAGTGGATTCTCACTCGCACTTGATGATGCTTTTATTAATGCATGTATTTATTATTTTTATTACTAATATTTATACTTTATTTGATTTCAGCTTTATTTAAATTCACGATAATCGTAATAGTTTTAGTTAACGATAGTAACCCCGCTTCACGCAGCAAATTCGCAACTTGTATAATAATGATAACATTGGTGGATTCAGTTTTTAACAAAACTTCCTTTTTTAACAAATCATTCTATCGGTTGACGTACTTGTTTACATTTATTTTGATAACTAATACTACATCTCATTATTCCAGGGCTTTGTCAAAGACGTTCACGACGACTCGCTCTCCGTTTCGTTCGAAAATAAGTGAGTAGAAGCTAATAGTTTCCAATCAGGACATTAATGCTTTTGAAACGAGCTTTGGTGGATGAGCGTCATTATATGAAAATTATTTTCTCAGCTGGCAACCTGAAAGACAAGCTCCCTTCAGCGATGTGCGGTTACCACCTCCTGCTGACGGCAAAAAGGAGATCACCGAAGGAGAAGAAGTGGAGGTGAAATGTGAAATATACGTTTATATTATTAGTATTGTGCAGCCTTTCCCAGCTAGAAGCTTTTAAAAACTCTTTTAAAGTGAACTCACTTAAAGAGTTTAGTATAATCTTGCCAGAAAAAGTCGTAGAATTTATATCATACGTTAATGTAAAAAATCTTAACTCGTGTTTGCTTTTTTGCTGGTTTTTATTGTATTTGTTATACTTGTATTTTTTTTATTGTTTTTGCCATGAAAATAGCCTAAGATGCTGACGTGGCATTAAATAAAAATATGCTACTACTACTACTACTAGAAGCTCTTAACGCGTGTTGTTCTGTGTTCAGATTTACTCCCGAGCGAACGAGCAGGAGCCCTGCGGCTGGTGGCTGGCTAAAGTGCGCATGATGAAAGGAGACGTGAGTGTGACGCGCCCAAACTTTCTGTTTCTCCAGAAGAGCTCGGAGTTCACTTTCACTTTTGTTTCCTGCAGTTCTATGTTATCGAGTACGCCGCCTGTGACGCAACCTACAATGAGATCGTGACGTTCGAGCGTCTCCGCCCCGTCAACCGCAATAAAGCTGTGACGAAGAACACGTTCTTTAAGTGCAGCGTTCCTGTGCCAGAGGATCTCAGAGCAGCGTGAGTACAGGCCTCAGTATGGGGCGTTTGGACACAAACATCACTGTTATTAATATAAATAAGAATTTAGACAGTTACAACTAAATCATACTTCACGAGGTGCATCCTGGGATGTTAATATTTACTATTTATATATAATATATTTTATATTATATCAAATATTTATATAATATCTAAACAAAAACTCAGTTCTTGTTACGAAGATAGCCTTAGATGCTGACATGGCAATACAAATAAATAACTGCTACTACTGTTAATATCTAAACAGAATAGAAGCTGGCACTTGTATTTGGTGTTTTTATTTTTTTCATCTCATAACTTTTGGATTATTGTTTTATTATTGTTGTTTAAATTCTATTATAGTTTTTATTGATGTTTTGGATTAGCTGCTATTTTGGTTTAATTTGTTTTTAGTTTAGTTTTAGTTTTTATTTATGTGCCATTGTTTTCCAGTTTTCTTTAAAAAAAGGTAATCCAATATATTAAAAATAAATACAAATATAAAAGTAATATAAAATATTTTATATAAAAATGTAATATTAAAACTTAATATAAATATTTAAAAACGAAATTATTTGAATTTGGAAATACACTTGTGAATGTTTGAATTAGCTTTTCTTTTTATATTTTCTCATAATGTAGTTTCTATTTAGGTTAAATTTATTTGTACTTAAGTTTTAGCGGGTTTTTTTGTTTGTTGTTATTTTCAAGTCTTCCTAAAAATAAAGTTTTTTA
>NW_015548246.1:563209-565705 GCF_001515605.1 Sinocyclocheilus anshuiensis | reverse complement strand
ATATATATATATTAGTATATCTTTTTTTGTATTTTATTAACTTTTCCATATTTTTATATGTAAACACACACATGTATTGTATAATTTACTCACAATTTCACATATTTAATAAGAATTTGATCATAAATTTATTAGATCATAAATTAAAAAAAAAAAGTTTTTCTTTATCTTTGAAGCATTTTTCTTATTATAATATTTTGTAAAGTTTTTGTAAGATTTTCTACTTGCGTCCATTAAAGTCCCCCTGTAGGCTACGTCACAAACCAATAACCAATCACGTCAAGGGATCGATTCCTATCACTAGCATGCAAAATATACCAATAGCAGCACAAAACCAAAAATAAACCCATGAAGCTGTGGTTTAATGTGAATTTAGAACCGCTAACTTGCATTCTAACCCGTGGCAACAGTGTAAAAGTAGCCCGGAGTCAGACCTACCTCTCCCGCAGCTGCATCAGTTTTAAGGGATAAAATATTTGACTACAGGGGGACTTTAAAAAATGGCTGTTAGAGCCATAGCCTTGTGGGTGAGGTCATTTCCTGATCCTCTCTCATTGTTTCCTGAGAGAAAACCATGAACTCATTTCTTCTTTGCCCATGTTAGATGTGAGAACGAACAAGCCCACAAGGATTTCAAAAAGGCGGTCGGAGCCATTCGGATTGTTTACAGCCCGGAGCAAAGTGAACTGACTGTATTGGTGAGTCCCAGTTAACCTCTGCACTTCTGTTAGTAGGTATAAACATGACAAAATTTTGATCCACATGATGTTCCCCAACACCACCAGTCCATGAACGAATCCACCGTCAAGCGCGTCTTCCTGCTGAGTGACATGCATTTACGCAGCATCCGCACCAAACTCCTGCTCATGTCCCGGAACGAGGAGGCCACCAAACATCTGGAGGTAAGTAGGGCTGCCCCCTAATAGTCGACTAATCGTTTGTCGACCAGAAGAAGCCTGGTCGGCCAAAATGTTATTAGTCGCTTAGTCGCAGAAAAAAAAAAACAATCCACAGATGAGGTCACGCAGTCCGTGACAGACAGATCATTAACGGCTAGTTTATGGTAATACAGTACATCGGGCAGGACATCCAAACGCTCGCCTATCATTCATCAACCTCAAATATGGCTTGTCGTGAAATATGTAAGTATTAGCAACTTTACATGGCCGCTCAATCTAATGTTAACCTAGAAAAATGTGCGCTGTTCAAGTGTGGAAGCTAAACAGCGCACACTGCAGGACAGATGGAGGTGCCGGTGCGCTCTCTTGCTCTTAAAATAATCCCTCATTTTTGGTCATACAGATCTCGCCTATCAATCATCCACCACAAATATGGCTTATCATCTGAAATATGTAAGTATTAGCAACTTTACATGGCCGCTCAATCTAATGTTAACCTAGAAAAATGTGCGCTGTTCAAGTGTGGAAGCTAAACAGCGCACACTGCAGGACAGATGGAGGTGCCGGTGCGCTCTCTTGCTCTTAAAATAATCCCTCATTTTTGGTCATACAGATAAATGTAATACATCTTTTGAATCTGTAAAGACTCTACGTTTATTTATGTGTGTATTTGTGTGAGCACAATACCGCGCTTTTGTAAAATAATGAAAGCAATCAGGATGCGCTTTCTGCCGTCTCTGTGAACTTGAGCGCGAAACTCCGTGTATAGATTAAAAATATATCTATAGAGAGTGAAATGTCTACTTTCAAATAAACCAATTCAAATGGAAAACAAATTCTCAGATTATGTAATCCGTATGAAACATGCAGACAGGCGCATCACTACTGCGGAGATGACGAGTCAGTTCGCCGACTTCATCTCTGAAGCTGAAAACAAAGAAAGGAGTAGTTTAGCAAATTATTAAAATGTTAATGCAGTCTCCTTACTGTTTTTCACTGACACATTCATAATAATTTCTTCTGCCGGTGCGCTGTGGCAAGCTTTATGCATGTGCTTGAGTGCTTATTAGGCTATGTAGGCAATTAAAGGCTCATTATAATGATTTAAATGGTTTATTAATAAACGTGCGATTAGTCGACTAATGCTTCAAATGAACGACTACTAGTTGACCAGAAAAATCCTTAGTAGAGGAGAGCCCTAGAGGTAAGTCAGCTCTCTCCGTCCGGTTTTCTTTACAGGGTTCCCACGCTTCTTGAAAGTACTTGAATTTCAGACATATGGATTCAAGGCCTGGAAAGTACTTGAAAACAAACATAGGTCCTTGAAAGTGCTTGAATTAAATTTGAAATAAATTTTGTTTTTAAAAAAAAAATCTCCGTCCACATGAAAACGCAAACGCGTGGTCCATGAGAAATAGTCCTGCCACCTCAGCTGGAAAAAATCCTAGAGGAAACACTGCATGCATTTAATAAAATTAGAAAAATGCATTTATAAAGGTATAAAGAAAATGCCCCTTAATTTTTTTTTTGAGTCAAATGTCAGCTCGTATTAGGAAGGCTAATTCTTGATCAGAATTTTTGATTATTGATCAGAAGG
>NW_015548246.1:544147-563086 GCF_001515605.1 Sinocyclocheilus anshuiensis | reverse complement strand
TTTCAAATTTAACTACAGCAAAAACCAGTTTGATGCATATTTTATCAATATTTTAGAAATTTAATTTGAATATTACCAGTACTGACTTCAATGGATTTCATTAAATTCCTTTGAACACGACTGCTCAAAACGGTCTAAATTTATGAAACCTACACATTCAAAACATTATTACTCTGAAATGTTTAATGTAAATGTTAAGTGTAAGTGAAATGTTAAGTAATGTAAGGTCTTTCATGACACTACATATGCTGGGGTGTGAATTTGATAGGTGCTTGATATAAAATAAATGGTGCTTGAAAAAGTCCTTGAATCTGGTGTTCATGAAAGAGTGGGAACCCTGTCTTTAGTATTAATGTGGGAAGTGTGCAACTCAGAGAGTATTAACCCAGGGTTGAAATGTGAAAATCTCCGCGTTTGTAGAGTACGAAACAGTTGGCCTCGGCGTTTCAGGACGAGTTCACTGTGAGAGAGGACCTCATGGGTCTCGCCATCGGGAGCCACGGCAGTAACATTCAGCAAGCCAGAAAGGTGCCGGGAGTGACCGCCATCGAGCTGGACGAGGACACGGGAACCTTCCGGGTTTACGGAGAGGTGCGTCAGCTTCCTGTGCACACTGTTGTTACATTATACAGCTCCTCTGTAATGGATACAGTTTATTCTTCAATGTTACTTTGCAGACTGTGGAGGCCGTACAGAAAGCAAGGAATTATCTAGAGTTTCTGGAAGATTCGGTGCAGATTCCTCGAAATCTTGTTGGTATGTATTTTTTCATTTAGAAACTGTTTGTATAAAGTCAAATGTAAAAGATTTTGCTTATTTTAGCATTATTTACTTTGAATTATCTTTATTTTATATTTCGGTTTTAATTTTAATTTGAGTTAAAAAAAAAAATTGTAGCAAATTTTTTTTGTCAAGTTTAGTCATTTTAATATTTCAACAAACCTATTTCAGTTAGTTGCCAAGGCAAAATTCCTACTTTATTATTATTTTTTTTTTAATAATAATAATAATAATAATAATTAATTTAATAATTAAGTTTTTCGTATAATATTTATTTACTTCATTTCTATATATTTTTTTGTTTAACAGTAACATAATTTTAGTGCTACAGGAAATTTTTCGCAACAGGAGAAATGAATAATATTTCCCAAAACTATTTATATATTGTACAGTATCTACATCTTCATGTAGTAAAATTTATTATTATTATTATTATTCAAATATTATTATTGTTTTTGATTTAGTTTTTTAGGCATTCATTTTATTTTAATTTTATTAATTTTAATATTTCAACAAACTTATTTCAGTTAGTTGCCAAAGCAAAATTCTAATTTAAGTCTATTTTAAAGTTTACATTTCTAAAATAAGTTTAATTTAATTTCTAATTTAAATTGTCTAAATTAATTTAATTTGCAACAGGAGTTCATTCGCAAAACTTATAATATGAGGTGGGAAAGTGATCATTTTGTAAGAAACTGTAAATATTTACACAAGCATTAAAATAATTTTTTGATTACATTTTTAATGTCCTGTTGACTTTACCTGCCAAACTGATGTTAACAGATAATTTGTCACATTTTCTCTTTGTAGGGAAGGTTATCGGAAAAAATGGCAAGGTTATCCAGGAGATAGTGGATAAAGCTGGTGTGGTGAGAGTGCGCATCGAAGGCGACAATGACAACAAACTCCCCCGACAGGAAGTAAGACACCTGAAAGTAGCACCTTGGTACAAAGGAGAGTATCAGCAATGTACAGGTCCTACTGGAGTACCATATTGCTTACCTAAACGTGAGTATCAGAACCCCAGCAGCCGTGGTGCTGGAAGGTCGCTGATGTGTTTGAGAAACTCAAGCGCTTGTTTGTGTTGCGCAGGAGGTGGAACAGCTGCGACTGGAGCGGCTGCAGATTGACGAGCAGCTGCGTCAGATCGGGATGGGCTACAGGCCCGTCCCAAACCGAACCGCCGATAAGGACAAGGGCTACGCCACTGAAGAGAGCACATCCAACACCCATATCAACCGATTCTACACCAGCAGGGGCCGTGGCCGCCGGGGGCCCGGGTACACGTCCGGCTACGGTAGGGCTTCTGGTTTCAAAGCTGTTGCTTTGTGTGAACCTCTGAGAATAAGAGCTCTGAGTGCCATTTAAAAATAAATAAATAAATAAAAACTGGAAACATTCAGGGCATTCAAGCAAAAATGCAATCGCAGACGGTAATGCAAGATTTGCAATTGCGTAAAGGTTATGTCACTATTTATCCATCCAGTGCAGTTGAAAATACAATTTGCAATTCCTTTTGAAAATTGCCCTGACTATTCTTCCATATTATGACATATCCGTTTATGACATATCAGCCAATCAGGAAAAAGCATTTTGCCGATAATTAAAAAATTTTAAATATCGGCCGATATATCGGTTGACCACTAATGTATATGACATCGTATATAAAATATTTTTCCTGCACAGGCACCAACTCCGAGCACTCGTACACCTCGGAGACCGACTCTGAGCGCAAGGAAGAGCTGAGTGACTGGTCCATGGCAGGAGAGGAGCCCGAGCGCAACCCCAGACAGCAGAGGGACAGCAGGAGGAGAGCGGGAGAGGGCCGGGGCCGGGGACGCGGAGGACCCGGGGGCAGAGGCCGCGGCTCAGGAAGAGGGGCATCCAACTCCATTAGCTCAGGTATCCTGGCTCCCTTCAGCCCTTTATCGGGAACACATTTTATTCACCAGCACAGATTTTAGGGCTTTATGAAATCTGTTTTATTTTGTCCCAAATTCCATGTTATTTTCCTCCTAAGTTCTGCGGTCTCGGTTTATTTTATTCTGGACTCCATTTTAATGGTTTTGTTCAATTCTAACAATCAGAGACCATGTCTAATCGAAAAATTTCTTTAAACTATTTAATAATTGACTGATTTAAATGCTATATGAAATTTTCATTTTTTTGAGAAATTTAATTATTTTATTTCTTTAAATTCTGTTTCACAATTCAATACAAATGTATTATCAAAATCAGTGGTAATCAAATGAATTTTTTTTGGCGCAACAGGTTTAGTGTTTAAATTAAAACATGAATGAAAAATTGTGTGATATTCCTTAATGTTTAAAAAAAATTATTGAGACTTTACTATTTCACTTAAATGCTATATGAAATTTTCATTTTTTTGAGAAATTTAATTATTTTATTTCTTTAAATTCTGTTTCACAATTCAATACAAATGTATTATCAAAATCAGTGGTAATCAAATGAATTTTTTTTGGCGCAACAGAGGTTTAGTGTTTAAATTAAAACATGAATGAAAAATTGTGTGATATTCCTTAATGTTTAAAAAAAATGATTGAGACTGTACTATTTCACTATAGTATTTACTGTACTATAGTAATATACTTCTGTCTTTTATTTCTTCAAGGTAAAAAATAAAAATATTTTACAGGGTTGTATTGAAGACTTTACATCTGCATTTTTGGCATCGCAGAAATCATAAGCCCCTAAGATTTATGTTTCATGGAGGAGAAAAAATATGACTTATGGCCATGATTTAAAAATGTAGTCCTTCATTTTAGTTAGTTTATTGTGGATCTAAAAATAGTACAACATAGCCACGATTTACCTTAAAAGAGGTTAAGTTATGTTAAAAGAGGTTAAGTCATGTGGTAACAATTTAACTAAATTGAAGAAACATGTTAATATAAAAAGTTTGTAGAAATTGATAAGTTGAGAGAACGAATTCTTAGTTTGTAGCCACGGTAACCTTTTATTATTTTTTCTTCCACGTGATGAATGGGGCTTTGTAATGTTTGAATATGTCTGTGCATATTGGATGAGTATATAGTATATTTTATCGTTTCAAAGCAGTATTTTATAAAGTAATTTTTTTTAAATTGTTTTATCAAAATGAAACCTATTTAGTATTTGATAGCATCTGTATTTTAAAATCAAATTTACGAAATGATTTAAAAAAATATATAAAATTTGTACACAGGCAAGCACTTTCAAAAATGTTTTAAAATCTAGTTGCTCTGTATTTTTAATTTTTTTTTTTTGTTCTTGCATGTTGCATTGCCTAGTAAATACTTATTTTAGTTTTTGTCTTTCATGTCAGTCCTGAAAGATCCAGATAGAAACCCATACAGTCTGTTGGACAACACCGAGACGGATCAGACGGCAGACACGGATGCCAGTGACTCCCAGATGAACACCAACCGTCGCAGACGCTCCCGTCGTCGCCGCACAGATGAAGACACCACAGTCATGGACGGCATGAGCGAGTCCGACAACGCCTCCCTCAGCGAGAACGGCCTCGGTGAGCACAAAAGCTGCAGGATACTTACGGTCTAAAATAAAGTCTAGAAACAAATACAGTACACAAATTGTAGCTGTTTGAGGTTTATTTATAATCATCAAATTATAAATAATAGTACAGAAAAAAGTACAAACTGAACAATCTACGTAAATAGTGTCAACAGCGAAGAGGTAGAATATTCTGCATGAACACATTCTCTCCTCATCATAACACAAGTGACTTTCTATTCATCAAAAAATATTATTTTTACAATGATTGCGCAAAATATTTAACAATATATAGTAGGGCTGGGCGAAATGGCAAAAGATTAAAATCTCTCTTTTATTTTTTTTCAGAACGTTTGACCGATTCTCCACTTTTTTTTAAACGATTTTTAACTAGTCAACTTGAAAATGTTACTACAACATGATTCAAGTAACTTTCTTTTTAAAGAAAATTCTATTCTAAGTGCAGCACACATGAAGTTGTCAACATGATGTAAATGTTAAACAAATCACGTAAGTATCTTTGCAGAAAAGATGCATGAACTAAAACTACATCTTGTACAAACTTGTCTTATACATATATGTTCAGAAATAATACGAGGAAAATGCTTTAAAAAAATCGAATTCAAATTCAGAATGACTGAAGGTATAACACAAGTAGACTATTATTAACTATAAATGTTCTGTAAAAACAACAGCAGCTTTCAGCCTGTCCCCATGATGCAAACATGAAATATCAGACATACAGTAGTAGTTCTTTAAAGTTTTTTTTTATTCGCTTGAACTGCTTTTCCAATGTTTTTCCATTGTTCATGCATGAAACGGCAGTCTAAAAACGCAGCGCTCAAGTTAAAAAGTTAACTCCCATGTTCTTGCATGTTTTTCCTATTCCACTGCCCGTGTCGCATCTTTGTCAACACAAAAGTGCATTCTGTGTGAATGGCGCCTAGCGATATGAGTGCGTCACACGTGAGCGGTTAATCACGTGCGCCGACATGCGGTCAGATCGTTCTTTTCTCTTTACTGTTATCATTGGAATATTATCAAAGTGTCTAATTCTAACGTTTGGTAATATTTCTATTCAAAATCGCGATTCCTCGATTTCTAAAAAATAAAATTGTAGCAAAACATTACATTCGAATTAATCGATAAAATCGGAAAAATCGCCCAGCCCTAATATTTAGTTGCAGATTAAAATGTTCATAGATTTTTAGATTTTTATTGACTTCTTTGTTTAGTTGGGAATAATAACATTGAGAGAAATTCCACAAACTGCGACCAGCTCGAATGGCTTTTTCCAAAACGGCTGTCAGTATTTAAAGTCAGGCTTTCCACCGGTCTCTTGTAGATGATGCTGAAGCTAAACCACAGCGGCGCAATCGCAGCCGCCGGCGCCGTTTCCGGCCTCCTGAGGAGAGGCAGCCAGGTACCGGTATGAATTAACACTGGGTTTGTGTTCAAGCGAGTGTTAGTCCAAACTGCATGGCACTGATCGCCTGGAATAACATCAGGACTTCAAACTAAACCCACATGATCAGTCAAACATGCCAGATCACAACAGCCTAAGGCAAATAAAGAAAGTTATTTGTAGAGCCCGACCGATATGGGTTTTTGGGGGCCAATGCCGATACCGATATTAGGGTGTAAAAAAACTGTGATATCGGTATATCGGCCGATATTATTTGTGTATATTATAGTACAGTACCAGTCTAAAGTTTAGACATACTTCCCATTCGTATGTCCAAAACTTTTGACTGTTACTGTATATAGAATACATTATATACATAAACAATTTATATATATATATATATATATATATATATATAAATGACAAATTCCGCAAAATTCCACGTTATACAGTAAATTCCGTTTTTATGACTGGATTCCATGATTCTGTCTGCGTTTTCTGCATCACCAAAATCACACTAAGTATGATAAGCTCATTGTGAGAGTAAAAGACGGGGACATTATTTACTTTATAGCATTGAGTCTCATCAACTAGGTGACAATGTAGCGTTAAATCACTATTCAACAGACTCAAGCCACCACCGCACTGCCGTCTATTGAACTGTAGAAAGATACTAACATTTCAATTTGCTGACAAACTATGCTGACTTACGAAATGTGATGTGACCGATGTGATAAGCATAAGTGACATGGCAGTATTAAAGGGATAGTTCACCCAAAAATGAAAATCTGTCATTAATTACTCACCCTCATGTCGTTCCAAACCCGTAAGACCTCCGTTCATCTTCGGACCACAAATTAAGATATTTTTGATGCATTCCGAGAGCTCTCTGTCCCTCCCATAGACAGCAAGGGTACTACCACGTTCAAGGCTCAGAAACGTAGCAAGGACATCGGTAAAATAATCCATGTGACGTCAGGGGTTCAACCGTAATGTTATAAAGGGTCATTGTTTATTAACTTTACAGTAAGTTATGTATTTCACAAACTAGTCAGCAACTTACCGTTAAGACAACGCTCGACTCTTGAGTCGTGAAGACACTGGCGCTGCCTGAAAAAGAGACCTCCTTAACTGAAGTGATAGGGTTGGCTTGTGTCACTCAGGGTTGCCAGGTTTTCGCAACAACACCTGCCCAATTGCTACTCAAAACTAGCCCAATCGCATTCTGGGGGTAAAATAAACGGTTTTTTTTTTTTCACAGGGTATATGTTCTGTAAAAAAATGTATCTGTTCATATCGGTGGCATATCTGCGGCATATACGCCGATGCAGGTTTATCTGCGATAGGCTCATATCGGCCGATAAAATTGGCAAAATGATAAATCAGGCGGGCTCTAGTTATTTGTTATTTTCAGGTATTGGATACATTTAGTTATTTTGGTGAAATAACATCTAAAAGTGATGTTCATCTGGCATGTATGAATTTAAACTTTTTTACACAATTGCAAATAACATTGTTTTAATGCAGTAGGTGTTAATTTGCATGGAGTATGTAAATGCATGTAGGTCTGTTACCTCAAAAGTGTCGTTTACCTACAAGATTCTGTTTTTTACTCACCGACATGTCGTTCCAAACCCTGAACAGAGAAAGGAGATTGTCCAGCTGCTTTTTTTTTCAAACGTCACGGTTTTTTAGCAGCCAGTTAAGAAAGGCAAGATTTGAGAGCTCCGGCAGAGAAACATTTTCAGTATTTAACACGTGGCCTGTTCCTCACGCATAGATATTTCACCCTCATTTTAGAATAAAAACTGCAATCATTTTTTTTTTCTGATGAAATCATTGACATCTCTTGCAGTTACTGTGGCTGACTACATATCACGAGCTGAATCTGAGAGCAGACAGAGAAACCCAAGTATATATATATATATATATATAAATTCATTAATGTTTATAGTTATTTATTTAGATACTTTACGGACGATAATGGATATTTAATCGTTTCTGCTTATTCGCAGGAGATTATGAGATTATTATACAATTCATCATTTTTTTCTATAGCAGATTTCAAAAGGAATATTTATAAATTTTTTGTGCAGTGCATTACCATGTTGTGATCAGGGTTATTATAGTTAACTACATCAACAAAAAATGATGAAAAATGGTTTGGTTAAAATTGAGAGAATTGCAAAGACATTTCTCATTTTCATTTTGTTAATGTAATGTACTAAAACTAAATTAATAATTAATAAAAACATAAAAAAAACTCTAAAGTGACAACAACAAAAAAAGCGGTCAAAATGGAAAACATAAAAGTAAGAACTAATTTAAAACGATTGTATTAAATTAGAAATAATAAATTGATTTTAAAATAATAGTACCTCAATTATACCAAAGTAACACTGGTTATAATGGCTGAATGAACTTGTAGCATATAGGCTACAAACCATTTGTTTTATTAGTTTTTAACAAAGAGGTTTAGTTTCATAATATCACTTATTTATCAATTATCTACTATAATGTTGCCTAAAATGTTATTATATTTTTTAATATTGGTGCATCTCTAAAGTTATATTGACTGGTTTCCCTCAGTCATTGAAAACCTGTAAATATTTCATAAAAAAAAAAAAAACCTTATTTAGTAATCAGCACAAACAACTAGACTAGTCGTGGAAACTCATTGGTCAAGTTGTTGTATTTAGATGAAAGCTGAGTGAAGAGCTTGGCTTTTAATCGCACCTGTTTTCTGTCGTCCGCAGGGTCAAGTGGACTTCATATCGGAGCACAGCCCGGCTGAAGCCGTGAGCAATGGCCCCACCAAAGTGGACGATCAGAGCAAAACGCCACAAGCTACCACCGACAAGACGCCCAAAGCCGAGCCAGGCGTCGTCAATGGAGTCTCCTAATCAGTTCGGTTTCTTTCTCCAAACTCACAACCTTTACGATTTTACAATAGTGCTTGTACAAGCTTGCCAAAGATAGACGTACAGACTTCCACATTCTCAATTGCACTTTTCAGTTCCTTCACTATGGAACAGATAATTACAATGGGGAAAAAAAAAAATATTGAGACAAAAAAAAAAAAAACTTATGTCACACCTGTGTTCCTGATCAGATGTTGTGCCTTCAGAGCGTAGTTTCAACATTATGTTGGCTGGCTATAGAGCAAACAAACGGAAAAAACAGCAACAACTTGTCTGAATACAGAAAGACTCCCAGACATCCTTAGCTGCTTTTTGTTACGTTTTAATATGCAACCACTTCTTCACGAGGGGTTATGGGAAAAAGAGGACGTTTTGCACTGAATAGTCATTTCTTGACCTTTAGAATAATGTTAGTCTGGAAACTGGTCTGCTAACTGTCCATTTTAAATGCTGTATGTACAACACTTCCTGAACGATTGATTGGGTTTCATCCTTTGTCTGTTGGGTTGTTGTTATGGTGGCAACTGAGACTGTTTCGCTAAAGGAGCCTTTTTTTTATTTATTTTAAAATGTACAGTATTTAAAATTAACGACGCAGTGGTTTTTAACACTAAACTGCCTGAACTTCTTAGCACGCTGATTACAAATTTGGACTACTGAAAGATCAATTTCCAGATGTTCTGTTCTGTAAACTACGTTCGTTAGTCCTTATGGGTTTTTTTTTTAAAAGATCATTCTGGTTGTTTGATGTGCAATATGTTTTGTATGCAGTTAGTTCATAAATAAACATTTGATCTTCCAGCCAGCCTTTCAAAGTTGGTGCATCCGTTGTTTTGGTCTTTTCTGTCCAAACAAGGCTCCTGAATATTTCAGCTTTTCTGTGTGGGTGCGGTCAATTTTAACGTTATTTGGTGAATTTTCACGGGCCAATTTGACAGAAAATACATTTTCAGGAATGTGACCACACGTTTAATTCTAATGCTGACTCTGGGGGGGGGGGAAGCAGGGGTAGGATTTACTTCGAAAAAGTTTTCATTTAGAAATTGCTATGACATTTCACAAATAAAAAAAAAAAAAAACATGAACATGGCTCACACTGGAACTGAATTCAGATTAAATGTGATTTTTGCTGTTCACACTGTTATAAAAGGTACTGAATCTGATATGGGGCACATTTAGCGGTGGTGTAAATTGATTCATTTGCATACAAAAGGAGATCAGATCTAGATGACAAGATAGTGTTTAATGATCACGTAAGAATTCAAGTGCATCAGACAGGGCTCTAATCTATTTCTTCATCTGTCCATCAAGTAAATCTTTAGCCTCGTTGATTTTTGCCGCCAGATATGGGGATCCTCCTGCCGAAAAGAAACAAATAACACTGACAGCTCAGAGGAATTCAAATCCTGCCGAGTTTTGTAGCTTTTGCATTTTATGAAACACTGAGTCTCACCTCGGTCAGGATGGTTTAAAATCATCAGTTTTCTGTGTGCCTCTCTGATCTTGTTTTTGTTAGCGGTAGGACTAAAGGAAAGAATGAAATTCACATGGGTCAAATTTTGTACAGTCCCTTCTATTATACTATCATTTGGATTGGATTTATTACCATGCACGTTAATGGGCTTCTGACTTAGAAAGCAGATTAAAGGCCCGTTCACACCAAGGACGATACCTATAAAGTTCCAATAATCCTTCTTGTTCTAAGAGAATAGTTAAATCCACTCCACAGCTATAACAATAAAGGCCTGTTCACACCAAGAACAAAAACTATAACGATAACTATTAGTACCCACACCAATGCATGATAACATTATTAAAAGAATGTGCTGCATGTATGTCATCTGCCGCTTTAAATGCTCAAGCTCTTTAAATCAGGTGGATTCTGATTGGCTGTCAATGTTTTTATAGTTCAGGGCAGACAACAACTGCAACATGCTCTTATAATAAACAGGAAAAAAACAGCATTTTGTGTGAATGGCTCCTAAGCAGATTTTAGAAAAGATGTGGCATAACAGGGTTGAAAAAAAACACTCAAATTGCAACTTTGTCAGCTGTACATATTCTCTGATTTCAAATTAATGAGCATTACTAATAACAACTACACTGTAATATATTCTAAACTGTTGTGTAGTGGTGGAACTAAACTTGGTGGAAATGTAAAAGCTGTAAAGTAAGATTAAGCAGATGTTTTAAATGAAATGTGAAGTAACAGGGTTGAAAAACGCTCACATTTCTAGTTTGTCAGATGTACATTACAAATTACGTTATTAGAAACTACAATACAATATTCTACATTGTTGTGTAATAGGATGGAACTTAAAGTGAAAATGTTTTGGAAATACATAAATGTGGTATCACAGGGATGAATACTCAAATTTCCACCTCGTCAGTTGTGCCTATCTGATTATAAATCAATGACCTTTATTAAAAACAGCTATGTATAAAATATTCTACACTGTTGTGTAACAGGGTGGACCAAAATATGTTGGAAATGTGCATGACGTAAATTAAGAAATAAATCATGAAAAGTGGAATAACAGGGTTGAAGAAACATTTACATTTCTTCTTTGACAGTTATACATATTCCTTAAATACAAATTAATGACTGTTATTGAAAACAACTACACTGTAATAAATTGTGTAACACGATGAAACTTACAATATTCCCTGATTACAATTAAAAACCACCGCACTGTAAAAAGAAACATTTACATTTCTTCTTTGACAGTTATACATATTCCTTAAATACAAATTAATGACTGTTATTGAAAACAACTACACTGTAATAAACACTGTTGTGTAACAGGATGGAGCCTAACATGGTGGAAATGTAAATGATATAAAGTAAGATTAAACAGATTGTAGATAGAAATTATGAAATGTGGAATAACAGGTTTGAAGAAACACTCAAATTTCTACTTCGACAGTTGGACATATTCCTTGATTACAAATTAATGACTGTTAATAAAATCAACTACATCGTAATATACGCTATTGTGTAACACGATGAAACTTACAATATTCCCTGATTACAATTAAAAACCACCGCACTGTAATATATCTTAGCGTGTTGTGTAACAGATTGGAACCTAACATGGTGCAAATATAAGTGATGTAAAATAAGGTTAAGCAGATTTTAGATATGAATTATAAAATGTGGAACAACAGGGTTAAAAAAAAACATCAACCTCACAGTAATATATTTTACACTGTGTCTACACTGGATGCAAATGTCGCGGTGCGACAAAATACAATAGAATCCATTATAATCAGTGATGCCGTCTACACTGGATGCGGCGCGACACGACAAATCCCCGACAGTAAACTAATGCTGCGTTCAATTTATGACGTACTGACACAAAGTTCAAATGATTTTTAACTGCCGTTTTGTCATGTCCAGTGTAGACAGACTTTAGCTGTTGCGTCCGGTGTAGACACGGTGTTAAGAGTGTTGTGTAATAGGATGGAACCTAACATGGTGGAAAAGTAAAATTAAGCACATTTTACATTTGAATTATGAAATGTAGAATAACGGTTGAAAAAAAAAAACCCAACCACACTGTAATATATTTTAGAGTGTTGTGTAACAGGGTGGAATCTAACAGGAAACAATGAAGATGGTGTAAAATAAACAGCTGTAGTTCTGTGATGTGTCAGGGTTAATTGATATCCCTTTAAATTCAGACTAACAGTGGAAATTTTCAGTGAAACAAAGTACATATTAACAGGGTGGAAAACAGGAATAGGGATCTAAAAAAATTTTTATACATTATATCTATTTTTATTATATATTAAAACACATGTATCCTCTGATAACACAGTGATTATAATGTATTAAATATGTGTATTATTTTGCGCAAATATAGGCTATATGTAAACTTAAAATGAGCAGTTTTAGAGTATAACAAGATATTTTTCTCATTGACAAATACATCATTCGTGAAAACAGACTACCTGATGCCAAGAATAAGCGAAGCTTCTCTCTTGGCCATCTTTGGTTCAAAACCACCTCTGTAGTATCCGCTACCAAAAGCCTGTCACACATATATAATTTGCGTTTGTTAAAATACAATTGTATGAGTTTATTGGGATAAAATATGGATTATATGATATGAAAAATATAACTTGCAGATGTGGATGCTTCCAGAGCTTGTTTCACTTGTGGCTCCATATGCTTCATAGCTTGCATTGCATAGCGACCTGTAAAAATGGAAAAAATTAGAAAACAATCAGGCTTAATTAATCAACGGATGGAAATGTATCATGTTCCTGTGCAGATTTCTCATATTTTGTTGGAATCATACCTGCAAACCCTGCTGCTGCCAGGGTAAGGCCCACGGCCACCATGGTACTAGCCTAAAACACATACAACAATAATCCTTGATTGTGCAATTTGCATTAATTGAGAGGCAATTTGCATTATTGAATGCAACCACGCATCAAGACACGTCAATCACAACAGATCCCTTACAGACTATTTCTCATCCACTGCATTGATTACATGTATCATAATCATATCTCACAGTTCTCACAATTTACAGACAAGGCAGACAATATTAACTCATATCCAGATTGCAAAAGTTTCACTTGAAGCTTCATGTTTTATATTGTGAAGATGACATATAAATAAACATAAAAAAACAGGTTTTGAACGTATGTCAAAATGCATTTATATGTCAAATATCTACAAACGCGAATGATTTGTTTAGACAGTCAGTCAGTAACAGCACTGAAAGTCACTATCAGTTAGCAATGTGCTAATGCTACATCTAATTTGCTTCTAAATTACTTAATAAAAGCGATAAAATCCCGTCAGACTGTGTTAAAGTGAAGGAGGGATTACTTACCATTTCCTCTGCTAAGATCCTGTGTTGCGATCGTCTGTAATCATAACTTCAATCACTACTGACTGCTAATGTCAGATTCATGTGTCGTTATGCTGGCTTCTGAACTTCAGAGAGCGACCTGCCGCAAAACGAGACAGCACGTCGCAACGCCCGAACTGACGTCGTAAATAGTCAGTTGCAAAGTAGGTACAAGTTTTTTAGAGCGTCTTGGTTTGATGCTGTGCAGAAGTGTAAGGTAACCATAGTAACAGTCGTCGTAAATAGTCAGTTGCAAAGTAGGTACAAGTTTTTTAGAGCTTCTTGGTTTGATGCTGTGCAGAAGTGTAAGGTAACCATAGTAACAGTAAAAAAAATTATTCTTCTTCTTCTTTTAAATTTAATGGCGGTTGGCAAACCAACTTAAATGGTGCATTCCCGCCACCTACTGGATAGGAGTGTGGAGCGCATAATGATTGGAAGTTTGAGAACTATAACCAAAAACAAAAAAAACAAACAAAAATACAACGCCAATTATTCCCGCTTTATTTACTACAACTGTATCCTAAATTCTATTGATCAGTCTTGTTTCTTTTAAGAAAATAATTAATTCATGAAATATTCTTGATTGCTTTGGGCCATTTCCTAACAGAACCTGAAGTGACAAATTATTTATTCCGAATGATCCTAAAGCTTGAATTAGTTGAAATCTTGCTCCTTCATATGCAACACACTCTATAAGTACATGTTCTACTGATTC
Source organism: Sinocyclocheilus anshuiensis (assembly GCF_001515605.1). Classification (NCBI taxonomy): domain Eukaryota; kingdom Metazoa; phylum Chordata; class Actinopteri; order Cypriniformes; family Cyprinidae; genus Sinocyclocheilus; species Sinocyclocheilus anshuiensis. The sequence goes on along the minus strand of NW_015548246.1, from coordinate 548,884 downwards.
TGCATGACCACATTTGTCACACTTTCCAGTTTCATGCTTCCCCATTCTATACAGACACTGATTTAACAGACAATGTCCAATACGCATTCTTGACATTAAAACGTCTTCTTTCCTGTTGCCAAACTTTCTTCTTTCTTGACCTACTTTCTCTTGAACATGATGAAAGTGTCTACCTTTTGTTCCACTATCCCACTCCCTTTTATGCCATATCTATGACTTAGTATCTCATAATTTTTACTTTTTAATCTCAAAATTCTGACTTTGATTTTTGTCATAATTGTTTTTGTTGTCATAATTTCATTTTTCACCATAATTATGGCTTAATATGTCTTCGTTTTGACTTTGTATTTCAATCATGAGTCATAAATTTGGCCTTTTATGCCATATCTATGACTTAGTATCTCATAATTTTTACTTTTTAATCTCAAAATTCTGACTTTGATTTTTGTCATAATTGTTTTTGTTGTCATAATTTCATTTTTCACCATAATTTTGGCTTAATATGTTTTCATTTTGACTTTTTATTTCAATCATGACTCATAATTTTGGCCTTTTATGCCATATCTATGACTTAGTATCTCATAATTTTTACTTTTTAATCTCAAAATTCTGACTTTGATTTTTGTCATAATTGTTTTTGTTGTCATAATTTCATTTTTCACCATAATTTTGGCTTAATATGTTTTCATTTTGACTTTTTATTTCAATCATGACTCATAATTTTGGCCTTTTATGCCATATCTATGACTTAGTATCTCATAATTTTTACTTTTTAATCTCAAAATTCTGACTTTCATTTTTGTCATAATTGTTTTTGTTGTCATAATTTCATTTTTCACCATAATTTTGGCTTAATATGTCTTCGTTTTGACTTTGTATTTAAATCATGACTCATAATTTTGGCCTTTTATGCCATATCTATGACTTAGTATCTCATAATTTTTACTTTTTAATATCAAAATTCTGACTTTAATTTATGCCGTAATTTTTTCTGTCTTAATTTTGCCATACTTATGGCTTAGTATGTCATACTGTTCACTTTTTATCTCACAGTCATGGTTTCATAATCATTATGATTTATCAAACCACGATTTTTTTTCGTCTGTGGCTGAAACGTGCTTCCACAGATAATAGAATTCAATTTCAAATTGTTCCTGGAAATGAATAACTCTGGCAAGTTTACCCCGGCTGACTTCAGACTCTCAGAAAACACAAGACAAAACGCAGAGGGTTCTTCCCATCGGGATGGATTTCACTCCAGCAACAGAATGAACGGTTGAAGGTCCTAATTATTGCCCCCGTCATTTGCATAAGTACAGTGCTTTTTCTCCAGCAAAGGACAGTATAGAAATTGTAAATTGTAGTGGATGGGGCCGCAGTCAGCGAAAGTCACGTCTAATGACAAACGCGTCCCCTGCAAGCCCCTGGCACGCCGGCTGGAGCTTCAAAAGGATCCAACGGCGTGCGAAAAATTAGAGTTTTGCCCCCAAATCATATTGAATTACAGTGGCGGGTGCATGCATCTCCACACAAAAAACCCAGAGGAAGCAGCCATTTCTGTTGGTTTTATTAAACCAACCAAGCAATTTAATTCTTTTGTTCAGGAGAGTTCTACTTCATTGATTAACAAAAGCAGGGATATAATTTTTTTCAGCCTATTTCAAAAGCCTGAAATGTCAAGCCTTTTAAAGGAGATTATTCTGCCTGTGTGCAGTGAAGGCAGCCAGCATAACCTTTTGTCTACAATTAAACATTCCAGCATAAATATAAAAGAAAATCAGAGATGGGGAAGATTGACTCAGGAGAGATTGTGAGGTAGATCCTCACACTGATAGTGCAAACAGCTTGCTTCTAATTAAATATGCCACCGAGTCTCAAAGCATTTGCTTTCTGCCGCAGAGAGAGGAAGCTGCTGAGAATGTGAGGAAGAAATGTATTGCCCCATCTCTCCGGCCGCAGGCTTCCTTTGGGCATCTCAAGGTATTTGGGGATCTTTTTGTGTGTGTGTTGTTTGTTTGTTTGGATAATTATTTGCTTTAATATCAAAGGCTATTCCTGCCAGGAGCCGCCTGAATGGAGTGCAAATCAAAAGTTCTAGGCTTGTTTATGATGCACACTTTGATAATTGGGCTTGACAATGTGACTTTGGGGATGTGAGGTGTTTATTTGCCATTTGCTCAAGGCTCTTGCTGTGGGGAGTTTTTCTGTTTGCACGCGTGTTTACCTGTGGAAGTTTGGTGATGGGGTTTATTAACCCTCAAATCACAGATAGTTATTCGGATGAGAATTTAGATCCGGTTTGGAGTAAAGTGAGGTTTAGATTTCCGCATATTTGGTTCTCAGCCAGAATGGCCGTTTTTGGGTGCACAATTAGAATATTTATATTTTAACATCATTGTGTAATAATATTTCAGCTTTGCAAGAAATGCAAGAGACTAAACTTGATTTAGTTTAAAGGGTTGTTTGTTGCTCAACTCTTTGTGTTTGAAATATGTTTGTTGAAGATTAAGCATTGTTCTGATGCCTTATGATACAAACATAATTAATATCTTAAATGTTACAAATGTAGTTAATGAAGGAATCACACAATTTAGTCTTTATTTACATTATTACACAGTGATATCTTCAAAAAATATAGCTTTGCTTTTTTACAAGTGAAAAAAGAGATGCAAACTAGAGATGAACAGGTCACAAACTATATATATATATATATATATATATATATATGATGAACAGGTCACAAACTATATATATATATATATATATATATATACATGCATACAGAGAGAGAGATGGATAGATGGATAGATAGATAGATAGATAGATAGATAGACAGATACTGTAGTTTCATACTTGTAAACAGTCAGAATATCTATAAAATGTAAAATTTTAAAATATTAGAAATAGTTGTAGATAAAGTATGTCAAAATATCTATCATCTATCTATCTATCTATCTATCTATCTATCTAAACACATTTCTCTGTGTATATGCATGTGTATATATTTAATTGTATATTTTTATAAATATTTTGAAATTATCTACAAGTATGACACTATGTATGTATAGTTTATGAAACAGTTTACATGTGAGTTATTTTAAAATATTACCTGCGTCCTGAAATTTGAAGGTATAAAGTTATAAATAAAGAAAGAAAAAATATAGATAAAAATAAATTAAAAATAAACTGACTGCAAATTTGGTCAAAGCCACAGAACATTGCCTTAAGATGTGAGGTTTAGACCATTATTTGTTAAAATTAGAAGTGATAATTTTTCTGAAGACAGTGCAGGAAGAAGTCAAACACACCTCACCGTCTGCATTTATGGGTATTATAGATTTGGAGAGTCTCTCTTCAAACAGATAATGGCTGCACTCCAGGTCATGAGAAACTCACACACACGTCAGGCTCACATTATGCTGAATTTTACTTACAAGACTGCCACGTGTGCGAAAAGGAAACAAGAAATAGTCGAATCAAATTGGCAGATTTCTCCGCAGCAGCGTAATGTGCTTCAATAATCCCTTTATCAAATACTACGATTAAGTGCTTTCACTGGAAGCTGGCTGAAAAAAATGACTTGACAGGATATGTAAATATATTTAAGGTCACTCTATCACCTAGTTTAATTTTATATTAGAAGTGCAGCTTTTTTAATCTTAAGAGACAAAATGACTGAGATTTCAAATGTGTGACCCTTAATTCACATATTTGTGCAGTTTTTCAGGTTTTGTGAGGGATTCTCTTCAGCATGTCATTTTTAGAACTGCTAAATCAAACCCATTAATATTCTGAATCTGATTAATGAGATGTATGCTTTTGTGTTAAACAAACTTTGTATCATATCAGATTTCTAAGTTAGCCAGTGTGTCAGTAGATGATAATTTCACATATCATACATATAACCATACATGCAAACAAAACTCCCTAAAACTGAAAGTTAGTCAGTGATCAGTGAGTACCTAGAACAAAGATTTTTTTCTTTTTTCTTTTATAAAGGTCATTTTTATGAACTTTTGAGGCTAGCTAGCCAAAAATGAGTATAAGGACATTAACCCTTGTAACCCATGTTACAACAAAGATAAACATGAGACGGTATGATTTTTAAAAGCAACAATAAAAAATAAAAAAAAACTTTTCTTTTTTAAAGGGGTCATATGATGCGATTTCAAGTTTTCCTTTCTCTTTGGAGTGTTACAAGCTCTTGGTGCATAAAGAAGATCTGTAAAGTTGCAAAGACTAAAGTCTCAAATCCAAAGAGATATTCTTTATAAAAGTTAAGAGTCAGCCACACCTACCTAAAACGGCTCATTCTAACACGCCCCACATGTCTACCTCACTATGTGGGAAGATTTGCATAACGCCGCAACGCTGCCCAAATGTTCACGCAAAGAAAGAAGCCGTAACTTTTATTCTCGCTGTAGTATTGTTGCTGCCACTGCCGCCATGTTGTGAAGGCGCTGTGTGCTTCATTGTGAAAGCGTAACTACTTCGTTTGGCCTTCCAAAAGAGGACACGACTAGAAATCAGTGTGTAAGTTGTATTTACAACACTGTTCCAGAACACTTCAACCCAAATATTCAGATGTGTTTTTACGCATTTTACGGAGGACGAGGACTGTTTCCTGGGAGATTAGACTACAATGCCGGTGTTCCAGTGAATTCAGTTCCCCTGTTTCCACTTCGGCGCGCATGCTGACCCTATACAGTCTATGATGCTGACAAATAATGCTGACTC
>NW_015548246.1:541817-543807 GCF_001515605.1 Sinocyclocheilus anshuiensis | reverse complement strand
GTTTTAATGTTTTTGTCTCGTCGCTCCGGCCGGACAGGGCATCATCACAGTATGTGAGGGGCGTAACATTTCCGTCTCACGCTTGAGGTATTCGGCCAATCACAACGCACTGGATAGCTGGCCAATCACAGCACAGCTCGCTTTTCAGACCGATGAGCTTTGTAAAAATCGATGCGTTTCAGAAAGGCGGGGCATAGAGGAGAAACAATAATGTACAGTATGTGGAAAATAATGTGTGTTTTGAACCTTAAACCGCATAAACACATTTCACAAAATTATTTTTAGCAACGTCATATGACCCCTTTAAAAATAGGAATATTATAAGTAGAGTATTACAACATTTTGTTTCTTATTTTAAATGTAAAATTATTTTCTTTAATTATTTTTAATGGTAAAAGCCTCTGCTAAATGCATAAATGGAAATGTAATTACCCTCATAGTTGAGGATCTGACATAACAAAATACATCATCCATTGCAGGTCAAATTGACCCACGAACATCATAATCATTATAAAAATTTGGCATGTACGTAAGCACATTCCACAACACCTCAGAGTGCCAAAACATGTTCATGACCCTAAATTGATTTATTGACCCTAAAAATGAAAAAGAATACATTTAAAAATAAAATTCTAGGTTAACTAGTATTTCCGACAACTCAATTTTGTGTTATAGGCCAAATTTTAAAGGGTTAATTTTTTTTTAAACAAAATTGTGATATGTAATCCTACAACAAACTGATGAATAATGACAGTACATATGTTTTGAAAATACCCCTCGATACTGAAAACGTAACGGAAACTGTACTTTTGCGATGGTTACCTTTACTTGCAACCAGTGTTAATTTTGACAGCAAATTTTGATGTAGTTTTAGTCATAGTCCTTTGACTAAAATGCCATTTAGTTTTAGTCATATTTTAGGCGTGATTTTCTGTCTTTCTGTTGTTGCTTGATTAACATCAATGACTCGGACAATAGCAACTAATTTAGGCTGCTATCCCTTTAAAACCGAATGCACAGCTGCAATGGACGCATTGTACTGATACATATATCTGCTCTTCTCTTACTCCCACATATTGACATTTTTTGAACGTTTTATGAGACAGCAAGTGTATTTTAGCTTATGTCCCGCCGGTTCATATGTACGCATAACCTCAGAGCCACTCAACAGATTCGTTCTGAATGAATCTCATCCCAAATCGTCCCTCCCTAACATTTTCGTCTCGTTTTTATTTGTTGACGAAAATGTCAATAGATTTACGTCATAGTTTTTGTCATTCAAAAAGAGTTTTAGTTCGTTATCGTCTCGTTGTCGTCGGTGAAAAACATGTCGTTGACGACAATTATGACGAAAATAATTCATCAACGAAATTAACACTGCTTGCAACAGTAGCATCTGTTTGCTGTCATATGAAAATATGTGCGCCGAATAACTAGTAAGACATTTGGTTACGGAAATGTTGGGAAAAACCGATGAAATGTTTATTATGTGTTGTGTAGAATTAAAACCATTTAATAAGCACCTCTCAAACTTTACTTTTGACTTCTTTTGGGGAAGTTTAAGCCTCCCCTGTAATTCACACAATGACATTATGATCAAGTTAGTGGGACTTTAACTATATTTTTTTGGATAATAGTGTTGCATAGCATTCTGCACTTCACTACGGCAATCTAAAAGTACAGTCACATTAGCGAAAATGTTTGGCGAAATTTATCTGGCAAAAAGGACTGTTATCTGTTGCCAGTAGTGTAGCGATCTATGTAATACTTCGGCCTTATGCGAAATTTCCAATTGCGTAAATTTTCCTATTTATATGACGGGATTTGCCAAACAGCAGTAAATAGGTCAACACCTTAAAGGGTTACTCCACCCCAAAATGAAAATGTTGTCATTAATCACTTACCCCCATGTTGTTCCAAACCCGTAAAAGCTTTGTTCGTCTTCGGAACACAATTTAAGATATTTTGGATGAAAACCGGGAGGCTTGTG
>NW_015548246.1:531075-541807 GCF_001515605.1 Sinocyclocheilus anshuiensis | reverse complement strand
GCTAACTCAAGCAGCGTACGCTATTCTGTGTCAGCCGCGCTGCACGGATGCGCTGTTTTCATTCAAATCAAAACGTAAATACACGTATAAAACATATCCTTGTGTCGCGGTTGACACAGAATAGCATACACTGCTTGCGTTCGTTACTGTTGAACCACTGACGGCAGATGGACTATTCTGACGATGTCTTTCATACTTTTCTGGACCTTGACAGTGTAATTTACTTGGCAGTCAATGGGACAGAAACAAGCTTCCCTGTTTTCATCCAAAATATGTTAAATTGTGTTCCGAAGACGAACAAAGCTTTTACGGGTTTGGAACGACATGCGGGTAAGTGATTAATGACAAAATTTTCATTTTGGGGTGAAGTAACCCTTTAAGGGGCCGTTTATAAAAGACGTGTTCTTGTGTCCAAAAGCAATTCGAAATAGCACAACAGAACTGAACATAAGGCAAATAAACATTCTAACCTCTTATCCATGTGCAAATATGTTTGCCCCGCCCCCAGAATCATCCGACTGGACCATTGTTTTGAAACTGACATTGTTCCACTGCACTGAAAAAAATGAACTATATCTAACTTGACAGTTTTCAAACTGACTCACTTATTCCATACCCTTCGTATCAGTCACATGCTCCATCAGAGCTTTCTGTAGCGTGTAAAAACATTACGTATGTGCTAGAACATGTATGAATGACATCTGAACAGCTGTTCCTCAGAATGACACGTTTGTGGCTCGTATGATTTGAAATTAATCCAAATTGCAATTCCTGCCAGCGACATTTGACCTTTTCCCATTCGTCTTATCAAAAGCTCATGCAAATGGGGACGAAGGCAAAAGTCTGTAATTACAGGAATTAAATTTGCCGCATCTGCTCTGCTCAGCGTTTGCCACCGCGGCCGTCTGTAAGTGAGCGTCTTTCAGGTGGCCTATTGAATCAGCCGTTCATTCAGATATCTCGAACAGGAAGTGTCATGTGGATGTTTCTCCCACTGACTGATCACTGTCCCCCTCTTTCTCTCTTTTAGTTGATGCACATTTGGTTTTTCAAGTGATAACAAGTAACAAAAACTACTATATTGTTAGAGTTGGTGCTTTATCGAGTTGAACTATTCAAGATTTGTTTTTACTTGTCAAGCTGTCATTTATAAAAAGTGGTTAGCTACAGTATTAGCTGCTAACAAAAGTAGCTAGCTACACTGATGCTACTTAAGGAGGAATTGAAGATTTGTCACATTATAGGCATAACTTGTCAAGTTACAAACTGCCCGTGATTTGATTAATTTGTCAAACTGCTTTTTTAGAAAATTAAGTAGCTATACTACCAGCTACTAACAAAATGTAGCTAGCTAAACTGAAGGAGGCGATACTTTGGGAGGCAAAATAGATTAGTCCAGTTATATTCTACTCATAGTTGGTCATGTTACAAACTTCTAATAATTTGATTAATTTCTCAAAATGTTTTTTTAGGAAGTTAGTAATTGAAAAAAAAAAACAAAAAAAAACGACATTGTCTTGAAAACAACTAAGCTACAGTCACACTGAATGTAGTTAAGTAAGTTTGTTAACTTTTACTAAATGCACAGTAACATTAGTGAAATTTCGGCGAAGTTTTGTGGGCTGAAAAATATGTATTATATTATTTTCACCCAGTATATTACCGTGTTCAAACCGGTTATACTGATATTAGCACTGGTTTGAAGCTAGGTGGTGCTATGGAGCAATTTTTGCTGCGCAAATTGCGCAAAGCAGTTTGATTGTAAACTCAGATGCAAGATATTTTCACTCACAGATATTATATTGTTTCTTACCAGGACAATCACTCACATGAGAGGCGGCATGTTTGCAAGATCGCAAAAAAAAATCTTACAGCATATTGGCAAATATTTATTACTTAGCACTATTCTATTTGTTAAAATACTGATATAGTAACAGTCATTGTCAAGTAAGTTCCATTCGTAATGTTTCCCCCTTTAAACTGGTATGAAATTTCTAACCCAGGCTCATTGGAAATACATGCCTCTGCCTACATTTCTGCGAAACTCAAAAAACATACCTATACGTACGAAACACTTCAGTTTCACACTAAAAGCATTAAAACAAACAACTTTTTTCCCTTTTTACACAAAGTATGATTTAAAGGGCCAGAGTTTCAAATAAGAAAGCCTAATTTTCACACAATTCCTTGCACAATATTATGTTATGACTTTTTAATATGCGATTTTAACATGCTGTGAGATTTGAAAACTGATACTTTTGAACGTTACCGTCACAAATACAGCTTCACATGCATGGGTTTTCTAACGCAGTAGGTTTGCTTGGTAGCTCACGAGATACGGCATTGCACTTGAATCACTCTGGTACAAATTCCGTGAAACTATGGTTCAGCAAAACAGCTCAAACCACCGTAGAAAGAAGATAAAATAGCACAGTTGCATCAGCGAATGCATTTTTATATAAATTTTACTTTTGTTATCAATAAATTCTGTACCGCTACAATACGTGCCTGAATCAACATAAAAACGCTGCAATACTTAACATAATAAAAAAAAACGTCACCACGGTCACGTATATCTTTTTCGGAGAAAACTGAAGTGGCATTTTAGTGCCACTCACTGGACATCTCACTGCTGCACAATATACAATAATAAACATAATATCAATGTTGCAGAAGCATTGCCACAAGCTTGTATATCCAGTGAGCCTGGGTTGGAAATTTCATACTGTAATCTGTCGCAATTTTCATCCTTAATAATCGGTATTACCACGCCCCACCACAAGCCTACTATGCGCATACTCTGGTTTCTCATTTGCATGGTTATGAGGAATTGCAAAATAATGCATGACCCAGTTCATTTTTATTGTTTTTACTTCAGAACAGCATGTAACAATGTATATTTCTGCTATAAAGCCACCAAAACAACATTATCAGAAACGTCATTAGCATTCCAACATTCCAGGTGCTTTCTGCAAATCTTGCTGCAAGTAAAACTAACTTGGACGCTCTAGTTTGTTTTCCCATTGGTTGCGCGTAAAGATGAACAAACTCTTGGTAAATTGAACGTTTTTAGATGATTTGCAACGAAACTACCCTTGAAGTAACCAAAGGTCTGTTTCTTTGGTGCTTGCGACTGCAAGATCATGGGTTTGATTCCCAGTGTGCATCTTGGTCACTCCAGATAAAAGCACCTGCCAAATATTGTTTCGAAAATTCCTGTTAACGCGTTTTGGCGGTCTTGTAGCCACTGGCCCTTCGAGTTTGAGTGCGCGAGTGCTGCTCGAGCCGAACGCTGTTCAACACAAGTGCAGAATAATGCAGCCCAGTGCTCTGTTTGTTCCCACTTCTTTTTCCGTCTGCCACAGCCTGTAATTATCTACAGCTGAAAACAAGTGGATGCTGAAATGCCCATTGGGCCATAGAAATGGAATTATAGCCCGCGTCGCTTTCCTTTCTCTGCAGAAAGAATGCTTCTTTTTGTGGCGGAGAATGTGTGTTTAGTTTAGTTTGAACTATTTTGGCAAGGAGGGGGCTCTCGACAGGCCAGCCACGCGCCACGTCTTTGTTAAACATCTTGATGATGGAAAATTGATCAGGCTTGAATCAGAGGTTCAATATATGGTCTCCCCCAGTCTATTGTCTAGGTGAATTGCACATGGTGAAGGGCCACAGGCAGGTTGCTATTAATATGACAGCCTACTCCATATCCAGCTATAATTTCTAATGAAATACCTAATCTCCATTATTTTGATCCAGGCAGGCGATAGCGTAGAAGAAAAGGAGGGAAGAGGGAGAAAAGGCTTTTCTTTGCGCTTTTCCGTACGAGAAATGGCAAACCGATCATTTTTGTCAAGTTCTTTTTTGAAGCCGACCGAAATGCTTGTGGATTGCCAGTTTAAAAAGGCACCCAGATAAAGCCATTCAAGGCGCTGAATGCAGACGCCATCTGTTTTTTTTTTTCCTATTTCCTCTTTTTTCTTCTCCTTTTTCAATCCTTGTAATCAAATTTGAGCAAAATCAAATGGAGGGGGGAGTTTCAATGAAAGTACCTTTTGTTGGGCTGAAACGAGCAAGTAATTTACAAACTGCCCTTCCTTTGTGTGGGAGGCTAAAGGAAAAAAGAAATCAGTAGCTTTTAAAGCTAGGCCTCGCTGCGACTCCGCAGATAATGAAAGCCGTCTGTGTTGTGGGCTAGAGAGCATTTCAAAGGCAGGCCTGACTCAGGGTTACACTGCTAAAAAACCTGCGTGTGTTTGTTTTGTGCGGAGAGCAGATCCAGTCTTCAACGTGGTACGGACGCGGGGCGAGTCGGCGAAGAAGGACGCCCGCTTTCTGCTGGAAACCGTTATTAAACGTGTGGGAATCTAAGAGGACTTGATTCGACTTCCCTTCACAGGAGACGTTCAAGTGGGAAGCCGCTTCGTTTTTTCCCTGCCGCTTCTTGGTGGAATATTGCCGGAAGGTGAGTCCCTTGGGATTTCTTCTCCTGATGATTCCCGTCAGTCCGTGCCGCATCTGTGCCAAAATGTAAATGAGTTTTTTTAAAGATGAGCAGGGATTTATGGCTGGGCGCTGGAGTGTAGTGTGCGTTCACTTGGCTGTAGAGGGCAGAGCGTGTAACCTCTTACTTAAAGGGGTTTTACCACAATCTGTCAAATTACAACTCAATATGTTGATAATTAGCATAGTTATGGAATTTCAGTGCTACTGATTTGCAAAAATGTCTTATTTGGTGAGATTGAAATGCTTAACAATTAGTATTGGAAAGTTTACTTTGGTTGTTGAGAGATTTTGAAACATTTCTTGTTTGGCTTAGTGGCTTCGTTTCGAGAATGAATTCCCCCATAACCCTGAAGTGTTTTTGTTGCAATGAGCAAGTCATCTTTGGGAGTTTGTGATTGAAAGTGCTTATTACATATTTATAACATGTTTATAAGAGATTTTCTTTAAATGGCACCGAACAATGCTTAATGCATATGCACACCGTGCTGCATTCATCTTATGCATTTCTTCTGCAAAAGTTTTCACTTATACGTACTTTCATTCTAATTAGCCGAGTTTCAAAGCAGTAGTTTCACTCTCGCGCCTCCATTAACAATAGACAAACTGTGGCATATTCAAATGAGCCAGTATATTGAAATGTCAAAATCTGCACTGGAACAAATACCGGCAAAATTCAGTCTGAGTCTGAATACAATATTAAATAAGTCGACTCTCTTTATAAGAGATTTTCTTTAAATGGCACCGAACAATGCTTAATGCATATGCACACCGTGCTGCATTCATCTTATGCATTTCTTCTGCAAAAGTTTTCACTTATACGTACTTTCATTCTAATTAGCCGAGTTTCAAAGCAGTAGTTTCACTCTCGCGCCTCCATTAACAATAGACAAACTGTGGCATATTCAAATGAGCCAGTATATTGAAATGTCAAAATCTGCACTGGAACAAATACCGGGCAAAATTCAGTCTGAGTCTGAATAGAATATTAAATAAGTCGACTCTCTACCGCCACCCAAGCATAAGCGTCGCCCGCGTCGGGACGCCCATGGGAGAGGCAGTCAGGCGGAGTGCATCATTTACTGCTCATTCTGTACATAATGCATTCTGGGATCATTCATGTGTGCATTATAGCAGGAATTATGCAATCTGTATTGATACAGGATTACAATGCCTTGCCTTTACCCTTCATTTTCACGCTTAAAAAATTACTTTCTTGCTAATACAAGTAAACAAAACAAACATGTTTGTAGAAATGCACTTGCAATGGAAATCAACGGGGCAGCTGTATTTAACTGAAATATCCCTTTTGTACAATGTTTTGTACAAAATTACATTTAAAGTACATTTAAAATCCGTTAAACAATAGGAAGAAAGTATTTCATACATTCGTTTACAAACCGAGTTACAAGTCAAAATTATTGCTTGTGGTGACCGACAGATTTGTATTTAACTGGAATATTCTTTTTGTACAGTGTTTAAATTCCAATTCAAATCCATTTCAGCTCGGTTTCAAATATGATAGAATGAAAGTGTTCCACTTTGAGTTACGAGTTAAAATTATTGCTTGTGCTGACTGACAGTGTGCCACAGGCTTGCATTTAACTGGAATATTCTTTTTGTACAGTGTTTAAATCACGTTTCGGATATACGTTTCAAATATGTTAAATGATAGGAAGGAAGTATTTCATATATTTGTTTACAAACTGAGTTATGAGTCAAATTTAATGCTTGTGGTGACTTACAGACTTGTATGTAACTGGAATATTCTTTTTGTACAATGTTTAAATCACGTTTCGGATATACGTTTCAAATATGTTAAACGATAGGAAGGAAGTATTTCATATATTTGTTTACAAACTGAGTTATGAGTCAAATTTAATGCTTGTGGTGACTGACAGACTTGTATGTAACTGGAATATTCTTTTTGTACAATGTTTAAATTGTGTTTCGGATATACGTTTCAAATACGTTGAAAGATTGAAACAAAGTGTTTCTTACTTTTTTTAATTTATTTTTTTACAAACTGAGTTACGAGTCAAAATTGTTGCTTGCAGCGACTGACAGACTTGTATGTAACTGGAATATTCTTTTTGTACAATGTTTAAATTGTGTTTCGGATATACGTTTCAAATACGTTGAAAGATTGAAACAAAGTGTTTCTTACTTTTTTTAATTTATTTTTTTACAAACTGAGTTACGAGTCAAAATTGTTGCTTGCAGCGACTGACAGACTTGTATTTAACTGGAATATTCTTTTTGTACAATGTTTAAATTACGTTTCGGAAATACGTTTCAAATATGTTAAACGATAGGAAGAAAGTATTTCATATATTTGTTTACAAACTGAGTTATGAATCAAAATTAATGCTTGTGGTGACCGATAGACTTGTATGTAACTGGAATATTCTTGTCGTACAATGTTTAAATTGCGTTTCGGATATACGTTTCAAATACGTTGAAAGACTGAAGCAAAGTGTTTGTTACATTTTTTTTATAATTTTTTTTACAAACTGAGTTACGAGTCAAAATTATTGCTTGCGGTGACTGACAGACTTGTATTTAATTGGAATATTATTTTTGTACAATGTTTAAATTACGTTTCGGAAATACGTTTCAAATATGTTAAACGATAGGAAGAAAGTATTTCATATATTTGTTTACAAACTGAGTTATGAGTCAAATTTAATGCTTGTGGTGACTGACAGATTTGTATGTAACTGGAATATTCTTTTTTTACAATGTTTAAATTACGTTTCGGAAATACGTTTCAAATATGTTAAACGGTAGGAAGAAAGTATTTCATATATTTGTTTACAAACTGAGTTATGAATCAAAATTATTGCTTTTGGTGACCAACAGATTTGTATGTAACTGGAATATTCTTTTTTTTACAATGTTTAAATTACGTTTCGGAAATACGTTTCAAATACGTTAAACGATAGTTTAGATAGAAAAATGTATTTCATATATTTGTTTACAAATGTAGTTATTAAAATTCATGCTTGTGGTGACCGATATACTTGTATGTAACCGGAATATTCTTTTCGCACAACATTTAAATTACGTTTCAGATACGTTTCTAATATTTTAAAAGACAGAAACAAAGCGTTTCACGTATTTTCCGTCACTAAGAAGGCATTCCCAATATGTGATTCATCAGTACACTAATAAAAGCTGATAAATGAATGGCGTGTCCCTTAATGTGTGTAATCATGTGTCACCCGTCGGTGTTTTATGCTACCAGCTGAGGTTTATCGGATAAATCTGTCTCAATTATGTGTCATGAACGCATCCCCCTCAGGGGCGTCAATGCCAATGACTTAATGGGCTGCTAAAGGAGGGGTTTGTGCAGAGAGGGTGGGCGGTGCTGACCGCCAATTACAGCCCAATGAGCCGCGGCCAGTCGACTGCTGATGATCACAGCCTTTTTCCACAGGACTCAACGCCTTGCATATTGGCTTCAACCGTCTGACCACTTTATTCTGATTCAGAAGCTTACTAATGCCTCCTGCGAAGTAGGTTAGTCTAATATTGGACTAATTATAATAGCTTGAAAGGGTTATTTGGAAGTAATTATTTGGTGTATAGCCTAAATGTAATAATGTAATGCCAAGTAATACATTTTAGATGGAATTTACATTTAATATAATGACAATGTGCAAAAACATATCTTTAGTGTCTTTTTCGTGAACCGGTCAGTTTTGAGATTTTGAGACTTTTGATAAAGTGTTGTTTATCTAGTGGAAAGAAATTAGCAAAAATAAACACTTTTAAGAGTTTATTTTATTGCACTATGCACATTTCTATTTGCATCTGTAGATTTCAGTTTCAATACATATGTTTTTTTCATATGAGTCAGAAATCTCCAATTCCTATCTATATTCTGAAGGTTTTTTACAGAGGGATTTGTTCATATATCAACTGTCTGATTATATACTACATCTTATTCCTGAAAACATGGTGAATGTGTATTTATTTCTGGCTGTTGACATTATTTTCTGATGTAAAGTGTGACAAAAAGTGATTTCTAAAATCCGTGTTATTTTAGTATCATTGAGATACTATTATTAACAGTTTGAATTTAGTTTTTTTTTAGATAATCCATTTTCATTTACATTTTTGTTAAATTATTACAGTTAAGTAATTTTGTTTGTTTTGTTATGTTATTAGATTTTGTTCTTTTATATATTTTATGTTTTTTAACATGTCTATAGTTTTTATACAGTTTCAGTTTTAGTTATTTTAGCGCATCAAGTCAAACTAAATTTAAATAAGAAATGTTGGCAACTAGCTGAAATAAAAATAGATTTACTTTTTTATATTTTAAAATATTTTATACTTTTTATTTATTTTTTAGATTTCTTATATTTTATTTCAGTTAGCATTTATTTCATTATTTTATTGTTTTATTACTATTTCAAGAATATTTTTATTAATACATTTGCACATTATACATACATTACATTACACAACTTTTTTATATTTTTAAATATTTTATTTCTAATTCTTTTTTTTTTAATTTCTAGAATCTGGCTTTATCAAATGTTCAGATTTCTGTTCCTGACATGTATGCAAATTAGTGCACATTTAGTTCGATAAATCCTTCAGCCGTGATTTATTCACGATACAGCACGGCCTCGAGTACCTTATTGCTTTTATAAAACGGTTACCACACAATAAAAAATATTAAAACCAAAAAAAAAAAATATATATTGTCATAAAACAATGTCACAATGCACAAATATTTCTAAACCTAAAAACAGGCTTTATTTTTATAAAGCAAAATATGTTTTTATTTATTTATTTTTGAATTCTGGCAGAAAACATGACTCGGGCTATATGCTGTAGTGTTTTCCAGTTCATTAAATTCAGACTCTAGTCCAAATGGACTGAAACGATCCGTGTCGATTTGCAGGAACAATCAGAGAAGCCTGTGCGATTAGACTTAAATACAGGAACATTGATGGAGGACTAATCTGAGAGCACTTTGTCTCTCTCAAAGCTCTCCGGGCAAGGCGTCTCCAGCACCTACTTGCCTTAAAACCAGAAATTAAAACGATTTATAGACAAACCCCAGCAAAGAGGACCCTAACCCTATATTTAAGCCCAGAAGTAGCGCTTCCACCTGGAAAGCTGTAATTAATAGGGCCAAAGACCCACTGAAGCCTCACCTCTCCGTAATCTTCGAATGTAAATGAGGGTTTAGCGCTGATATTACCGGACGTCCAGGAGACACTGCAGAATTAGGACCTCAATCTTGGTTTTTCAGGTTCACCTGGACTGGTGATAGCGAGCAGTTAGCAGGCTAATACACGTTTGCTACGGCAGCTTAATATTAATATTTACTGATGCTAGCAGTTAAAATGTATCTGCCTTGGCACAAAAAGCTGTCTATTCCAATTCTGCAACTGTGATGTTTCATTAGCGCTGTGTGAAATAAGATTTTAACCAACTTTGCTGTGACTAAGCAGTGTGGAGTTGCTAAAATTGCAAACAGAACCATAAAGACATGCTGGACTGACCCTAACATGCGCTAAAGTGTCAGCCGCGTGACTGCAAATGGACTTTCAAGGCCGCTCTTGTCAGGAAGTAGGCATTAAGATGAGTACATAGAGCACGAGCTGCTCAGGTTTTTAATTCTGAAACGTTTGCTATGGGGGAAAAAAGTCTGAAATTGACCTTATTTATGTTCTTAATGCATGTGTCTTATTTTCAATGATATTTCAGTGTGCATTAAAAAAAGACTCTTTTTGGCTCTGAAGTGATAGCTGACAACACAACACGTCTTTCATGATTCAGTTGATGACTGAAATAAAGTTTTTTTTCTTATTTAATGTTTCAGTCTGTAAGTAAACTGACTTGTAAACATCTCACACTGAAAATTCACAAACCTTCATTTGTAGTTGTTTTGGAAAAAAATCAGGTATGTTTAGCTGTAATAAGATTTAGACGTGAATATAGAAGTTTTCTTGATCCTATTATTTATTCTATTGCGGAAATTACATAAATAGTGAACACACATGCGCGCACACACACACACACACACACACACACACACACACACACAGAATATTTAAAAAATAAATATATAAAAATAGAGATTTTTTAAATAGAATATACCATAAATCTGGAGTCAGTAAGGTTTTTTAAATGTTTTTGAAAGAAGTCTCTTCTATTCACCAAGGCTGCATTTATTTTTATACAAAAAAAAAAAAAAAAAAAAAAAGTT
>NW_015548246.1:527763-531014 GCF_001515605.1 Sinocyclocheilus anshuiensis | reverse complement strand
AAAAAAATTTGTAAAATATTAATTACCAAAATCATCAAAATGACCAGAAATTACATTTAAAAGGTAATATTGTGAAATGTCACTACTACAAGTATAACAAATATAAAAATGTGAAATATTACTGCAATTTAACCCCTTAACTGTCACCCCCCATTCAAAAAGTTATAGAAGTTTAAATTTATTGTAAATAAAATGCACTATATTTATTTAATTTTATTTTATATATAATACATATTTTACATAACAGGTTTTACTCTAAAATTGGTATACAAATTAAAGCCTTAATTCATTAATTCATTACATTTATATAGCGCTTTTCTAGGCCCTCAAAGCGCTTTACATTGTCAGGGGGTATCTCCTCATCCCCCCCCAGTGTGCAGCATCCACCTGGATGATGCGACAGCAGCCATAGTATGCCAGAACGCCCACCACACACCAGCTTACTGGTGGAGAGGAGACCGAGTGATGAAGCCAATCAGTAGATATGGGGATTGTTAGGAGGCCATGATGATCAGAGGCCATTGGGCAAATTTGGCCTGGATGCCGAGGGAAAAGGTACTGACCAGGCTCAGCCCTGCTTAGCTTCAGTGGGCAACCAGTCTTGGGCTGCAGGGTGATATGGCTGCCGGCATTTATAAAAAGTTTTGATTGTAAAAGAGCGTAATGCATTTTGTAATGTGACACTTGACACCGCCCACTAAGGGGGAGGAGACCGCCAAAAGATTTTAAAGTACCATTTCCATGGGAACATGTCCGATTTCAAAATGGTTTTCACAGGATGAATCTTGGGCTTCTAAGCTTTCAAACGATATATAATTTATGATGATTACCAAAAGATTTGATAGAGAAAAAGGACAACAACAAAAAAGAGCACCAAGCGTCCCACAGGTGACAGTTAAGGGGTTAAAACAACGAAATGATCAAAATAATAAAAAAATACAGAATAAAATATTGTGAAATATTATGGCAATTTAAATTAACAAAATAATCAAAACGATCAAAAACAAAAAAACAAAAAATAGTATGAAGTATTGCTGCAATTTAAAATCTAACCATCAAAATAATCAAAACAATAAAAACATATCGTAAAATATTACTGCAATTTAAAATTGCGAAATCATCAAAATAATCAAAAATACAGTGAAAACAGTCGTATTGTGAAATATGTCTGCAATTTAAAGTAAATCCAGCAAAATTATAGAAAATACATTTAAAACACTGAAATAGTGAAATATTATTACAACAAAAAAAAAAATAAAAAATGATCATCAAAATGATAAAAAAGTAAAAACAGTATTTTAATTTAAAATTTAAAATCACATAAAATACCTTTTTTTATGTGAATATATTGTAAGATATAATTTATTCCCGTGATGCAAAGCTGAATTTTCAGCATCATTACTCCAGTCTTCAGTGTCACATGATCTTCAGAAATCATGAAAATATGCTGATTTGCTGCTCAAGAAACATGTCTGATTATTATCAATAATGAAAACATTTGTTGTGCTTCAACATTTTACAGAAAAAGTGTGATAGAATTTTTGTGTTTTGATGAATAAATAGAAAGTCTAAAAAAAAATGCATTTATTTTAAAAGTATGTTTTTTATATTTAAAATGTAGTGTAAATACTTCTGATACATTTATGGTTTCGCGTGTTATTGCTCAATGTCTTGCATGAGACGGTAAAATGCTCTTATCCTTCTGTGGCTCCTCCTCCTTCAATAACACATCATCTTTATCCATAACAATGCTGCTTTACAGTCTCTCAAAACAACATTTGCTGATCCTAAGATGAACATGCATTTGTGAGCACAGGATGATGCTATTATATAAAACATTCATTAAATATCAAAGGTCAGACGCTGCCTGTCTTAGCATGAATAATATACACTATGATGGCTGTCATTTACTGTTTTAGAAATACACACACACACACACACACACACACACACACACACACACACACACACAACATTTTTCTTATAGCATTTTTAAGGATTGCACTTTGTGCCCATTAAACGGAAGCATGTAGAGCACAGCCGGCATGAGAGAGAAAACGTGTCAAAAGGCAAAATATCTGATAAACAGAAGTGCATTTATTGTGGCAGTTGTTAAATAATAATGTTGATTATAGGTTGGCTCAGCACAGATGTGGTAATTGTCTCTCATAGACCTCTATATCATTATATAACTCCAACACATCATATCTTCGTTGGAAAGTGTGTCTCCTCCTCTTTGCTGCCATCTTGTTACTCCTAACTAGGTTAGGAGACCTTTCCAACTCTCTTAAAGGTGCCATAGAATGCATTGATACAATATTTGAAATTGTTCTCTGATATCTACATAGAAGGTATGTGGCTTAGGTAAGGGCAAAAAATCTCCAGAAACGTTTTTTCATGTCCATTTACAACCCTAGGATTTGTCTCTAGAATGAAATGGTCTGTTATTTCCTTATTTGGAAGGGTCATGAATAATAATGTTCAGCTCTTCTCTGATTGGCTGTTTCGCAGTGCGGCTCAATGTTGAGCTCTGCTCTGATTGGCTGTTTCACAGTGCGGCTCATTTCAGTAGCTCACACAGCAGGAAGGAAACACAGGGAAAATATATATTTCAATACTTTCTCCCGCATTTATATCGTTGGGTAATTATACTGTATATAAATTGCGGACATCAGGGAGCATTGAAACTGCTTTCGAATGCACAATCGCGTTTTACTTTCACTTTCGGGACGTGCTGTGTAAACTACAGCGGCAGTACTTACCACAGATTTTACATGGTCAGATGCTTGTCAGTGGTGCTCAGGATCTGTAAATCATTCGCCATCATCCTCAGTCATCTCTCCTTACTCTGTTTATGTGGTAAGTGAAATCTTATGTACTGTAATGTAACAGGCTACCACTAGCAAGCAGCTAACCATGTCCCTTTAGTGGCTCGCGTTATTTTATTATTTATTTATTTGTTTTCCGTGCCTTTCTTAATACAGACACCAACCCATCCCTGCACATCACATCCCCTGCACAGCCTGGAACATAACATTTATTTCCATGATCTGCCATTTTCGCTATTATCCTCGCTTGTTTCTTCACAATATCTGCGTTCTGCAGGTATTCTGATGATTCGGCTGTGCAGGTCCGGCTGGCGGCTGGCACAGAACATGGGTAAATACAGTTTTCCATTCTACACTCTAAAAAATGCTGGGTTGTTTCAACCCAACTTTGGGTCAAATATGGACTAACCCAACCGTTGGGTT
>NW_015548246.1:507619-527245 GCF_001515605.1 Sinocyclocheilus anshuiensis | reverse complement strand
CATCGATTGTGTTAGTCTATATTTGACCCAAAGTTGGGTTGAAACAACCCAGCATTTTTTAGAGTGTATGGCACCTTTACTGTCTGTCTGTCTGTCTGTCTGTCTGTCTGTCTATCTATCTATCCATCCATCCATCCATTCATTCATCCATCCATCTATCTATCTTTTTTTCATGAGTTGGAGTGAAATGTGAACTGCTCCTGTTTTTCGCTCATCTATCTCTCGCTGTCTGTGAGTGTAATAATATACTTATAATACAGCTGTAGTAAAGTAGCCATCAATATCGAGTCCACTCAGAGCGCTCTTGTTTCTCTTCATGGGTAATTTGGTGTCTATCTGTCTGGCCTCTCTCAGAGCCATTTTCCCTGCTGTAAGCACTCTTCAGCCAGCGCCACCCTACCAAAACACATATATAATTGCACATCTTTCACCAATTAATGTCAAGCCTCTATCAGCATGTGATTGAAATGAAAGGCCGCCGGGAGAGGGATCAATCCGGGCGGCCCAGCACCTTTAAATGGACTGCACCAATCACACGCCAGTCAATTTCCAAATCAAGCCATTGGCCGCTCCGGCCGAGAGGAAGTGTCACTCTCTCTGACTGTGAATATATAGCTTACCACTGACTAAATACACTGAAAAGATGCATTATGTAATGATAAACATTCAAAACATGCTCACGTCGCATGTAGGTAACATCCAGTTATTTTCTTAAAAACAAAGAACTACAAGACTTTAATAAATATAGATATCACCATATTTTTTTTTTCCAGTTGATTAATCACAGTTAGACAATTGTTTTGTATTACAAGGTTTCTGAAATATTTTGTTTAAATATGCAAAGAGGCATTATGTCATTAAATATGCACCAGTTTGCATACATTTCCAGAACAGAAATCTGAAGATTGAATACAAACAGGTTCAAAATGTGTTTTATTTGTTGACATACTAAAGGTTTTTTACAAAGAAAGATTTTGGATTTCTCTTTTTTTCTCCGAAAATACTGTCACTTTTTACCATATTTTTTTAGAAATAAAACGTTCCCAGGCAAAATGCATATGAACAAACCCCTCTGTGAAAACCTTCTGAATATAGACTGGAATAAAACTGCGGATGTAAGTGCTGCTAAAACTCATTTTGAGAAAACAACCTTTAAAATATATATGTTCTAATTAAAATCTACAGACAATAAAACACTTAAATGTGTATTTTAGATTTGTTTTTTTCTGAAATAAGGAAGCACAATCTTAAAATTAACCATGAAAAGCAAAGTTTTTCTTATCTTGTCTTGCTTTAACTATTATAAGTCTTTAATTATAATTGTTATATGACTAATTATTTATTTCTGACGAGATGAGAAGTTACACATTATATATGTGATATATGATATCACTTACCTTCATTCATCACACTGGAAATGTAAGGAGAGCCCATAGTATTATGGGATAAAGTAAAATTTCTACATTTATTAATCATCTTAGGGTTGTTTTTGTCCTCCATAAATCTTGTGACTGCACATTTTTTGACATATTCTGTAAGCAGTACAGACACAAACAGGCTTGTATTTTGTTGTCTGATTACTCGTGCCAGCTTCAGGCTAATTAACGAAGCTGAGTAATTAGCCATGATGTATATTCGTATGGAGGCAGTGCCCCCTACTGTATAGACTAGAAGAAGAAAGCTGCCATCTGCTTAGCGTTTGCCATATTCTAGTAAACATAATGAATCCGATGCTATAGAGCAGGGGTGGCGAACGTCGGTCCTGGAGAGCCGCAGCCCTGCAGAGTTTTGCTTCAACCCTAATCAAGCACACCTGAACAAGCTAATCAAGGTCTGAAGGGTTACTAGGAAGCTACAGGCAGGTGAGTTTTAATTAGGGTTGGAGCTGAACTTTGCAGGGCTGCGGCTCTCCAGGACCGGAGTTCGCCACCCCTGCTATAGAGGATAGTAGAAACTATTAAACTAAACTATAATCTAAAATAGAAAAACTCATTTGTATTCATAAATAGCTTAGGTTTCACTCATAATCAGCGATTCTGCTCCTGACAGCACTGCCTTGCTCGTCTGCTGCAGATAAGATGAGCTTTTACTCCAATAGATGGCAACAAAACTCTAGCCTGCAGTCAACCTCTACCTATAGCTCAGAAGACGAGGCGCATCAGGAAACTATGATATATATATGTCTTACCTACAGTAATTACATCAAACATAATTCCCTCAGTGTAAGCGCTTCGTTAGAAGAACCCGGGTGAAATTGATCTCTTGATAATCCTTAACGGAGATAAAGCTGAAGTAACAGCAATTCAAGAAGAAGGAGAAGCAGTTAGTGCTTAAAAAAATTCAGCTGGAATCATATTTGACTGTCATTTATTGAAAATGTTAAAGATTAGAGTCTTATCTTGATGTTTGCTTTTATTAATAAATAACAATGCATTTTATTTATAATACCCAAAGTGCTACAAAAAAATACAAGTCAACACCCTATTATTTTGAATTCTTATTATAGAATAATACGATTTTCAAAAAACACTTAAATGCAATATATTTAATTTTTTAATGAAGAAACGCATGGGTCGTGAATGCTAAAAATGGCCCTCATTTATCTTCACAAATGTTTTCTTTTCTCCCCGCAGCTCTACAACTACGTTTGTCTTTAATTTGTCTCTCTTCTCTCTGTTGCAGAAGTGTCTAATGTAATTGAACTCTAATGCATTAGGGATGGTGATTGAAATGCCAAGGACACGTATAATTTCCCAGCGAGTGCTCTCTCTTGCTCTCGCACCCGGGGCCCCTCTACCTTACGGCACCGCTGACAATCAGCCCTCGTCAGTGTAATTAAATGATGGTTTATAAAGTGTGAGAAGCCACTATGACCAAAAGCAAATAGGTGCTTATCGGCGAGCTGCTGAACAACCCTAATTTTCTCCAGTGGCAATCTCCATCTGTTATCTGGGCTCGGAATCGGCCCCTTTTAGCCCTGCACTCTGTTGCTCGCTCCCCACTGCTGTGTGTGTGTGTGTGTGTGTGTGTGTGTGTGTGTGTGTGTGTGTGGTTTTTTCTGAAATATACACGCATTTTGCCTTTGACAGAATGACATTTTAAGAGCAACGCACACTTGTCTTCACTTCCCTCGGCGGAGTGACATTTCAAAGACGAGGAAAGCGAAATATTTTGAGGATGGGCAATTATCTGTGTTTTGTTTGTTTGTTGACATGCAAGAATCGCACGGCATGAATGATTTTAGTTTTTGACATCCTCCGCTGTAAAGGTAATGGGCATAGAACGATAGCAGATTTTGGTGAAATACCAAATTTTATTTAAAATGATAGTACCAAAATTATATTTGACTAGTTAAATGTTGACATGTTAACATAGTATATATTTAGGTAAGATTTGGTGTATTGTTTATAATAATATAAACATACCAAATAAATAGTGTACCAACATGTATTCAAAATTATAATAGCAACATTGTAATTTATTAATTGTGATATGATTTTGTTTGTGTTTGTGTGTGTGTGTGTGGAAAATTATGTATTTTGTTTGCAACATTTATTTCATATTATAATACCAACATTGTAATTTATTTGTTAAATGTTGATGCATTAATATATAACATGTTTACATATTTGGATTAATTTTATACCTAATAATACATGCAATGATCGCATGACATTAATTATTTTTGTTTATAACAACGCAACATTTATTTAAAATGATAATGCCAAAATTTTGACTTTATTGTTAAATGTTGATATACTAATTTGCTAAATGTTTACATATTTAGTTTAATTTTGCACTTAATAACGCATGCACAAATTGCATGATATGATTTTTGTGTGTGTGTGTGGAAAATTAGGTATTTTGTTTACAACATTTATTTCATATTATAATACCAAAATTGTAATTTATTTTTTAAATGTTGATACATTAATATATAAAATATCTAAATATTTGGCAAATTTTACACCTAATAATCACATGTCATGAACTATTTTATTTTTGACATCATCTGTTAAAGCTGGTAGATTTTGATAAAATATGGTAAATTATTTATAACAATATACCAAAATATTTTTTTACAAATACAAATGTGTGATATTGCCAATATTTGTTTTAATTTTGCACCTCCCCGTCATCTAAAATATAATTTTCATCAACTAAAGCTAGATATTTTTATGCATTTTCTTCTTTTCTTCCTGCAATAATATCTGTAACTCGGGTACGGTAAGCTTATAATAGACTTGCCGTGCTGCTCAGAGGGTAAAAACAGTAATATTGTAAGAATATTAGAGCTCACGGTCTGGGTTTCATTACAGCTGCTTTTGAAATGGCTAACTTTTCTTCTGTAATCTTCAGATGTTTTATGGAATAATAGGAGACATCATTAAACCTCTCAAGTTTTTGCACTTTGAAAAGAATCAGCCGGCTCGTAGTATTGGAACACAAAAGCCTAACCGCATTATCTCTGTGAAAGAGGCCGGTTGCTGCAATGATTTGATTGAATTAAAGGGAAAAAAAGTACTGGCAGCGTGCCTTTTAAGGACATATTGATGGAAGGCTATCATTTTTGCCAATTAATATGTGTCTTAAAGAAAAAGAATTGATTATAGATAGACCCACACCCTCCCAAAAGTATATCCGCGCACCTCTATCAAGATCCACTCTCTGATTATTAAAGAAACATGTGAAATCTCAAATCAAGATTGAGTGAGACACTTCAGCCCCAAATCCTCTTAACCAGATTATTAGCTCTTTATGATCACACACAATGCTGAGTGTGTCAGAGAAAAGCAACCTGAAATTATCAGCCCCGATGAAAATGAGTCCAGCCCATGTCTGATGATTCGAGAGCATGTTCATTTATTGCCACAATGCTGATATCAGCATATGTGCCGCTTCATTTTCACAAAATCCTCAATCTGGATATTAAAATCAATACTAAATGAATCCTAAAATATCAATTAAAAATAATTAAAAACTGAATAATTTTCTAATAAAATTAATTAGTTTTTAATTTGAGGAAAAAATAAGTACAAAATAATATATTTATTAGTATTTAAAAGGACGTTCTTAATTTTTATAATATCATTAAATAAGAATAAAATTATTCAAATAATTATTTACAGTCTTAATAATAATTTTTTACAGATAGAAAATCAATAACTGTACCATAATAGAGTGTCTCCATCCGGTGTGTGTGTGTGTTAAGATGTGATATAGAAGCTGAATTCTTACCCTACAGGTGAAGGGCATCAACGTCCCGCGAGGTGTTCAACACACTGAGTGTATGAAAACCATGACCTCAAAGAGGCCACGGCGCACACACACACACACACACACACACACACACACTCGCACGTGCATGAGATCTCTTTTCAAAGCCTTATCACAGACTGCATTCACTAAACACACACATTCAAAGCTGTGATAACTTCTGTGAGCGATGATATGTGTTTCTACTTACTGTTGTTTAATGAGTATTCAATACTTCAATTATATGTTATATTATATTAGATTAGATTATGCATTTAAAACAAGTAAAACAAACCAAAAAAACTATTTAAAAAATTAATATTAAAACTGAAATTAATTAAAATTCATTAAAATTATTGTATATTCCCGATACAGATTATCTTTATATCATCTTGCATTTAAAAAAAAAAAAAAAAAAAAAGACTTATTATGATTCCCTTGTAATGTTTCGGAATTTGAAATTACTTCATGAATTTTGGTAGATTTATTAACAATGTTATTATTTTTACCATAAACGATATAATTGTACTAGATTGGCAAACACAAATATTGCATTTAAAATTTGGCTTTTCAAAAAAAAAAAAAAAAAAGACTTATTATGATTCCCTTGTAATGTTTCGGAATTTGAAATTACTTCATGAATTTTGGTAGATTTATTAACAATGTTATTATTTTTACCATAAACGATATAATTGTACTAGATTGGCAAACACAAATATTGCATTTCAAATATGTTATCTTTTGTGTATTTTTATATTAACAAACAAATTGTTTGCTTCAAAATTATTGATATGAATGATATATACTGTTAAGACAATGGGTGTAGAACAAAAGTAGATTTTTGGTAAAATTTTAGTAAAATAAACCAAGTATTTCAAACTGTTGATACATGTTTAAATTAATATATAAAATGTCTGTATATTTGATTCGCTCCTTCTTTTCAATTGTCATCAACTAACGTGAGTTGCCGTTTTAGTAAAACTGACTTGAAAAATATGACAGAACAAAACATTGTCTAAATTTAAAAGATATTTTTGTTAAAAGCCCAAAACTATGATTAAACTAAAAAACTGTAAAAAAAATGTTTACCATTTTTTTTACCATATTTAAATCCATTCTGCATATTTTGCCCAAATATAGTGTGGGAAATGCTTCTCAATCATAACAGGCAACTTGATTAATTCACGTTAGCCATCAAGTCATATTTTAGTGTTTTTAGCATTAATATGGATGTAGAATGATTGTTTTCTTGCAATAGATTTTGGTAAAATTTGGTAGATTGTTGGTAAATTTGGTAGATTGTTGGTATAAAATTTGGTAGATTGTTGGTAAATTTGGTAGATTGTTGGTAAAATTTGTTAGATTGATAAATTAAACCAATTATCTGTCAATTTTTGCATAGAATTTAGTTCAGTAATCCAGCTGCAAAAAAGTTAATAAATGGTCCTTCAAATCAGCTCTATATTATACCTCATGTCGTGTCTGTGTGTGTGTGTGTGTGTGTGATCCGTTCATTTTCATAAACCGGTTGGAGATAAGGTTAGCACCTTCCTCCACATTTACACACCCACCCCCGTTTGGCTGGATCTGAGAGGGGTAATTTCCTCCCTCAGCCTTGCCCCCATTATTGGGACATCATGGGGGCTGAGCCTCTGCTTTCCCCGCTGGAGCAGAAAGGGGCTCGATCGACCGTTTGTTTTTGGCACAGGAGGTTAGTCCAACACTTGACTGCTGTCCCAGAGGTACTTTCAACCTAACGAGAGAGTATCTGTTTCCCCAGATCAGTCGCTGTCTTAACTCGACATCCTCCGCCATCTGCTCGGGGTTTAACGCTCAACTAGCGTCAAATCCCGATGTTTGCACAGAGCCTGATCCCGGGACCTCAGAGGACCGCGATCCTATAGTCCTCTCCTCTCAGATCCAATCCGCTGATTAATCACTTAATCTGTGTTGCAAACACAGGAACTCCCAGAAAAACACAACACATGGCTGAAGCCTTCAATGGCATGATAGTATC
Source organism: Sinocyclocheilus anshuiensis (assembly GCF_001515605.1). NCBI lineage: Eukaryota > Metazoa > Chordata > Actinopteri > Cypriniformes > Cyprinidae > Sinocyclocheilus > Sinocyclocheilus anshuiensis. The sequence continues at coordinate 519,972 of NW_015548246.1, read as the reverse complement.
GTGACAATTCACCATCCCCGGCTTCATTGTTCACTTCATCGCAATCTTTTTCTTTGATGGCTTGCTAATTACATCAAGTTTCACTGAAAAAAAATTAAATCCTGCAGGCATAAAATTTCAAGCTTTTTCCTCTCATTAACCACAAGCCGCTTCCAGTAATCTGTATTTCATGGAGAAAGGAGGCTTGAAAACAAACTGACGCTCAGATTTCAGGCCGTGGAGTCAAATTCCTCCGCACATTTTCGCCTGCTACGTACTATTAGCTTTGCTAGCATCAGACGGACTGAGGCTTTTAAGCTCTCACCTCGCCGCTTGAGACTTAGCTACCTTAAAAGTACTTTAAAGAAATTAAAAAGTCAAAAAGTGAGTGTGGGGAAGGTGTCGGGAATAACAAGCGCACGTGTGTTTAGCAACGCTAAGTGCTTCCCAATCTCGCATCACTTGCTGCTCATGTACTGTATTATCTTGGAACGATTGTTTCTCCAGCGTGACTGATCTCGTCCATCCGAATCGCAGATCTGGCACGGTAAAGGTTACTCACCTCCTCCTGATCGCCTCTACCTTTCTGGCATTTGCAGATAGCATTGCGTCGAGTTGCGCGTACCTCCAAAAGGGCCGGAAAAAGTAAAGCGGCTACATGGCGAGCGAGAGGCTAATAGGGTTAATTGTTATGTAAAAAGTGCCACGGTCAACTGTGGGCCGGGGCGCCCCCCCTTCTCCCTTCCTGTCCCAGAGGGGAATTCAAGCCCAGATGGCATTTTCCCGGAGGCTGTGACCCACAAGAGGCTGGGGCCCACAAAGAACAAGGTGCATCGCCTCCGTCTAATTAATTTACTATTATAGCACCTGTTTCCGAATAGATAGGCCGGGGAAGAGAAGCGCTCCCCAGACGCAGCGGTGGGGCTTGTGGTAAATGGGGTTTGAGCTGATTATATTAAGCTGATGCTTTGATCATCTCAAGGCGTTAAAATGGAAATATGTTTTGGCTGGCTGTGGGCCGCCACGAGAGGGGAGCGGCGCAGAACGCGGCTGATTAGTTTTGACTGTGGAATTGCACAAGGCCTCTCGCTCTAAATAAGAATATCCCATTTTTAAGCCTCGCCGTGGCCGAGATGCTACTTTTTCCAATCACTTTCCAAGCTCGGATCGGCTTGTTGCAGCGTTTCGGTCATCAGGAGGACCGTGCGAAATCTGCACACACAGAACTCCACAGATTTGTGCTGATTTAACAGCGTTTGACATATTTTCCGCTTGTTACGTGTTTGCTTACAGTTATTTTTCTGCTAAATTGATTGTGCTTTTAGCTACCATTGAGTCAGCTCTCCATTTAACCACAAAATTACTGACAGAAATGTTTGATTTTGACAACAATAATGAAAACAATACAAAAATTATGCGCATCATGGTGAAAATTCAACAATTTGAATTGAACACTTTTTTTGCGTGTTTGTTTAATAAATTGTTTTAGTAAACTTTATGTATTTTAATAAATTGATTATGCTTTTAGCTACTAATAAGAGTCAAATTTTCATCTAACCTCCAAATTACTGACAGAAATGTTTGATTTCGACAACGATAATGGAAACAATATGAAAATTATGCGCATCATGGTGAAAATTCTAAAATTTTGATTTAACACATTTTACATGTTTGTTAAGTTGTTTAGTAAACTATGTATTTTTTTTAATAAATTGATTATGCTTTGAGCTATAAGTCAGAGTCTAGTCTCCACTGAACAACAAAATACAAAATTACTGACAAAATATTAATTTCATCAACAATAACAAAAATGAGATGAAAATTAAGCACAATCAATCAATCAATCAATCAATCAATCAATCAATCAATCAATCAAATCCTATTTCAGGAGCTCAATTTTCAAATATTATCTTCCCACTTGTGCCAATGTTTTTTTAATTTTTTAATTTTATTTTATTTTATTTTTTAACATAACTTGATAATGCTTTTAATGCTCCATTTAACAGCAAACTAACTGACAACATTTCTGATGGATGTGTTGAAATTGTTATTTTCAGCAACTAAAGTTGGCATTTTAGTGAAACTGACATTGTTAATAATTTTGTTTACAACAAAAACTGTAAAAACGAACTCTGTTGAACACATTTTAGCATGTTTGAATCCATTCTGCAAACTTGACCTCAGTATAGCACAGAAAATGTTTCAGGCGACTTTATTAAGCCATTATGCCAAGTCATCCATTCGTTTAATCAGTGCTCACAAATACGTATAGAATACGACTTTAGTGTGATATTCGGTTTAGCGTTAATATGTTTTCACATTGATTGTCATTTCATCTATGCACACTGATGTGATGGCCCATAATGGCCCTCCTCAGGTTACACGCTAATCCAACTCAAATATTGGTCAAATAAACGCGAGGCTTTAAATGCGGTTTGGCGAGGCGGTCGGGAAAAAGGGGGGCTCGGTGGGTCCGTGGCAGGTGGGGGTTGGTGAAATGAAGCATCAATGATGGAATAATAGCTGATGAAATGGAAGCCCTGCTCCAAAACACTGGCACTCAGTAAATGGATTTAGGGAATATGCTAATCTCGCCTTCACTCGCACTTTATTCATTTCCGCCCCAGTGCCCCTCAAGGATTAACATAATTTATCACCTGAGAAACACCACAAAACAATTTTGCTTGTGTAGTTAAAAAAAAAAAAGTACACCAACATCGGCACGGTGAGAAGATACTATTGGGGTAAGTTTGGAAATCCGTCTTCCTCAAGGAGCGATATGATATATGATTCAGGGCTGCTGAAGTCATGATAGTGCTAATCTAATTTGACAGTTATGAATAACGTTAGCAATTAATTGATGTAGGTCAAGGCCGTGGAGCACGGCGTGTTATTTATCATCGATGTTTGCCTCAGGCTTTGCAGAAGCAGACAGGTTGGTCATATTAGCTGCTTCTGGCTGTGAAACAGACCGGTGTAATTCAGACAGTGCAAATGTTTGTGCACCCGTCCTGAAAAGAGCTTCATACATATCACTGATTAAATGAGTTCATCCTGACTGCCAACAGGTTCACTCCATATTACAGGAGATGTCCTACTTTTACCCAAATTTTTTATGTATAAAGACACGAAATGTATTTTTATATTTATTTAACCCCATATGTTTTCTTGGGTATAATTGTGCATGATTCAATGGTTTAGGGTATTCTGCTGAAAATGAAGATTATTCTCAGAAAACAGTGATATTTCTATCTGAATTTTTTAGGATTTGGAACATTTCTTTGGAAAAGGTTGCTAAATAACAAAATGTCTTGTTTGCACATCTCAGGCTTAAAATATCACACCCATAACCATCATAAACACTGAGGTACAACCGTAGAGGACATGTCCACCCAGTATTCAGATTAATGGTCAACAAATATGGATTTTTCAATGGCTGATTCTTAAACTCTTATCCTCATTCCTACATTTGGTTGCTGTCTTGCAAAGTATTAATAGTTGTTTTTGTTAGTAGATTTAAAGCACTACATTGTGTCATACTGTCGCAGTAAATTTGGAATTCATCTACTAAAAATATGAATATCAGTTTTGGTGTGTCTTGTAATAAATTACTTATAATTGGATATTTTTTCTTATTATGATAAATATGTATTTTTCAAATCATGTTTTGTGCCAACCCTGTTGCATTCAGAAGTTTTGGAGGGTTGAATGTTAAAGGTTTGAAGATCTGTAAAAGATCAATAAAGGAAGATCTGTTGAAGATCAATAAAAATTATTTACGGTTGCACTTTATTTTACAGTATGCACAATTTACAGTGTACTTGCACAAAGAAGCGCTGAGTAATATAGAGTAACTACTTGGACTTCAAATAGGTTTAGGGTTTGGTAAAGTATATAAAATACCAAAATTAAAAGTGCTACAAACATTACAAAAAATGAGCCAAGAATAGTATTTTCTAAAAAACAAACAAACAAAAAATACAGAGACACATTCTGCATTTGCATAAAGTAGTTTATATAAAACTGCATATTGAAAGGCCTAGGTTTTAATTTCAGTAAAATAAAAAAGTAGTAAAATTAAATGTATTAGCTTATTATGTAACTGTGATGAATGTAAACTGGCTAAAATTCAGATGAAAATAAATAATGTTTTTGTATTTTGGGTGTAATTCTATTTTAATTAAAATTGAGTTAATTTACTTAAGTGTCAATTAATTTACTTAAAATTTAATTCAATAATTACTTAATTTTTGCATTACACAATAAATCAGTGAAAAAATAAATTTTTCATGAATACGTTTTACTAAGTTCAGTAACCATGAGTCATGGCAACACACATAACACACAAATAGCACCATTTACTTAAAACCCTTTTTTTTTTTTTTAATTTGGAGTATTATGTGCATCTTTTTTCTTCTTCGAAAATATTATGATTATGCTTTAAAAATTATGCTTTTATAATGAAATAGGAGCCAGCTGTGATGAACAGACTATGGACTCCAGGTTTAGCTGCCTCACATTTTTTATTTTATTTTATTTTTTTACTGAGTTTACCATTTATTTATTACAGTAAACGCCCGGTCTATATTAGCATTGAAACTTCTGACCTGGTTTGATTTGCTTCGAGCCTGTCGGTTTCATTGATTGGAGCAGGCGTCGCACATCTTTAACACCGAGTACCGTATGTTGTGATTGCTCACATACATCCCGAAACGCCATGTTTTTCTTGGCATGGTTCTCTAATTTGGCGTCAAAAGGAGGGCGAGAGAATTAGACTTGCTCCTCTGCACACCCTATCTTACAAGCCACCAGAGCCGAGTACCTCAACATTCGCTTTTCCAATTACTCCGTCTTTTGCGTTTGGAAATCAGCTTCGCCGGTGATTACAGTCTAAAGGTTTCCTCACTTACCTTGCTGTGAACAATGAGTTTTGCGGTGAATAGGTGGTATTCACATGGTTAGGCTTTAATGGTCTTCCAGGTTGATATGTCGGGGTAGGGGGCGAGCAGGAATATCTCTGACGCGTCCACACTCTGAAACGCATAGAAATGAACGTGTCGGTGCTGGAGGCTCGATAATGACAGGTTTCGTAGCTTTAATCTGCCACAGCAGATGGTTACTGTAACCTGCATTGGTGAGACAGTGCTTATGAATAATGAAAATATGGAGTTCCTGCTCTAAATAAAGTATTTAGCGCAGGATCTGAAGCATGAGAGGAGAAAATGAGCGGGGGAAAATAATGAAGGCTAAATGAGCATGAACCACATGGCTATTGTTAAACCACGAATGTTATTAAATATTACACTTTAATAACGTGACGCATTAACACTTCAGGAGTCATATTAGCTACGCTTATATCGCAACTTCCTTCGGATAGCTTACTCTCGAGTTCGCGAGAGCTGTTTTGTGGCCGTTTTTAACTGGATATATTGTTGATAACCGTCATTCCGGCCGTGGTTTGGTTGCGGTCCAGCACGTCTGTCGTCTATGATATGTCGGCGCTTATCTTATTTACTGTGATTAGACGTCTTAGCATCGTCCGTCGAGCTCTTGAAAGTGGCTAATGCTTATAAACGGCCTTACCCAAAGTCCGATTTCTCCTCTTCTCGCGTTTTTGTCCAAAGAAGATTAGAACCAAAAATCTTGTCTGCTGTTCACGAGGTTATTAATGTGCTTTGGGTAATTGAACAAGTCCACAGATGTTTTATGTGGGATGTGTTTTACCACAATATCATCAGCTTGGCAGTGTTTACATTCAGTAATAACAAGTTCTATCATTCAGGGACCAGCAAATTCACGAGCAATTCGGATTTCCGGTAATCTGCTCCCCCCCCCGGTACGTATTTGTATAGAAAACACAAGATTTCGTCTCTCTGTAATTGCCTTTTTTATAATTCCATGCGGCCCATCAAGCCAAGATTGGAAATATCCTGATTTTTTTTTGGGGGGGGGGTGGACATCTTGGGACTGTGACAGCAAAGATTTGTGGAAGCTTGAGATTGTGTGCAAGAACTTGCCTCAAAGAACTGGTGCTGGCTGGCCTGCAGAGCCATGATAAAACGTAAAAAAAATGAAACATCTCAGTTTCAACCAGCTTGCGTTAATAGATGGTGTACCAGAGACAGTGCTTAGATGCTAAGCTAATCTTCTGCTGGTTATCCGTAGGCGCCGTTGGGACAGTGCCATGGCGGACTAGTTGACTTTAAAAGCAAACTTTGACTTTTCTTTTAGTTTCTCTGTTCTCACAAACTCTGAGCTCAAGATGCTGGAAAGCATAGCTTTCATTTGCACAATGTGATGCCGTTTTCCTCAGTGGAGAGCTAGAGGACAGTCGCTAGACTACAGATTTTTGAAGAAGCCCATTTTTTTGGGGGCCTGTATTTCGTCAGCTAGCCAACATAGATTGTCAAATTATTACTCTTCACTTTATTCTGATATGTTAAATGGGTCAATGAGGTGATGTTTCATTTACACTGAAAAAAATTGACATAGGACTTACTTTAAAACAGTTTTCAATTAGAAATTGCAAGTATATATCATGACTACTTACAAGGAAATTACAAAGAAAGTAACACAGTAACACAATGTGAAATTTTGAAGTAAATTGAAATAATATTTTCTTGTAAAACAAACTCCAATAATCTGTTTTATTTACAACTTTGAAAAATATGTGTAAATATTTTTAACCCCAATAATCTGTTTTATTTACAACTTTTACAGTGTATATTAATTTATTAAGATGAATTAAAAATATAAAAAATACAATTCATACATACAATGACTTACCTCGTATATGAAGAGAATGTTTTTAATATCTTAAGTAAAATTAATTTATGCATGTTTTTTTTAATAATCTTTTACTATTATTTCTTACAAAAATGTATTTTTTCTTATTAAGATGAAAAATAAACTTTTTGTCTGACAAAAGTCATGTGTGACTCCTCAAAAATGTAATATTTCTATATTAAAAGTTATTAGTAATACATAAATAAATAAATAAATAAACTTTTTACCTTGAAAAAATGCATTAAAACCTTTTTGAAAATAATGCTTAATATTTGTACACACACTTGTATTCAAATTTTATGAAAATGTGCTATTATGCATGTCTTTTTAATAATCTTTTACTATTATTTCTTACAAAAATGTATTTTTTCTTATTAACATGAAAAATAAACTTTTTGTCTGACAAAAGTCATGTGTGACTCCTCAAAAATGTAATATTTCTATATTAAAAGTTATTAGTAATACATAAATAAATAAATAAATAAATTTTTACCTTGAAAAAATGCATTAAAACCTTTTTGAAAATAATGATTAATATTTGTACACACACTTGTATTCAAATTTTATGAAAATGTGTTATTACTTCATGAATACATCATATGACGTCATTAATTTGAAACTTTTCTTGAAAATGGTATAAACATTTTTCAAACCATATATATATATATATATATATATATATACACTAAATGTATTATCGTGGGCGCTCTTATATGTCATTGACCATTAAAGTACTGGCGATACATAACTTTTGCGAGTGTCTGAGAATTTGATGCTCAAGAGATGGAGGCCTCAACTAAAGAATCATCTTTTCGTCAAGTGGACGCAAAATGGTGCCATTTTCGTTTTTGATTTGCTCAATGATACGCTTTGTAGGCCGGGTTCCAATTCTCCCTTATTATGTCTCTGTCTATTTTACATCACACCTGTTAGTATCATACAGATGTGAATCTAGCGGGATGCAAAAAACGAGAATGAAACAAAGCAATCTGAGATAGAATTGAAACAATTACAGACAATTTTGCTAGAAAAAAGGCCATCTGGTGTATGCATTACCTCTATTGAGCAAAGTCCTTTTGTGGCTTGCCAGCTTCTTTTTAGAGGTTCTCATGAAATATGTATGTTTTCATAAAGTGTCAAACATTTTCCTTTTTCGCTCTTCTTAAGGGTAAACTGGAAGTGGCCAATTCAGATGAAGTTAGCCATAGAAACTTATGCAAAAGCAGCAAATGAGCTATAATCACTTCATACTCTCACAAGTAATGATGGAAAGTCAAAAGTAATCTTGCTGTATGAAGAGATTTTAAGCTTTTCCGGACAGTTGATTGCACGTTTCATTGGTTCTTTATTCATTTTGCCTGCAGGAAAACAACACTGATTAGTATTATGCTGTCTGGTTAATCTAGAGCGATGACCACTTGAATAAACATCGGAATTTTACTATTAAGCCAATATTGTTATTTTGAACTAAATCATTACTATTTGTCGAGTTGGTAAAGTTATAGATAGTATGTCATTTGCTTTCACGCTAAATCTTTTGGTGCAGTCTATTTGGCATGAGAATTTGGTGTGAAATTGTTTTTCTGAACACGGATTTAGATCAAGGTCCTATTGAAAAAGTGGTCTGGGTCCTTGTGGACTTCCATACAGTTCACAATTAGTCTAAAACTTAGTACACCCTAACTTGTGGAAGCAAACTACTACTTATAATGTACAATTTAAAATACAATCTCATGTCAGTTTGTAAGCATTTAACGGTTTGTCTACGAAAGCGATTTTAGCCAAATGCCAGGCGCTCTGCTGAAAATGCCTAGCTGTGAGCTTTTGCAAGTGCTTCAGAGGAATAGGTTTTTTTTTAACATTTTTTTTTAGTTGAGACACTTTGGTTGGTATGATACCGAATATACGTGAAAGTGATGCGGCAGACACATTGCGAATGAAATGTTGTAGCATTATTTTAATTTCAAATTTCATAGTAGTTCGAGAACTCCATCTGGTACAGACATGAATACTCTGAGACTTCAGAGTATTCACTTCTCCTCCATTGTGGTTCAGTCATAGTACAAACAGAATGTGACAGTTGGTTGGTGTGGTATTTGCCCTGCCCCTCCTCCACCTTGATTGGATGGCTGGGCAAAAAGTTAGAGTGATGAGTGCTGTGTTTTATCCAAAGTTGAACACTCTTCAACTCTTGGTGTCAAGAAATTGATGCTTAACGCCTTGTCATGCTTTATGGCACTTTAAAAAACATGGCACTTCCATCGAAAACAAATTTGGGATAAACGCTTTGGTGGACAAACGGCCTTACTGTAGTATAAGCATATCTCAAAGCTGCTTGTCTACAAGTAAATTGCATCTTGCATGTTTCTCAGCTTACAATGCATTCAGGACAAACTCAAGTCAAACTGAAGGGCCAAATTGTGCATTGGAATTTTAATGGTAAATCTCTAGTTATGTTGCTAGTACTCAAAGTATTTCCAACATGCACAAAGTCCCAAGTGGTGGAATTCAGCTCTGGTTCGGACCATCAATTGAACCAAGTTTGAAAGCCCCACATTCAAGAGCCCTAAATTCATCATCCGAGAAAGAAATGCATGTCATATAACACAACCAACATCATAACAGAGGCATCTAAGCTGTGCTAAAATCAACATTTTCTTTCCACGACTGTTGGAGGATATGGTAGAGTGGGTTTTATTTAAAGGAATCTGCTTTTGTGGTGTGTCCAAATCCCAACACAGCCCACAGCCCACTCCCTCTGGGAAATTGCCTGGCCGTGATGCCTTGTGCATGTCTTTCTCCATCACTGCCCCTTTGTTGGGGGCGTCCAGGTGCCCCCAGATCAGTCTTAACATCCTACACCTCAATCAAGCCAATAATTAATTTCATATCTCCGGCCTAGAAAAAGGAAAGGGTATTTGGTGTTTCCCCAAACCGACTGGCTCATATAATTTAGATGGTGACACTATCTGCGGAGTTGACCACCTTTGGTAAATTGGAGGCAGTGGAGTGGAAGCACTGACTAGCTTCTATTCTCGAAGGACACCATTCAGGGGTTTAACTTTTCACAGAAAATTGTGTGGGCTTGGAGGTGGAAGCGGATGCAGTTGAAGGTCAAGCATGCAGTAAGTTTTAAGTGTTGATTAGCTCTTCATGCCCAAACTGATGCACTGCCGCTGTCCTTTCTGACCAAACAGCCCAATTCAGTGCTTGATGTCTTTTGATGGCTGTTTTGATCAATAAGAACCTAAAGAACATGCCTTTCCCATTAGCTTGGAGATGAAGTGTTTAACTTCATTTGATGTGACTTGACTAGTCATTACAAGAGGGATCTATTTAATATGTACAGTCAGTTTGTATGTATGTTTGTGTGTGTGTGTGTGTGTGTGTGTGTGTGCATCCAGCAGTGAGTGTCAATGCTGCAATCACTACTCAACGAGACCTTTTTTGCCTAGCTGTTCAGAAAACCATCTCTGGTGCATTCATGAAGCCAAAAAGCATAATGTTAACCCGAAGAAACCATAATGTAGATCATGACTGTTTTAAGCAACACATTAAATATTCCGTATATTCAGCTCTAATGCTAATCAAATACACATGGACAAATATGCATCAAGGTTTCCAGGATCACTTGAAATTTACATACAGTAGTTTTTTTGATTATGGTTAAACACTGCAGGACTGTCATTCTTCAGGACCAGCAATGAAGAGTTGTACTTTGAAGAACCACATAGCAACTTGTTTGAGTATTGAACTAGATCATCTGTGGCTGTTCCACAGTATATTTATATGTAATACTGTACTTCTTTTGCTTCCAGCATGTTGGATGTATTTTTTCGTTGGTCAAAAAAAATAAAAAAAATAAAAAAATATATATATACTGTACCTAGTAAGATTTAATTCAATGGCAAAACAGTATTGCCATTATTTTAGACTGGTTTGATTTTTTATCTGACACCAACAAAATCTTGGTCACTTTTTAATGTAAAAGCATTTACCATGATACTTTTCATCAAAAAGTTACAATGTCAGGCAATGGGTTACATTGCATTATGGCAACACATTCATTTGTATTTATCTGCTATCAGCAAGTTTCTCATTAAGAAAGTAATTCCCAGGGTCTGATCTCAGTCTCAGTGGGGAGGTACGTGTGTGTGTGTGTGTTTGAGTGTGGTCCACAGGATTCTCTATTCACATTTCCACCAGAAGTGGAGGCTTATTTTCCACAGAGCAGCTCAGCCTTTCTTTTTGATGGATGAACTCTATTGAAGTGCCGAGTGTAAAATGGATTTTGTTCAGGTAGTCACTTTGTTTTCATGCTGATAATATTCATTTAAGCCCAGTTTTTTTTCTCTGTCACTTTTCCCTTCAGATCCTCAAGCAGGGAAAATGCCGGAGAAAATTAGTTCCCTCCCTCGCCTCAGAGTATTCGCCCGCCGATTCGATCCTGTTTATAGAATGGCTCGCATAATGTACTTAATTCCCAGAAAGGCATCTTCGAGCCTATTACTGTTATTTGGAGACCCTTGGAAGGCCGCTTCGAGAGACTAGCCTAATAGCCTAACCTTCAGGAAACCTGGAAACTTAGTGGCCATCTGAAAGATACTGGATGCTGCCGTATTGAATACATGGTAGTTTTTTTATGTTGTCTTTTTTAAGGATAAACTTACAGTCCATTTAGTAGGTTGTACCATATTAAAATGAAAGTGTGCACTTTGTGTGTCACTAAAGTAGTTTAAAAACATTTTAGTTGTCTAATTAAATGTGGGATAATCTGTCTCAGGTCCAAAACAACAGTTCATCTTACAATTCACAATTCAACAGTTCAGATCTTAAAATTGCCATTTAAAACATTCTGGAGTACTAAATTAAATATATATTTAAAAATGGGTGTCTGACTGCGACGTTGGGCTGGAAAATGCTAAAATTGTATTTCTAAAAAGCTAACGATAGAAATTAATTCAATATATTTATGTATATGAGCGAAATTAACTCTATATTAATATATGTACAGTATTTGATAGTTTCATGGTATTTTTTAACCCGGTCTCATGTATGTGCATTTTGATGGCACGATTTTCTGTTGTTATTTGGCATACTATTTATACTCAGAAATGGACTTTGGCGTGCATATGATATGCAATTGGTAGGTTTAGGGGTGTGGGGTCGGTGCGTGTTATATGTATGCCAAAATTCATATTATATGCATGCCAACAAAATGCATATCATTTGCATGCAAAAACTGCATATTACCGCCAAAGTCAGTTTCTGCGTATAAATAGCACATAAAATACAAAAAAAAAAATTGTGCTATAGATATGCATTTTCCTGATGTCCAAAATAATATAAAATCAAAATTGTAATGAATATTTATTCAAATTTACCATGGATGTTGGAATAACAACATATACTGTATATATATATATATATATATATATATATATATATATAGGAGGTTATGAATCACTTGCAGGAGTCGGAGTGGACAGTGATTTCGAGGAGATTCTCATTTCAGAGCTTGCGGGAGATGTGGAATGTGTGAGTGTTTGCGGGCGGTTTCTTACTGAGTTCTCTGTCCGCATGTTGGC
>NW_015548246.1:498607-507595 GCF_001515605.1 Sinocyclocheilus anshuiensis | reverse complement strand
AATAAATTTTTTCATTAATTATATAATGAAAAGTTACAATGGACATCAGAATAACAACATATTGCTATATATAAAATTATTTAAATATATGCATTTGATAGTTTTCATTGATATTTCCTTAAATTAACCTACAGGAATTAATTTTGAATTTATTTAATTTAGGGTTTTTAACATTTTCTGGCCAAAGATCGTAGCCTAACACTGTCACACACTGCTACTGTAAGGAGACGAAGGAGCGCGCAGACCTGGAAGAGTTACAATCAACAGTCTTTAATAGTCCAAAGGAAAACACATGTAGCACGAGGGATGGACGTTAGACACTGGACACTAGACATAGGAAAAAACAGGGCGTAAGTAATAGTAACGAATGAGGAAATAAACGAGACACAGCTGAATCAAATAAAACTCAATGGGAACAGGAACAGGAAGAACCAAATATGGGCACAATCAGACACGGGAGAAACTGGGTCACGGGGAGCAAAACACAACACAACAGGAATACAGGTCTGATATTACCTCCCCCTCCCCCTCATAACTTCCAAAGAGGAGGGGGGTAGGCACTCTGGAGGCCTCTAGGGACGGGCTTACACGGGACGGAAGGCCTCCAGAGTGGTACCGGTACCGGGACCCATGGCGGATCAGGCAGTTCAGGGTGCCATGGCGGAGTGGGCAGTTCAAGGGGCCATGGCGGAGCAGGACACACAGGGAGCCATGGTTGAGCAGGTAGCTCGGGGAGCCATGCCGGAGCAGGCAGCTCGGGGAGCCATGGCGGAGCAGGTAGCTCAGGGGACCATGGCAGAGCAGGCAGAGTAGGGGGACAAGGCGGAGCAGGCAGCTCGGGGAGCCATGGCGGAACAGGCAGTCCAGGGGGCCATGGCGGATGGGCCTCCGTGGCCTTTGCCTCGGCACTCGGCCTGGCCGCTACGGCCAAAGGCCTATAGCCCCCCCCACTCCCCCAAAAAAAATTCCTTGGTAGAAATTTCGGGTTCTGAGGCTCTCCGTGAGCCAGGCGTAGGAACAACGGCCCTCCCTGGGCTTGACTCGGGATCTGAGGCCCTCCATGGGCCTGACGTAGGAGCAGCGGCGCTCCCTGGGCTTGACTCAGGAACTGTGGCCCTCCCTGGGCCAGACGTGGGGACAGCAGCCCTCTCTGGGCGGTACGTGGGAACAGGGGCCCTCTCTGGGCTGGACGTGGGAACAGGAGCCCTCTCTGGGCTGAACAGGGGAACAGGAACCCTCTCTGGGCTAGACTGGGGAACAGGAGCCCTTTCTGGGCTGGGCGTAGGAGCAGGAGCCCTCTCTGGGCTGGACTGGGGAACAGAGTCTTTCTCTGGGCTTGACTTGGGAACTGGAGCCCTCCCTGGGTTTGACGTGGAAACAGCAGCCCTCTCTCGACTCGGGACTGGGGCTAGAGTCATGTCTTGACTGCTGAACGGCCGGCGGACTTGACTGCTGAGCCACCGGCGGGCTTGACGATAGAGCGGCCAGCGGGCTTGACGATGGAGCAGCCGGCGATCCTGGGCTGAGGACTGAGACGGATCTTGGGACTGGAGTCAGGAAAAGGGAAGTCGAACTGCCCGACTGGGACGTGGGGTCTGCCCGGTCAGACCTCCGTCTATGGCCTCGGAGGTACCTCGGAGGTGACAGGTGGTCAGAATCCTTGTTTAGGTATGTGGGGGTTCCTAGCGTGGGGTGAGCTGGTGAGAAACGGTGTGTTCCAGAGGGGGCTGGATGATGAGACTTTAAATTCTCATTTATTTCTTCTACTTCGAAACCGGAACCATTTAAATAGAGGACAAGATTAATCAGCTCAATCAAGGGAAAATCACACGTGGAGAGATCGCAGCGGATCGTTTCTTCATCCAGCCCCAACTGAAAACAAACACCGAGTGCAGCATCGTGCCAGCTCACCCGGTCAGACAGTTCAAGGAAATCCCCCACATACCTCTCCAAAGGCCGGCCACCCTGCCGGAGACACCACAGCTGATCCTCAGCCACAGTCATATTTGTATTCGGTCCAGTGTACTGTCACACACTGCTACTGTGAGGAGACGAAGGAGCGCAGAGACCTGGAAGAGTTACAATCAACAGTCTTTAATAGCCCAAAGGAAAACACACGTAGCACAAGGGATGGACGTTAGACACTGGACACTAGACAGGAAAACACAGGGCTTAAGTAATCGGAACGAATGAGGAAATAAACGAGACACAGCTGAATCAAATAGAACTCAATGGGAACAGGAACAGGGAGAACCAAATATGGGCACAATCAGACACGGTAGAAACTGGGTCACGGGGAGCACATGGGGAGCAAAACACAACAGGAACACAGGTCTGACAAACACCTATTTTTTTAACACAACTAACTACTACATATTATAACTGGTTAATTAACCAGAAGTTTTCATATATTTAGCTATATTTAACCATATTTTGATGCCATCATATGGATTTCTACAATTTCATCAAACAGGATGGAATAATTCAGAATGAGAGAAAAAAAAACTAATACTGTGAAACCTCACAAAATTAATCTAGTCCATTTCCAATGCTTACTAACGTTTGTGCTCTTCTTTTTCCACCAAAATGATGCCACTCCCTTGAGGATGATGTCATAAAGGAACTTGCTTTTGTTAAATTAAAGTCGAAACTATATGGAAAACACTAGAAAAATCTGGAAATTGATTCCCAATTGTAACAATATTTATTAGAAAACATGCTCGGATTTAAATATTTGGATTAGAGTAAGCAAATTGTGACACTGTGATAAAAGAAAGCTAACTAATATGATTTTGATCATACATAATTTTTAATCAAATATTTGAAGCCATATATGATGGAGACAATTTTTTACACTTTTGTCTCTCGGCCCGAGCTGTACTGAAAAGCCAAGTCCTCTCACATCTTGTTATTCAGTCGGAAAAAAAATGTCAAGGAACACACAGTGTCCATACAAGTCAAATTTGAGTGCGATCTCAAGGATTTTCTTTCAGATGGGCTTTAGGAGGTTGTGTCAGCTTGTCGAGGCTCACCTATCTCCTCTAGTACATTACCAAATGCTCTAATTTTCTTGGTCTCAAGGATTTTCTTTCAGATGGGCTTTAGGAGGTTGTGTCAGCTTGTCGAGGCTCACCTATCTCTTCTAGTACATTACCAAATGCTCTAATTTCCTTGGCGAAGCTGATGTTTATTGTGAGGCTGAAATTGAAAATGGTGGGTAATGGAGAGAGCTTCACAGCCCCGAGACCAATTCTGAATCTAAATTACTTGCTTCTTTTCAATGGCATCGACTGAGGAGAGCTTTGTGCTCCTCGTACCTAATCAACCCTCAGCGTGACCCCGGATCCGCCAGCCCTTCTGGATTAATGATAAAATCCTTGGTTCAAACAATTATTCGACCTGAAATGGCTGTCCATTTTACTCGGAAAATTAAAGAATGTGAAATTATTTTTCCGCCCCAAAACTCGCCATGGCACGGAGCATCACTTATTTTTGATCTCTGCCCCATAAACTCTTGAATTTCTTTTTTGTGAGGGTGTTTTTTTGTAAAGGTGGGTGCCGGAGACCTCTTGGTTGTCTTTGACAGAGTGTGACGGGAGGTTGGGCAGGAGATGCTCTCATGGGAGACAGTATTTGCTTCCATTATGAAGTCTCATAATCTATAGATGCAGAGAGAGAAAGAATCGTAAGGTTAGAACAAGGCCATGCTCAAATGACACTAATTAGTCGATGCTCGTAAAAGCATTATAAACGCTCCACACCTCCCCCGCTCTCTGAGTGAAACGCTCCTTCCTCAACGCACACCAGAAGTGTTTTACTTCATCTTTCAGGCAACATTGGCTTTTTATAAGCTGATTATCGGAAATCCTTCCATTTTAAAACATCCTTTGTGAGTGTGACAACTTGCTCACATTCATATGAACTACAGCTGATGCTTTCTGATAATGTTGTAGTGTAGTATTACAATCTAGTTGAATTAAGTGACTAGTTGAATCTCACAAAACATCACATTTAGCTATACACACACACACACACACACACATTGTATTTTGGATAAATAAAACAATTACTGAATGCCACTTTATTAATTATTTATTTTCTTATACCATTTTAAGATTTCCTTTACATTGTAGGATTATTTTCATATCAATTAAGCACATTTTCATTAAAAGATGATTCCAAAAATATTGTAATGAAACATTTTACTGTATCATCGCTTACGAAAATTAACCATGGTTTTACTACAAATAAAAGCAAAAAACCGTGGTTACTATAGTTAAACCATGGTAACCACAAATTAGCCATGGTTTTGATACACTAGCCATAGTTTAACCATGGTATTTGTAGTAAAACTGTGGTTATACAAATGGTAATCAATGTGCTAAAAAAACACAGTTACTACACGTTTACTATAATAAAACCATGGTTAATTTTCATAAGGAATAGCAAAAATAATACAAATAATGCCAATTAAGCACATTTCTCCCTCACATTTCATTAACACAGTGCATCCAGATGTTTTACTTATGTATTTTAGTCATTTGAATTATTCCAAAAAAATGATTGTCATTGCTGTAGTTTTACTGTATTAAAGCAAAAATAATAGTGATACAAATAATGCCATTTAAGCACATCTCTCCCTCACATTTTCATTAACACAGTGCATCCAGATGTTTTACTTATGTATTTTAGTAATTTGAATTATTCCAAAAAATGATTGTCATTGCTGTAGTTTTACTGTATTATAGTAAAAATAATAGTGATACAAATAATGCCATTTAAGCACATTTCTCCCTCACATTATCACAATTATTGCAATGCATCCAGATGTTTTACTTGTTTTTAAATTTATTCTATTTATTCCAGAAGATGATTGTCATTGCTGTAAAGCAATATTGTAGTATTGTATTGTAAATTAAAATTAAATAAACAAATAATGATACAAACGATGTCAATTCAGCCTTAATTTCTACCAGATATTTTCATTGTCATCCAGATGTTTTACCTATGTATTTTTAGCAATTTCAATTATTTCCCAAACATATTGCCATTATTGCAGTGCTATAATTTTAGTATTGTAGTAACTGTATTATAGTAAAAATAATACAAAAAGTGATACAAATAATTTCAATTAAGCACATTTCTCCCTCACATTTGAATTATCGCAATGCATCCAGATTTTTTAACTGTTTTTATTCGGAATTCTAATTATTGAAAAGATGATTATCATTACTGCAATGCAGTTTTTTACTGTATTATAGTTAAAATAATACAAATAATAACTCAAATAATGACAAACAATTAAGCACATTTATCGGTCACAATTTTTTTATCGCAATGCATCCAGATATATATATTTTTTTCATATTTAAAATATTCCTAAAGATGCTTGTCATTATTGTAATGCAATATTTTTATTGTATTCTAAAAAAAAAAAAAAATGAATGTGAATCTAAATCAGCATTAATTAAATGCAATATTACAGATAATAGTACCATGATATATAAATGTGTGTGTGTGTGTGTGTGTGTGTATATATATATATATATATATATATATATATACAAATTTGTGTTTAATTGTTATTAACTTAATATGTCACAATAGAAAAAAAAGAAAAAAAATGTAGTGGTTCTATAAAGGGGCTTCCTTTTCTTTCAGAATTCCCATTTTCTTTATTCTTTTCTTTTATTTGGATTTTTGGAGGATACATGACCCAAGCCTGTTCTTGACATGTTTCCCCCATAAAAGATCACACTTGACCCATGTTGCGTTCTATCTTTCTACCAGATGGGGGCATCTGCAGCTCCCAGACTTCCAGTCAACTTTCCCACTCGTGTCCACATGTGAAGCTTCAGATTTCTCCCACAGTGCATTGTTAATCACAGCTGAAGAACAGGGCGGCAGTGACATGTCATTGTAATGGTGGATATATAGATCTCATTGACCCGTCGACTTCAGTCCTTCCCCCCTGAGACCCGGCACAAGTGGCCTTCAGCCCATCATTTCATAATAAAGAGAGCAGGAGAGAGCATGTGAGCGTTGAAAATGGCCCATATGCAATTTGGCCAGCAGCTCCTGTAATAAAATGACAGCTGAAATTCACCACTGATTTACACATATTAGAAGATGACGGCATGATTAAAAAAGTGCGTGTCAATCAAATCCATCCTCCTTATAATCCATACACACAGCTAAACCAATCCGTTACTTTTACCCCTGAAGAAATCAAATTTCTAAAAGACGCTCTTGAGAGATTGATTTGATTTTACTCCCTTTTGTGTGTCTTGAAATACAAAGCATGATGGGAAATGTGCTCAGGGTTCAAGAACTCCAGGCGTCTCAAAGAAAGAAAGAATAGGAAGTGCATTACCATGGAAACGACATGGGTGTCTGTCATTGGGGAAGGGATGAGTGCGGATACATGTCGCTTACAGCTGTTGTCTTCAGTCATCTATTAGGAAGCCAAACACACTTCATTCCACATTTCAGTAGTGAATGATCGCTGGAAATCTGTCAGTTCAAACCGCTTGGAGATGATTTGTTTTCAGCTTTGATTTTAGGTAAAACAAATCAACAGGAAACACTGCTTATTAATGTGGTTAAGTCTATTATAATTAGTGCTGTCAAACGATTAATCGCGATTAATCGCATCCAAAATAAAAGTTTTTGTTTACATAATATATGTGTGTGTACTGTGTATATTTATTATGTATATATAAATACAAACACATGCATATAGGTATTTAAGAAAAATACGTTGTTTATTTATTAAATATATTTATATACAATATAAGATATACATAATAAATATACACAGTACACATATATAATGTAAACAAATTTTTTTATTATTTATCGTGATTAATCGTTTGAAGCACTAATTAAAATGTTCATTTGATCCGTTCACTAAATAAAGTTTGTTTTATATAGTGGGTAAACAATCAATAATTCTCATTCTTATAGATCATTTTATTTCATTTTTGATATGCAGCTACTAGAAATTTCTGTTCAGGTTTGGATTTTGATATGACATTGAAATTGCATGTATTATGAATATAGAAAATCGTCTTGTTGAAAGACACAATGTTGTCAAAGGTTTCAAGGCAAACACAAAATTATGAATGTGCTTTTGCTTAGCACAGTTTTGAAGGTTGTCATTCTTTGTCCATATGAATACATTAATGTGTCACATTAAGAGCCATGCTTCCTCATGGATGCTAAATGTAAGTTTATGGGAGCACAGCTGATTATGTTTTCATGTCGTCTGAGTGAAGACTGAAAACATGTCATGGTTTGTCAATAGAACTGGAATAACAATAAATTAACCTCTGAATGAAATCCACAGATTTCCACACAGTTGAAAGGCCTGCCATTCAGTTTCTAAAACACCATCTTTCTCTTGTATATATATATATAAAAAAAAATAAAAAAATAAAAAATCAATGCAAAAATAAATTTTGTGTGGGCTTATTAAGAAATAAGACATTAGTTGCTCTTTGGATGTGTTTTTTTTTTTTTTGTTGCCTCAGGATCTTATTTATAATATTCAGTTATAATCATAGCGCCACCTGCTAGCAACAGGAAATTACTTTGTTTACACTAACTTAAACATGCAATGTCCAATCTGCACCAAACATCACATGTTTAGTAAGAATACTGGCCTGAAGACATCTACACATCAATGTTCAGTAATGATTATAGCGCCACCTGTTGGCAACAAGATATGCCATGCTTTACACTAACTCAAACATACCATGTTCAATCTGCACCAGACTTCACATGTTTGATAAAAGTCCTGGCCTGAAGACATCTACATGCCAACATCCAGTTATAATCATAGCGCCACCAGCTGGCAGCAGGAAGTTTGCACATATAAATTACTTTGACATATTCCTCCTATATTTACCACTTTAAATGCATATTGCCCACTGTTTGCTGTTTTCCTAAAGCCACCGGGTGGCGGTGAGCCCGGGTGCGAGGGCCCTTTCATCGCTGCTTGCAGCTTTAATTATTATTGTTTTTTTTTTTAATGAATGAATGAATGAATAAATGTATGACGTGATTTTACCATCTTTTTTTTTAAATTTGTGTATTATCACCACAAAGCTATTGTTATTGTTAACTAAAACTATCAAAACTAGTTAAAATAAATAAATTAAATATAAATATTAGATTAAGAACTTGAAAACACACACACACACATACACAATGTGCATGAAAAATTGAAATGTTGCCTTAATTGGCACTTAATGAAATAAGTTTATGTTAAAGTACTAAAATGACTTAAATAAATAAATAATTGATTGATTGATTTTTTTTAAATGTATAAAAAAAAACTAATTTAAATGACAAAATCACATAACAAAATTACTAAAACATAAACTGAAATAAAGCTCAGTAGAAATATATATTAAAAAACTAATAAAAAAAAAAGCACATAACAAAAACACTAAAACTTAAACTAAAATGAAAAATAAAAAGCTAATTCAAAATATTAATAAAGACTGTAGTACTATATACATGATAAAAAAAAATTATTAAAACTTACACGAAAATTAGAAATATTGCCTTGGCACTTAAAGGGGTCCTATTATGCTCTTTTACAAAGTCTTGATTTTGTTTTGGGGGTGTACTAGAACATGCTCTCATGCTTGGTGGTTCGAAAAACGCATTATTTTTCACATATTTTACATTATTAAAATACCTTTCTCCCCAGCCTGGCACAAACGGCTCGATTAGTTCCGACTTTGATGAAGGTCCGCCTTCCGAAAAACAAAATGTGTTGTGATTGGTTAGCTGTCCCAGTGCGTTGTGATTGGTGAACAGCTTAGACAGTGTTTCAGTACTGCCACACCCCTTGCGCCGTCTTTCAACAAAAGCTTTTTGGTGAATCCGGCACTGTACTCCCTCATGTTGTGGAAGCTGTCCTCAGTAAAATGCGCAGCACACAATAGCAAATTGGGGTTATAATGCTCAGGGACAGAG
>NW_015548246.1:489242-498597 GCF_001515605.1 Sinocyclocheilus anshuiensis | reverse complement strand
CCGTTGAAGTTTACTTCACTTCGGAATATTCATTTACAGATTTGCGCTGCGCCGCTGCCTGCAGCGTCTTCACACACAAACGAAACTCACTAGAGAAGCGTGAAGTGGGACATAATATACCTAATACATAATTCACGTCTCGCACACTTAAATGCCCTTTGTATGGAACATATACGCTCCCTTCAAACTGGAATCATGGAGGAATATCCGGTAATGTCCACTTCGCAGGGCGCTTACAGTCAAATATAACAAACGTATGAAGCAATAAGAGAAACATACAAAATGTGCAGAGCGGGGGTACGCGAGGACTGGAATTGAGAACCGCTGTTCTAGACATGCCAAAAATTTGACGCTACAGCACAGCAGCTCTTCTTCTTGGTTTTCTCTGATGCACTAACTCTGCAGCAGCACTTCTTCTTCGTCGTCTCGTTTGATGCACTCACTCAACCAAGCGTTCTAACCACAACCTCGCCCCTCCCCACCCCCCAACCATTCGAATTTCTGTAGGCGGGAATTATTTTTAATGATATTCTAATGGGCCGCTTTGTGATATCACAAAGCCCGGAAAACAAACGCTGTAGTCCAAACGAGCTGTTCGTTGTAGTTCTTGAAAAGGGATTTTTTAAAAACGAAATATCTCCCTGTGGAGTTTGAGATTTGTAACTTTCTAGATCTTTTTAATGCCCAAACATACACACTACACACTGACTAAAATGAAAAAAGTGAAAACGCATAATAGGACCCCTTTAAAGTTGAAGTTTAAGTACTAAAATGACAACGTAAAACAGAAATAAACATACATAAATGAATTAAAGATGTAGAAATATTTATAAAAAAAAAAAAAAATACATTTAAAATAAAAGCTAATTAAAAAGAATAAATTGTATGATACATTTAAAAATAAATTGTATAATATCCTACCATATGGCAACATAATCGAAAGGTATCGTATCATAAATGAATGCATTGTATCATGTTATACGGCAGTGGTTCAACAAAATTTGCTTCAGAATCAAGAATTTACATTCGACATCAAGTGGCGAGGCAACGAAACACCTCGTTTGACGAGCTTCTGCGAGTGAAAGATGAGTTTGTACCAAAATGCCATTTGATTGGATATACAGCCTTTGAGGTCATATCCTTTCTCTTAAAAATAGATATTAACCAATTTTTGAAATGACATTTTTAACAGAATTAAAGCATAAAGGCTGCAAGATTGCAACTTTTTTCACCGTCGCGCTTACCAGTGTGTTGCGATTTTTCTAACTGCCAGCCCCCAATCCAATCTCTTTTTTCAGTTACGTGAAGGCAACAGCCAGTCGTCACGTGCTCAGAAGGCAGTTCCTTCATTATGCAGTGGAAACAATAGTATGTTCATGGCTGCACTAATTATTATTCTGAGAATGTACCAATTTGTTTGGTCCAAAGTGACTGTCAGCTCAGGCTCTGAAAGGGGCAGCATGCCAGCCATTGCAGTCAAGTGAAAGGAGTCCTTTCATTCAGACTAGTGGGACAGGAATGACCCTCTCGCATATGTGGGCAGGAGATGGGCGCCATGCCAGCCTTGATAGTCTGCGACCAACTCACATCCCTCAGCCCATTGAGTCCGAGTCCCACCATGACTTCGGTTAACGTCAAACCGCGGCCGCCTTTATAATGGTCGTTGTAGCTAGGTTCGCCAAATGCGCCTTCCCGTGGAAGTCCCAAACCTCCAGCTCTGGAGTTTGTCGTATGTTTACGCACTCAATTGAAATATTGGGGTTTTGCGTGGATAAGGCCTTGTGTTGTCGTCTTGGTGACTGTTCAATGGGCTGTAAACTAAACCTTTTGTTGTTGCAAGTCCGTTATTTTCGTTCGTTTTAAAGATAGCTCATGCAAGAACCTCCCATAACGCCGCTCTTCTCATAAGACGTTGGGAATAACATCCGTGTAGGTGTTCATAATTATCCTTCAGGCATGTGGCTGGGAATTATGACAGGTGCTTTTACTGTAGGTTTCATCACCGATGTGCAGATGTTTGCGTGGCTGCACTGTGTTACAGTACAAACTTATGTGTGTTCAGCATTTGCAACCTTCTTAAAATTAATTTCTTCCTCTTGATTTCGTTCACTGGTCATAGGGGAGATATTAAAAAGTGATGCACAAAATATTGGTAGTTATATCCGTTTTGGCTGATAAATGTAATATTGTTTCTAGCTGGCAGTGTTGTTATTGTTAACTAAAACTAAAAGTATACTTAAATACCCTTGACTTTAAAACGCTTAGCCTTATTTTATTTCAGTTAGTTTCCAATGCAACATTTCTAATGTTGAAGTTCTAAAATTACTAAAGCTGAAATAAAATTTTTTATAAATGAACGCTAAGTAAAACTATATAAAAACAGCTTTAAAAACTAATTTTGAGAAAGGCTCATAACAAAATTACTAAAATATTAACTAAAATTGAAATGAAAATTGAAAAGATTTAAATATAAAAGCAAAATAATAATAAATACTAGAACAATATATAAATAATATTAAATAACACTCCTACTTGGCCGACCTACACAGATTTATATATATATATATATATATATATGAGGTTGCGTTAGACTTTAACATTGTCCGTCATTTTGACGGACAGGGTCGTACAAATTCCATCATAATCTATTATTAACCGTCATTTTAATTTTCATATTTTAATTATAATAACACATTTAATTGTTTTTATTTTTGTTCACATTCAGATTTTTATTAATGAACATGCAGGACGAGAATATAGGTTTATGCTAGGGCTGGGAAAAACAAAAAAACGATTTTTCGATTTTAATAGATTCTCATTTTTATGAACCAATTTCGATTCTTAAATCCCAATCGATGCTGTTTTCAGTTGATGAATGAACAGTATATAGTGCACCTCCCATCCAATAAATCGCTATAGGCTAAGCTTTGTGCATTGTTACTTTTGATATGAAACAAAGTCTCAGATTTCAAATTCTGTCCATTTTATTAGGAAATTCAAGCAATAAATACCGTTTCTGCACTCTTTATTAATGTGGTGTAATAGATCGCTGTAGACACCTCAGATCAAGCAAAGTGGCAGTGAACTGATCATCTCTTTCGCTTTACTAGTGTCTACTCGCCTGTGCGCAATCAAACGCATAGCAAAAGACAGGTGACAGTTTTGTTTTTGTTCTGGAGCTGATGATCCCGCGCTCTGCTGCCACACTGGAGCGCACTCGCCACCTACTGGACAGGGGTGGGAATTACAGTTATAAATTACAATAGATCACCCTCAGTATAATCTGTCAAAGTGACGGACAGCCTTCAAGAGTTTTCCGCCGTCACTGCTAAAAAATTTCGATTAACGTGACCTCTGATAATATATATATATATATATATATATATATAATATAAGCTAGCTATAAGTACTTTTTTTTTTTATTACAATGGTCCAAAAGAAATGGTATTTATTGTAGGTTAAGATTTTTTTTTTTTTTCAGTTTTACCTGTTATAAAATAATAAATTTAAGTAAATTAAAGTATTTCATGTTTTGTGTAATTCTTATTTTATTTTTTTGCAATTAGTCTCCCCAAATGTAGCTTGATATTTAATATTGGCCAGAATTGGTTAACAGCTCTAAAATATAAATAATTATCGGTTATCGGTTATTGTTTATCATTAGCAGTTATCCATATCTGCCACAAAATTCATATCGGTGCATCCCTATTTTGAACAATAAAAATCAGATACTTCCAACTCTAAATTTGAATTGGATTACCCACAAAGAAAATGTCAAAATTGTTGACATAATTGCTACGATCTTACATAAATTGCAGGATTGCTCGAAAATTGTAAATGATATAATTGTAGACGGAACTTCTATTAGCATTGTACTAATAAAACCCCTCTAAAACCCCATGAAGTCATTTGATGAGTGCAGTTTTCTTTCTGTGCTGACATATTTCCTGTTGAAACAGGAAGTTTGGGCGAGACATATTGAATAGCCAGCAGGCTAAGTTAGGATTTGCTAGTCAGGTGTTACTAGGAAGAGGAATATTCTCAATCTAGAGAGCATTTGATTGCACAATAATCTGTTTAGTCCCGGATGAGTCATCTGTATTTGCTGTCAGTTTTCAACTGTAAGTCACTTTTGTCAACATTCATCAAAGTCTTTCATAGTCATTTCTTTGGGACACGTCCCACTCAGCTGTTTCTTCAGTCGGGATGTATTTTAGACAACATACACTGGGTTCTGGTGGTCATAGTGACATAGAAGTATGATACTTGGCTGAAAACAGAGGCCTGTTTGTTGATGTGGCCTGCTCGTGAGACAAACATTTCTCTAATGAGGCCGTAGAGGGCAGTATGCAGCAGCTCAGATAATTATCTGAAACACTGCTGTGACCTATGACACAGTTCAGCCCTTATTAATATTCATAGAGGGTCTGTTTGAGAGGAGCCGCTCTTTGAGTTCTCACTGGCAGACATTGTTAGCTTTGGTTTTGTGGCGGTGAAGCAACTTGAGCTCAAGTCATTCCTGAGACCAGACTCATGATGACATAATCCCACATTAATCCCGCCCACTATTAATAGTCTGTGACAACGGCTGTGATTCAAACAGTGACCCACAAAAGGTTAAACTGTTCAGAATAACCGACCAGTGGTTTCAAGATGAGATGAGGACATGCATTTTTGTGAATACACAACAGCTTGTTTGCTGTTGCACTTCGTTTTTATACTCATAAAAAAGAGAGAGAATTTTGAGTGAATATTGTTTGGACTACATGTTGAAGAAAAATTTCTGGAAACATTCAATAAAGATTATTTATTTATTTACTTACTTAAGCATTCAGAAGTACAGAAAAATGTACCAAAATTATACAAAAAAAAATGTGAATATGCAAATGTATTTGTTTTTTAATTTCAATTGAATTTAATTTTGATATTTTTGGGGGCATATTTTAAAAAAGGTGATAACTGCACTGATATCACAATGAAGAAAAAAAAATCCTTATTAAATGAAAGAAATACTTGAAAAGAAAACAGTATTAAATAGTTTTGCATGATTTCTTAAAATAATATATTAAACATTACAACATTTTAATATATATATATCAAGTTCAAAGGCCTGCAGTGTGACCAAAGTCAGATATATATATATATATATATATATATATATATATATATATATATAAAACAATTTTTTAAGAAGTTGGTGCCCTATATTAAAAAAATATGGACATCTAATGCCATTAATTAAATGTAGATTTTACTTTTATGGAGGCTTATTATTTCTTATTATTTTATTATTTCATAAAGCACAATGTGTTATCCATATATGTCAGAAACGTCCGCTCTAATTATTACTGCTCTAATCATTACAAAACCTATAACCTGATTGGTCTAGATAGAATATATATGGTAATAAGGGTCATTCTCTACAGGGGCATTTTTTGCTTGCACATTTGAAAAATCTTTGCATTTTTGTCACTTTCGCTGCCATTGTTGCCTTGATCCCTGATTTATTTTTCGGTCCCTTGACACAAGCCATATCTAGAGATCAGAATGTCATATAATTTGTCAAAAAAAAAAAAAAAAGTAAATTAATTATAAATAATAAAAAGACAATGCAAATAAAATAAGATAAAATGAAACAAATGAAAACACTGAAAAAATGTAGAATAAAAATAAAACAAAGGAAAAAAATTGAAAGCAAAAAAGAAAATAAATAGAAAAAAGAAATGAAAAATGGAAAAAAAGAAGTTGAATTTTAACATGTAATTTTTGGATTAATTAAACTATTTTTTTTTTTAATTGAAAAGCCATATCTAGAGATCAGAATGTCATAGAGACTGGGGTTTGAGTCACAACCCGACCAGAACACGCTAGGAAACACCTAGCAATGGCCTCGCAACCACTCACAATATCCAAAAATGTCATGGTGGCAAGTTAGCCATCCGAGCACCGCTAGCTTTTTCTTCAGAAAAAGTAAAAGTATAGCAGGCAAATGTTTAAGGCACTCATACAGAACAGTGGCAGTGAATCTCCCGCTCAGTTGTGAGTAACTGCTGTCATGTGGGTACGGTTGTAAGGTCAGTGATTTGGCACTAGAGCACATCCCCTGATTCACTGTTTCCAGTAAGTTCCACTTGTCTCCTTCCCATCAACACGTCCAATTCAGTTTATAGTGACCTCACTGCCATCAGCGGCGGAAAAAAGTGAAAACATGTCAGAAGCCTCAAGCTGAGAAGAGTTGTTAGCGAGCGACTGGCCCGAATGCCCCGTCATCCTTCACGTTCCTCATCATACGCTCGGCAGATCCAGAGCATTCCTGACCGCTGAGGTTTTGAGCGGATCTGCCGGTCGCTGGTGAAGCGGGGCTTTTGTTCGGGTGTGAGTCAGAGGCAAACAGAGGAACCTTTTACGGCGTCCCCTCGTGATGTCTTCCACCAAAGGGGAGGAGAGTTACCACTGCATTGATATTAGAGCACAAAAGTCTGTCTTCATCAACCAGACTCGACTCACAGTCTTGAGTTACACCGGGTCAGCTGAGACTCTGTGCTGCAGGTAGACTGACATATTGCTGGAGGTACTGGGGCATTTACTGCAAAACTGAAGTTCACGATTGCGTTCACACACCAATATGGTGTCAGTCCTATTTGGAGCGCTAAAAATGTACATATTTTGTCAAGAAAGATAACTGTGTTGTATAACCAGAAAGTTGAGTATGAATCCCGTTGTGAAAAAGAAGTACACGTTAGCATACTAGAGTACTGAAATATTGTACTGGAAAAGAATATACTTAAGCGCAAACTGACTGTAATCTTTTCAGTCACTTAATAGCATGTTAATTGCGATTAAATGAACAAGTGTTCATGTTAGTCACATTATTATAATTATTATAGTAAAACTTAAATAGAAACACCAGCAGCATTAGAATGTTTTTGACCAACTTAAGTAGGACTTAAGTACATATTTATATGTAATTCCATAATTACTTAGGTTTGTTTTTGAAACGTTCAAATTGTAATTGTAAACTAAAATATATTGCATATCATATATGCAATTTCTATTGAAACATACTGTATGTCATGTATTTTAAATGCATTTGTAATTTCACATTTGTAATATTGAAGTTGCATTTTAGTACATTTAAATTATACTAACTTTAAATGTAATATCAAATAACACTACATTTAAAATTATAATCAAATACACATGCTTTACTATTTTAGTCAACACATTAAAATAAGTGTACTTCTTTTAAAGCATGACAAAATAGGTGACACTAAGGTGTCCTTGTTACACATGTTACATGTACTTACTATTATAATAACATGTGTAACAAGGACACCTTATTGTTACACATGTTACATGTACTTACTATTATAATAACAATAAATTATGCATAATGACATGCAAGTAACCCTAAACCCAACCCTAAACCTAACCCTAACTATGTAGTTAATTAATATTACTCAGTACTTAAATATATGATTACACTGTAACAAGGACACCTTAAAATAAAGAGTAGCCGCAAAATATTATTAAAATGATTAAAAAAAAAACTTTAGTAAAACTTTATTTTAAGGTGTCCTTGTTACACATTACATGTACTTACTATTATAATAACAATAAATTATGCATAATTACATGCAAGTAACCCTACACCAAACCCTAATCCTAACCCTAAGCATATAGTAAGTACATGTAGGTAATTAATATTACTCAGTAATTAAATATGGTATTACACTGTAACAATGACACCTTAAAATAAAGTGTAACCACAACTTTTACTTTGACATTGTTACATAGGCACTTTGTAAAAGTCTACTTAAGTTTGTTTAGAAACAATCATAAAGTGTCTCTTTTATTTCATGAATATTACATTATCTGCAAAAACAGGTTTTTAAAAACATACTTTACAAGTAGACATTCAATATAATTAACCACACTTCTTGTAAGTGAAATAGTTTAACAAGTAGTTGAAGTACAGTTTGACAGATAAACTTTCATCTTTGGTTGTTGTATAACATGAAAAGTGAAATGTGTGCATTTTGATAGAATAATTGCAAAAAAAAAACAAAAAAACACTCACCCAGTTTTCCACTGTTTGACAAACAGCTACTCCTAGCTATTGAGCCATTGATTGTGTCATTATGTTAAGTGAGTTAAGCCACTCTGATAGAAAATCTGTTTTGATTCACCTAGTGCTATATACCTCACTATAGTGGTATATTGTCTAATATCAGGGTTGCCAAGTCCCAAAATTGTGCTACTTTTTACACAGTTGCTGTGGGTTGTTTTAGGGTGTTTTCACACCTGTAGCTCGATTGCTTTGTTCCGAAACAGGGATTAAAATTATTACAATGTTGCTTTTTATTCTTGGTGCGGTTCGCTTTCACATGGCAAAGTTTCCAAACGGACCAAATTTGTTAATACAAGTCACGCGCGAGTAAACTGTTCTCTCATTGGTCAAAGTTCCACGGTTTATTTTTTGGGATTCCACTTAGCTGTCACGGCTGTCATCTGTCAGGATGGAACAATAACAGCTTTGCGGGCTTATTGTTGGGTTTTTTGTAGCTGTCGTTATAATAATTTATCATTTTGAGCAGGAGTCCAGGATTGATTGGGAATTTTTTTTAAAAATGCACCTACTACAAAGAGCAATAAGACGGCATTATAAAATAAGCGCCAGGTTCCGAAACAACGAGCCAGGTGTGAAAGCACCCTTAAAGTCCACGGGTTAAAGTGATCTCTCCAAAATGCTATTTCAAGTTTCTACGTGGAAAACAGCCAAAGAAGAAGAAAAAAACGGGATTGTTTTGATTAGCAATTGGGCTAGTTTTGTTTTGCAGACCTGGCAACCCTGCCTATACCAAATCAAAGTCATGTGGTGTGACCAACATGTAAAAAAATAAACATAAAAGAGTAAATAATATTATAGAGGAATCCTGCAGACCCTCAAAACTGTGTGTTAGCTCAGTAAGTCTCTTCAAATATAAGTTAATTTCACTTAGAAAATGCAAAATGTCACGTGGTGCAACTTCCAAAAAATGTAATGATATTTATGAATTAATAATCCATAATACTTTATGGTTATATTTTTTTAGAGTCATTAAATTGAAACTTTTCAACGCTATAAATCAACATAATTGGTATATTTCTAAAAACTTTTACAGTAGATTTTTAAAATATTTTTTCCTTTATAATGAACACTCTTTTACCACTTTATCACTGACCCAAATAAGACAAACTACGAAAGTAAAATGGGTTGTGAATGGCGTTTCATGTTGACATTAATGAATTAAAGTTAACTGTTGTTGTTTATAACATGACTTCACCTTGTACAAACCTGGATTGATCACTGCTG